>NC_092876.1:97313824-97641324 GCF_028372415.1 Notamacropus eugenii
GGGCCTGAGTTATGGGGGCACCCTACTCCCCTCTCGACCCGCCAAAGAGACTCTCTCACCGACCCCCGTCACCTGTGGGTGGAGGGACTTGTGCGGCCGCTGGAGATCCTGTCCCTGAAGCCTGCTGGGATCTGTTTCTCTCGGTGCCGTGGCCGCAGCCGTGGCAGGTCTGGGCTGGGCTCCTCGTCTACAGCGCGACGGACCTTTTGCGGGAGGTTTGCAGGTCCCTCTGTGGGTGGAGGGACCCGTGTGGCCGCTGGAGATCCTGTCTGTGAAGCCTGCTCGGATCTTTTCCTCTCGGTGCCGCGGCTGCGGCAGGGCTGCACTCAGCTCCCAGTCCCGGCGCCCAGTCCGCAGCGCGAAGGACCCCCCCGTGAGAGGTTTGGAGGTCTCTCTGGAACAGAAATCTCCCTCGCTCCAATGTTCCGTGGCCTCTGGGTGCAGAATTCGCCATGAGTTACTTCCCTGTAGCCGTTCTATGGGTTGTGGGTTAGGAGCTATGTGTATGTGCGTCTTTCTACTCCGCCATCTTGGCTCTGCCCCCACCCCCCACCTTTGTATCTTTGCACAAGCTGTGTCTTGTACTTGAAGTGAACTTCACCTTTTGAAATCCTTAGCTCATTTCTAGGTTGATCTTAAGCTCCCGCTCATCTGTGAAACATTTTCCTGATCCTGAGTTGTTTATAGCCCCTTTGTGTATACTCTATATTGCTTGCTTTATTCTCCTGGTCCTCCATGAATTATGTTCATGGAAGGACAGGGACTGTATCAGTTAGCATACATCTCTTTGGGAGTTAGCCCTTTGTGGATACACAGATATATTGTACCTGGTTTCAATTCAAGTAACCATTTAGAAACCTACTTCTACCCTAGCCACACTCTCCTTCTTTCCTCAGCTTTGGTGAGCTAGTAAAGTTCTACACCATCCTCTTCTCTTGATTATCTTGCCTCGTTATCATATCGCCAATTGTGCCCTGCCAAGCTTTAGCTTTGGATCACTCCCACCCTTACCTTGTCTTCTCTCCTACACTCTTGCTTTTGGATAAAGATGAATAAAATCATGCAACCATTCTGATTGGATCCACTACAACTTTATGTAATAGAACCTCAACCGGGCCATCAGTGGTGCTATACAATTCTACTATCCCAACCTCATCAACTTACTATCACATTTACCACAGTGCTTCTTCTAAATGTTTTTATTGGTCTTCAAATCTCCCAAGGCTCCCCATCCCTCCAGCCTCATATCTAAGAATTTTGTCTTGTGTTTTATAGAAAAAATTGAGGCCATTTGCTGTGAACACCCTCTTTTCCTCTCTTTCGCATCTCAGATGTCTTCTGCTACTTTTTCACCTGTGTCTCAAATAAAGAAGAGATCTTTCTTCTTGTCAAGGCAAACCCCTGTTCAAGTGATCACCTTCCATCCTGTCCCCTCCAGCAGATTTCCCCCTCTATCATCGCTACTCTCTTACCTGTCTTCAATTTGTCATTGTATACTGGCTCCTTCCCTACTGCTTACAAACCTGCCCATGTCTCTCCATCCTCAAACACCCTTCACTTAATATTTCAATCCCTGCTAACTCTTATCCCATATTTCTCCTTTGTTTTTGGCTAAACATCTCGGGAAAGTATCATCACTTTGTCTTGTGGAATTATGATTTTTATATTAATCTATATAATGTGTAATGAATATACTAATAATTTTCAAGAATTACCTTTTCCAGTTTGTAAGTCAGAGTTCCCAATCAAACTTGAAGTGATCAAACTTTGACAAGGTTCACAATCACTGGCACCCTTCTGTACTTGAAGGGAAGAAAAATCAGGTAGATAGAAATAGAACCTCTTTCCATTATGGAACTCTGATCCTGTGACCCACCATGTAATGACCCCCAAAGACTTGAACAATACTGTTCCCACAGAACTTCAGGACACCTGTATGTTAATATTGTGGAATCTGTGACCTGTTAGTGGGAAACCACTTTGGCCCTGGGAACACTTGTTTGTAATACACCTCCCCCCCTCCCTTTCCACTTGTGATTTATGTATATAATCTCTGTCTTCACTTCAACTAGATGGGATTTTGATCAGGAGAATTCTTGATGTGCAGATCTGTTCCTCATCATGAAACAAATTAATGAAATGACTACCTGACTACTGACACTTTGTCTCTGGTCTGCTATTTCATCCTTCTCAGGTTAGAGACTGGCTCAGTAAAATCTTGTTAACATTAATTGATGTCAGAAGTGGGATGGAGTGGACATAGGATGAAGACTTCAGCTCTCCAGTATGGGGGACAAGGGACAGGCACCACTGGATCTTTTTCCAGAATCCCAGCTGAGCTTGTCTGGCAGGTTCAATGATCTCTTGATTACTGGCCCAACCTTTGATGAAGCCCACCTTTCACTGTGAGGAATGTTCTTGGGGATTTTTCTTGGCTTGGCTTACTCTGATAAGCCCTGTTAGCACATGGATTTGGCTTGGAGTGTATCTTTTTTCCTTATAATGTAGGTCTGGCTATGACCTGCAGTTTTTCTCTTCTCTTTTATAAATGTACTTCTGAGCTATGGACTGAGACTTTTATTTCTGCACAGTGGTAAAATTTATGTGTGTAAGAGTTACTTGTGTGGTAGGTTTTGTATGCAGTTAGACGGGTTGAAATTTAGTTTTTAATTGCACACTTGATTAGAGTTGTGGAATGTTTACTCTTACTCAAGTGACTTGCTATTACAACGTGGAATGTTTGTATTTGCATACTTATATTTTGTGTATTTTTGTGGTTATATCCCCTTATAGTGCATTTGTGTACTTGTTAGTTAAGTGGTGCTATTCTCTTTGAGTGTACACCTTTAAAATGGGACAGATATGTGGTAAAGGCATGGGGAAAGATACAGCAATTTCTGTTAGCAAACGTCAGAATGAACATGTGCCTTTCAAATGCATAAGAAATATGGCTTTGAGTGTCCCTTATATTGCCGGGACTGGGTTGATTTGACTAGTGATGACCCTAAACTTTGCTGGTCTCACTGGGACAGCTTTGATAAGACCATATTAGAGTATTTAAGGAAGAAACTTATGAATAAGGAAACTCAGTCTATTAAGTGGGGCAGTTATAATAAATGGTACGCAAAGGCAAGAAAAAAAGAGTATAGGTCTAAATTAGAATCCATGAAAGAAAGGATTAAATCATTTGTAAACCTCTTCTTAACAACCTCCAAACTACCCAACTCAAAGTGCAATCCAAAGTTCTACTAGGAAACCCCCCTGAGGAGAATGGTTTGATTGGGACTGATGGTTTTAAGCCCTGGCAATGTGGAGACTTCCAGGCTATTGCTAAAAGATGTGTCCCAGCCCCAGTGGGGGATCCCATAGGCTTTGTTAAGCAGTTCTAATTCTCCCTATGTTCATATAGACCTGAGTATCTGGATCTGTATTAACCCGTGGTTGTCTGAGTCAGGGAAGGGGAGAGTAGAAGTTGGTGTTGGAAAATACCTCAGAAAGCATTGAGAGACCCTCCCTGCAACCACGATCACTCAACATGACTAGGCTCCAGGGAGGCTTGGCAGAAGGGGTTGCAAAAAGAGGGGAATATACAGGAGATGCTCTATATCTCCATGACTCCTGTTGGAAAACCCTCTGCCTTCCTCACTGTCCTCCCCCGGGGTAAAGAGAGTATCTCAGTTGTGAGATTGCTAATAAGATCATGATAGCCCATATCTCAGATCCACTTTCCCTTTTTATTGGAGAGATCAGAGCCTTTCCTCTTTTTGTCCTAGCCATTTATTAGGATAGGCCACTATTTCCTTTGACCCAGGATGGACCCCTTCCTTGTGTCCTTTATCCCTGACACCTTCCTCAACAGCTTCTGACCATCCAGCTCTCAATTAAGTTCCCTCCAACCTGTGGGCTTCAGATGTTACTGATATTGCGTCAGTTATCAGTGCCCCAGCTATTGTTGTATAGTTAGCTCTCCTGTTTGATTTATTCACCTCTGAGAAAGGAGAGACTGTAGTTGGTGTGAACACATTCAATCCAGCCACTTATCTACCTGAGACTTTGTCATGTGGCTTTAGGGTGCGATGGAAACATCAGGACTTCCTTACCTCCTCAGAACAGCCCATTAAAAAACAGAAACAGGTTTTCTGTCTATTAATTTACTTTTTCCCTAGACTGTAACAGTAATTAAAATTCCAGGGCACAGTCAAGAGAACAACCTTCACAGTGTGGAAATTACTTGGTTGACCAAACAGTGAAAATTGCAGCTTTAACTCCTCAAACTCCTGAGGGAGTGACTCCTATAGTACAGGTCCCTATGGAACTTTCACTTCACCCCATAAACTCCTAGGCTAACAAAAGAAGAGACAGCCACTGCCCAGAAAAGAATGCTTATCACAAAGCAAGTGCTTCAAAAGAAGGATCTGAAGTAACTGATGTCTGGGGTAGATGACTGTTCCCGAGACCTCGGGATGAGAAGATGACGGCAGATGCAGACCACTGACCCAAGAAACTTTACCTGGCCTGAGGTTTGTAGCTCCTTCCCCTATGAGCTAAGCCCTCTCTTTCTTCCTCCTATAGCAGTCTCTGACCATTTTCTGAAATGCTTATCCTATTCCTATTCCCTTCACTCTGTTCAATAGGCTTATATACCTTACTCCTGTCGAACCACCCACTCAGGAGCCCAATACAAGGTTTCTCTAAAACACTCAATTTATCTGAGTGTTGGGCACATTATTCAAGGTCCCAAACCCCTGAAGCTTTAGCCTTAGCTGCCTCATTAGAAGCCTGGATCATGACCCAAATGGGAGGGTGCTATTTTCTGGCCCTATGAGACATGCTCCAAAAACCTGTGCTCCTCCCTGGACTGAGAATCTCTCTCATCCCGGTCTACTTCATAGTGCAGCAGCTTATGTGAAGGGAGCAGCTAGTGTCCCCTACCAGTACTTCTATCTCTATTTTCAGGACACTATCATAGTTGCAAGCACTACACCTGTCCATAAGAAAAGGAGCACGTCAACTGAGAATTAATGGATTTAACAGCATGTTTTAGGGTACCCAGCTTATCAGACCCTTCCGTACAGGGTCCATTATACTCAGGGGTCTCTCTAGAGATGCAGATTCCATTCTGTGTCCAGGGCATAAGTGGCAACATGGGCCCTTGCCTTGGTCATTAAATTCTGTGCAATGTATATCTTTATTCTGAATTCCACATGGGTTGCTTTCCTTAATACCTCATTTGATTCCTCTGGCCAGCTCCTGCACTCACAGATTTCCCTGAATGGGACTGGGGCATCTTATAACACTGTAAAAGCCTTCTATAGCATGTGGAGTATGGAGACCTACCTTATCAAATCAGGTATCAGCCCTCTGACCTTTGCCTACAACAAAGGCAACTGTAAAGGCATCTATGTGATTTCTGGGTTAGTATGGGAATCCCAGAAAGGCCTGTGGTACCATAACCATATCAGGGTTAAATACCCATGCATAGAGGTACTGAGTTCCATGAATTTCACTTATTCTGCCTGGGATTTACCTTCTGATACTGGTACCTTTGCCCTTGAATTGCCCTCATGCACAGGACTGTTCTTATGTGGTTCCACACTATATCACAGTTTCCCTCCCTTCTGGGAAGGCTGCTGTGCTTTTGTCTACACTGTGCCCAATTTGTCCCTTTTCCCAGGGAACTCCACTGAAGCTCCTATCTGGTTAAAGTTGTCCCTCCATTGTCAGTGAAGGCTTACTTTCCTGCCCATTGTGGTCCTAGGCATCTGTTGGATACCTGGCTGGTACTGCAGCCACCTTTGGCATGCTGTATCTGTCTGTTGGCAACCTCTCAGCAGAACACTGGCCTGGAGTATACAGGGAAGCTTGTCAACAGCCTCCAAATGCAAGTTGATTCACTTGCCCTCATAATACTGCAAAACCATCAGGTGCTGGATGCTCTACCAGCTAAGAGAGGGGAGGCCTGAGCCATCATTGAGGAGGAATGTTATTTCTATGTTAACCAATCCTCTCAAATAGAGGAAGACTTTAGTGCTTTAAACAAAGAAGTGGAAGATTTATGGATAGAGGTCAAAACACTCTAAAGTATGTTTCCCTCTCACCTTCCTTTGATCTACAACTTGTAACTGACTTATTCTTACATAAAATTAAAATCATGTTTCAAAAGAATGGTCCTCATTGGCCTTCAAGGGTTGTTCTGACCTTCTTGACTGAAAGGAGGGAATGTGGAATTATGATTTTTATGTTAATCTATATTATATGTATAATGAGTACACTAATATTCATTAGAATTCAAAAGAATTGCCTTTTGTCATTTATGAGTCAGAAGTCACAATGCAGCTTACAATGATCAATCCAGCCTTGATAATGCTCATGATCACTAACATCTTTCTCTCTGTGAATTGAAGTGAAGCCAATCAAAGAATGAAGAACCTGTTCCCATCTCTGAGCTCTGGCCCTGTGACCCACCAAGTAATGACTCCCAAGGTCTTGAACTTAGGGCTTAAGGACTTAACTCTCATGCTCCTCAACCTCTCTGTGGTCTTTGATACTACTGATCAGTCTCTCCTCCTTGATACCTTCTTCTCCCTGTGTTTTTGGCACATCATTCTCTCCTGGTTCTCTTATCCATTTGACCCCTCCTTCTCTGTTTCCTTTGTTGGATCCTCCTTTAAATCACTATGTGTTGAGGGCCAGGGTGGAGTGCTGTTGACAAGATCAGGAAAGACCTTTGGGGAAACTGTTCTTTGAGACTGTGCTCATCATCATCTGGAATGGCTCTCCATGCCTCCCCAGATGTTGCTGTCTCTGTAAGACAAACATGGGAACTACAGAAAACAAGGGATATGTAAAATAGATGTCCTCTAGGCTAACAGTCTTTAAAGACAATAGGACTGGCCAAATCTCTGGGAACTGGAGATGAGCAGAATCTCACGTAGACTTGCAGTTTCTGTCTATAAATACCTTGACCCTCAGATCAATAAACAGAACTGGTCTATCTTTTCCTGCCTCCTGTGTCTCTTTTCTTCAGCCACATCACCCAGCTGTGTAGGGATGCCGGCCATCTGCTACAACTATGTACCACATCTAGGACACAGCTTTGTCCTTCTTCTCTTCTCCCTCTATACTACTTCACTGGGTGATCTCATCAGCTTCCATAGATTTAATCATCATCTCTAGGCTGATGACTCTAAAATTACCTATCCTGTCCTAACCTATCTGCTGATTTCCAGCCTGGAATCCCAACTGCCTATTACACATCTTGAACTGGATATACTAGAGATATGTTAAATGGAGCATGTCCAAAATGGAAATCATGTTCTTTCCCCCAAATCCTCCCCTGCCTCCTATTTTCCCTATTATTGTTGAGGACAACACTATTCTCCCAGTCTCCCAGGATCACAACCTAGGTGTAATATTTGGCTTCTCCCCTACCTCTCATCCCTCACATTCAATCTGTTGCCAAGTCCTGTTTATTTTACCTTTGCAGTATCTCTAGAATACATGCCCTACTCTCTTTTGAAGTTGCTACCACTCTGGTGCATTCCCTCATCATCTCATGCCTAGAGTATTGTTATATCATGCTGGTGGGTCTGTATGCCTTAAGTCTCTCCACACTCCAATCGATCCTCCATTCAACAACCAAAGAGATTTTCTTAAAGTGAAGGTCTGAATGTGTCACTCTCCTACTCTATTTCATTGAAAGACCATTTTTTCCCCCTGAAGTATTATACTCAGTTTTCCTGAATGGGTGATTCTTGGTTTTAGTCCTAGTTCCTTTGATTTTTGGAATATCATATTCCACACCCTTCGATCCCTTAATGTAGAAGCTGCTAGATCTTGTGTTATCCTGATTGTATTTCCACAGTACTCAAATTGTTTCTTTCTAGCTGCCTGCAATATTTTCTCCTTGACCTGGGAACTCTGGAATTTGGCTACAATGTTCCTAGGAGCTACTCTTTTTGGATCTTTTTCAGGAGGTGATTGGTGGATTCTTTCAATATTTATTTTGCCCCCTGGTTCTAGAATCTCAGGGCAGTTTTCCTTGATAATTTCATGAAAGATGATGTCTAAGCTCTTTTTTTGATCATGGCTTTCAGGTAGTCCCATAATTTTTAAATTGTCTCTCCTGGATCTCTTTTCCAGGTCAGTTATTTTTCCAGTGAGATATTTCATGTTATCTTCCATTTTTTTCATTCTTTTGGTTTTGTTCTGTGATTTCTTGGTTTCTCATAAAGTCATTAACCTCCATCTGTTCCATTCTAATTTTTAAAGAAACTATTTTCTTCAGTGAGCTTTTGAACCTCCTTTTCCATTTGGCTAATTCTGCTTTTTAAAGCATGCTTGGACCTCTTTTGCCAATTGAGTTAGCTTATTTTTCAAAGTGTTATTTTCTTCAGCATTTTTTTGGGTCTCCTTTAGAAGGTGTTTTCCCACTTTTCATGATTTTCTTGTATCTCTCTCATTTCTCCTCCCAATTTTTTCCTCCACTTCTCTTACTTGATTTTCAAAATCCTTTTTGAGTTCTTCCATGGCCTGAGACCATTGAATATTTATTTTAGATGTTTGGGATACAGAAGCCTTGCCTTTTATATCTTTCCGTGATGGTAAGCATTGTTCTTCCTCATCAGAAAGGATGGGAGAAGATATCTGTTCACCAAGAAAGTAACCTTCTATAGTCTTATTTTTCTCCCCCCTTTTTTGGGCATTTTCCCAACCCCTTACTTGACTTTTGGGTTCTTTGTCAAGAGTAGGGTATACTCTGGGGGTCTGTAAGATCTCAGTTCCTTCAAGGTGGTACAATCAAGTGTGTACACTGGTCTGGGACATTCTGCTACTCAATAAACCCAGCTGCCTACTGATTGCCTCCAGGATCAAATACAAGGAACCTCTAATATTCAGAGTCCTTCATAACCTAGCCTCCTTCTATTTTTCTAGTCTTCTTATATCTTACTCCCTATCACATGCTCTTTGATCCAGTGACACTGTCGTCCTGGCTGTTCTATGGATAAAACACTCCATCTCTCAAGTCTGGGCATTTTTTCTAGCTGTTTCCTAAGCTTGCAACACTCCTCTTCCTCATCTCTGCCTATTTCCTTCCTAATTAAAATTCCACCTTCTACAAGAAACCTTTCCTAACCCCTTTTAAATCTATCACCTTCATTCTGTTGATTATTTTAGATTTATTCTATGAACATCTTGTTTGTATGTAATTGTTTTCATGTTGTCTCCTCCATTAGACTGAGATCATTTTTAGATGTAGGACTATTACCTTTCTTTGTATCCCCAGCATTAGCCCAGTGCCTGGATGCATAACAGGTGCTTAATAAATGCTTATTGACTGACTGAATAAAAACAAGCAACAGGAGAGGATAAGTAATTAATTTTAAGGCAAACTTCAAAAAAAAACTTATAGGACACCTGGAGATAAAAAAGAGCAAACAAATGAAAAGAGATAACCATATAATGGATGCATTCTGCAGAATGAAATTGAGTTGAAATTAAAAAAAAATTAAAAGTCCAGATAAGAAAGATAATTTTGTGACAACAAGAAGACCCTCAGAAATAATAGAATAACTATAGGAAATTCCGGAGTGTTTGAGAAGATCAATGAATAATTAAAGGAAGGAATGCAGATCTATATTGGAGGTCTCAAAAGAGAATTAAAAAAAGAAAAAATAATACTAAGATTTATAAGAAATTATGGAAAATCTCTCCCAAACTATAAATTTTCTGAAAAACAAATCAGCAGAACTGATTTAGATCTAGAACTAGAACTTGAATAGTGAATAGTTGAAAGAATTTCAGAACCAAAGCAAAAGACAAATAGGAAGAAGTGAGATTATTAGAAGTCAAGACAACTAACCTTGAATACAGAATGTGTCAAGAGAGTCTGAAAATAACTGATCTTCCAGAAATAAATGATGAAATTGAAAAAAAACGTGAACACTATCTTTGAAGAATTTGTACGATTCCCAGAAAATAAGGTAGTAAACAATGTAATCCACAGATAGTCAACAAAAACGAAACCCCAGATTTAATACACCTAGAAATATTATTGTCAAAGCACTAGAACTTTACCACTGGACAACGTCTCTTCGTACATCCAGTAGGAATCTTTTTATAAGCCAAGGAAAGGTCCAAGTCTTTTAAGATCATAAGACATAGGATCAAAATTCTTGAGATAGAAGTAACATCAGAGGCCATCTCGTCTGTCCCCTTCATTTTGCAGATGAAGAAACTGAAGCCAATAGAAGTTAAATGACTTGCCCATAGTCACATAGGTGTAAATGTCAGAGAATGGATTATCAAGGTCCTTTTCAGTCAGTGCTCTTTCCATTTATACCTCACTGAGAAATGAGAAATAAATTAGAATATATAGTACTTCTTTCACTTGAAATGAAGAAGACCTAAGACAAAATCCTTCCTCACATACTTACTAGATGTGTGATGCTGGCCTCAGTTTCCCCACCTGTAAAGTGGGGAAAATAATAGCACCTACCTCTCAGGAATGTTGTGAGGATGAATTGAGATGTTTGTAAAGTGCTTTGCAGATTTTAAAGTGCTATTAAAAATGTTAACTATTCTTAGTGCTCAATAACCTCTAATGGCTCCACATTGCCTTCAGTATGAAATATAAACTCTTCTGTTTTTCATTTAAAACCCTTCACATTCCAGCTTCAGCCTTCTCTTGAAAACTTGTTACAGATTCTTCCCTTTCATGCAGTCTACTGTCTAATGAAACAGACTTTTTTATTGTTCCTAAGACATGAGTCTATTTCTTATCTTTGTGTTTTCGCAGAAACTATTTCTAATCTCATTTTTTGGATGTGCCCAATATTTGGAATTTCCACACCCCTCTCCCCCTACAAACTATTAGCATATCTAGTTTCCTTTGAGAATCAACTCAAGGGTGCCTCAGTCTATAGGAACGTCCCTATTCAAGAAAGAGGACTAGAGACACTGTAGACTTGTTGAAGATGCTGCCCCTGGGGACGAGCACTGGCTGTGGTATTCATGTTTGCAGGAGGTTGGGCCTCTTAAGACAGTACTTAGGCCCTGGACATCTAGATATGGACTCCGTAGAAGTAAAAACCATAAAGGTGTCCTGAGAACTGAAGAATAGACTCTATATCAGAGCTGTTTGTTGCATCATCAGATATATCTAAGTATTCACTTTAAGAGGGGGCAGACCATTGGATTTGAGCTCTCTGAAGGGGGTCTTCAACATGGAAGAATGGGAGCAAATAAGCAAGACTGATACGAATGAAAGTGAAGTGGCAGTCTCTGTGCTCAAGCTCAGGAGCTTAGTGAACCGGAATGCCATGTTTGCTGTATCAAACAGGGCATCCTGGTGGCAGTCTCAAACTGGTCCTGGACTGTGTTCTGCTCCTGACATTTCTCTTGGAGTTGTTAGGCAGCAAAATCATATTGACTGTTCTTGGCCCTTTCTGAAGCCACACTGGCTCTTACGTACACACACACACACACACACACACACACACACACACACACACACGCTTATTCTCTCCTGGGACAGAATATAAGTTTCTTGAGGTCACCACTGCAGTTTTGTCTTTGTATTCTGAGTGCCTATCACATAGTAGGCATTTAATAAATGGTTGTTAATTGAATGATTGCTTAAATAATCAGCAAAATTAAACTTGACCATCAATGAAAAAAGATGGACTTTCAGCAAAAGGGAGTAAAGTTTCTTTCGAAGAAAACACAGATGTGTAGGATATTTGATGTTCAATATCATAGTCAATAAACTTTTTTTCTGTAAAAGATTTAATTTGTAACAGAATCCTATGTATTGCAGATGCTACGGTGTAAGAAAAGGGACTAGGGAGGGTTTTAAATGGATTTTCAAAAACAAGCTAATATCAATTTCAGAAATAATTACACATTTGAATATGATATAAACTATTAAAATCTCTTAAATTAAACCAAACAAGAGATGTTTAATTATTCTGGGTATCACAAGGATTTTATTGAAAAGACCAATATGAGAATAAAAACTGTGAACTGGAGATTTTAATGGTTTTCAAAATAAGGACAGACTACATATGTAATAGAAAATATTTCATTTTTTAGTTAATATTTTCTTCCTTATGCAGCACTACTTCTGGAATACACAATCCCTCCTTTTCTGAATTCTAATTCTATTAAACAGTACATATCAATTTTAGTATTTTGTGATGTTTCAAATGTAGCCATGAGTTAAAATGTTAGCCTTCTAGGATAGACCAGAAATGTAGTCTCTGTTACCATCTTGACCTATAAGATTATCATATCTTCTATAACTGGTATTTTTTTTGTCACCATTAAAAGCTTTTTTTCTGTTTATGGCCATTAGGAATGAGACCCTTAACCTGAGACGTTATCTTGAATAATAGGACTTTTTCTTATCTTAATATTTTATGAACACATACCATGTTATGTCATGGTAATGGTAAAGAAAACACAGATATCGTGGGTTGTAACTTCAATGACACTTTGTCAACTCTCTTATCTTATTGTATTTACCACCTATTCACCTAAGAAAATTCCTTTCTCATAATTTGGTTAAACATATGTGGAGATCATAAATTTGAATGACATAGAGACCCTGAGTTGGGATTGTTCTAAAACATACTGAAGGCTAGTCATTCTTTTAACAGTCAGAATTCACATTCTGGTTCCTTGTATGTACAAGTTCTCTAACTTTAGCGAACGTTAAGAGAATAAGCAATATGAATTTATTTATCACCTAGCCTGTTTGCCTCCTTTAACCAAGCTTTCAGGTTAATACTGTGTATCACTGAAAATCCCTGTACTTGATAAGCAAATACTAGTAAATACTTCAGTACTGTGTATGTGAACCAGAGTTTATCTTAAGGAATTAACTAAAACATTTATAGCAACTACTTCCAATCAAGATTAAGAGCAATTTAGATTTAGATTTGCTGATAAGTTCTTTTTTCTTGGTAATTTGGGGAGTGAATCAAAAGAAGCTAGTCATCTATATTTAATTTGCTGTTGTTGAGTCATGTCAGTTGAGAGAAATGATTATTAAATAAACAATTATTGGGGAAATCCAGGGTTATTTCCTTTTTAAAGGAAATCTCTGTCCTTTCCCAAAAACTTACTTCACCTAGACTTATCTTATCTAGGAGGAGTTCTTGCCCCACCCAACTAGTGAATCTTACAAAGAATTTAAGCTAAGATGAATTCAGTCCATTGTGTTCTACTCAGGCTTGGGTAGGAGGTAAATCATTGTCTAGATAGCCCAAGGCTGAGGATGGCCTGGAAGTAAATCACAAAATCAGTCACATCCTCCTCCTTATTAGAATAGATTTGCCTCTCATTGTAATATTCATTCTTTCATTATTTGTTAATAAGTTGATTGCCACCCTCAGGAATACCCATCCTTTCAAGGGCATATAAACGTTGAGTGAGTTCCATGAGGGGTTTTTGGTATTTGAGAGTGGCACAGATCCATTTTATTAATTATCTGCTAGCATGATTAATAAAATGATGAATCACCCAGAAACTATGTCTCTCAAACTTTTTACACATCATATAGTTGCATTAGACTTTTCATGAACCCATTTGGAATTTTCTTGGCAAAGATACCTAAGTGGTTTTCTGTTTCCTTCTCCAGCTTATTTAAATTTACATTTGTATAACTAATTGTCTGCTGTTTGTAAAGTAGGAAACTGAAATTAACCTTCATGTTCTTGATTCTACACTTAGAAATGAGATGTCCAGACAAAAGTTTTTATTTGTCCTTCATAAGGTTAAAGCAATATTTATTTTTAGCTTAGGGTAGTCATGAAAGGATATTACCCTTGTATGGTATAGGCTTTGTGCCTTAATGGCAACAATGTTCTCTATAGAGCCACTGTATACGAAGAAGTCATGATTTGACCATCAATAAAACTGAACCCACAAACCATTAAAGCGCCTATGCCAGGCTCTTACCATGTAGTAAGTCCCATAAAGATCATTTTGATTGCTGTTTTGGGTACAAGTCTAGGTTTTTCTCTTTTTGGAGGGTGAGAGGGAGGTTGGGTAAATTTTGCCATGATCTTATTTTAATACTTTTAAATAATGTTTTTACCAGTGTAGTAAGTGAAAAGTAAATTACAAAGGAAACTTTCTTAGCCAGATGAATAAGTACAATACTTTGGATTGTTCAAAAAATATATTATATCCCTAAGTTTTCAGAGCCAAAGCTATCTAATATGGAATTATTTATTGACAGCTTGTCAAAAGTTCTTAGAAATTTGCTACTACAAAAGCTATACCTAACAATTTTCCATAATGGTCTTAAAAGAAAGATACTACTTAAGTTGTGCTACAGAAAGAGATAAGCAGATACACTTTAATATGACAGCATGACAGTGATTTCTCAAAAGACCTATAAAATGAGTTCTTACATATTCAAGTTATTAAAAATAATATTTCGGCCAATCCATAATTAGAAACAGAAGTTGACAATACGAAATAGTTGTACAACTAATAATGCTAGAGAGCTATGGTTTGGTAGTTTCAAGTTAACCCTTACTTGTCCAAAACCAATCTAAACCCCTAAAAATACTTAGCCAGTATAAACCCGTAGTATTTGCCCAATTTTCAGTACTTAACTATAATCATTGCTCTAATATTTAAAACCTCATCCAAAGGGTAAGGGATAGTCATTTACTAACTGGTATATGTGTTTGTTTCTCATTGTGTAAAAATGTCCTTATTTAAGTCACAAAACAAGTTTAGACTCTGCTATGTAAAAGAAAGGTCTGAAGTTGTCTGTTTTGCACTGAACTTTATGGCGTTCAACCCTTCTCCCTCCCCACCCAAAACACATTCAACATGTTATATGAAAAAGTTACTAACTGAGCTACAGGTATTAAATACCCCAAAATTAACAGCTTATAAATAATTTATTTTATTTAACAATCTAGACAGGGGTGGGGAACCTGGGATCTTAAGGTCACATGTGGCCCTCTGGGTCCCTGGGTGAGACCTTTTGGCTGAGTCCAAGTTTTACAGAACAATCCTTTTATTAAAGGAATTTGTTCTGTGAAGTTTGGATTCAGTTGAATGGCTGCACTTGAGAACCTAGGGGATTACATGTGGCCTTGAGGCCACAGGTTCCCCATCCCTGATTCTAGAAAGTTTGCAGGCATCAGCAATTCTAGCGCAATTCCAGGTGCAACTGGGAATTCAGGAATCTCTGTAGAGCTGTTAGTGTAGTGAAACTTGTAGATAAAATCCATTTATACTTTTGATAACATGTGATGGAATTTCTCTAAAAATTTACCTTATTGAATTCATTTTCAGCAAACTAACTTTGGTCACTTAACATGGCTTTTATTGTTCCCTGATATTAAAGTATGCTCCCTTTTTCAATAAATTCATGACCACCAGAAGATATCAGTTTCACATCTGGGCCCTCACACCCACATTATGTTTTCTCTTCACCATCCATCATTAACTTATGAAATTATATTTTGTTTTCACAGGAAACATCTGTGGAGTTTTAGTGAAACATCTTATCAGTTCTGCAGTCTCTGCAGCTTGGTCCTAGATCACCGCCACAGCCCTCTGCTCCCAGAACCATCCCCTAACCCGCCACCCCAGGCCTCAGCCATTGAGTGTCTTCTTGGGCAATGAAAGTAATCATTTCAATAAAAATTTATTAAGCTGCTTGCTCGGTGCTGGTCACTGTGTTAAGTGATAGGGGAGACAATGTACAAATGACCAGGTACACAGAAACTATATACAGGCTATGTTGGAGATAATCAACAGAGAGAAGGCACTAGAATGAGGGGAATTAGGAACCTTCCTGTAGAAGGCTGAATTTTAGCTAGAACTTGAGGGAGGCTAGGAAAGCCATGAGGCAGATGTGAGGAGAAAGAGCATTACAGCCATGAGGCACAGTCAGCGAAAATGCCTGGATTTGGGAGATGAGGAATAGCACGTTAAGCTGGTGTCACTGGATCACAAGGCACAAGTGTAGGGGGGTGGTAGGAGGAGAGAGAGGATGAAGGAGTTTAAGGTGTAAGAAGACTGGAAAGGTGGAGGGGTGGCACAGGTTATCAAGGGCTTTGGATGTCAAATGGGATTTTATATTTGATTGTGGAGGTGATTGAGAGCCACTGGAATTTGTTGAGAGGGAATGGTGTGACATGGTCAGGTCTATAATAGAGAATTTCACTTTGAAAAGTGAAATTTAGGAAAGTAAACAGGTTAAATACCAGTAAAAACCTAAGTAGTTAAATCGTTGTTTACATGCTTCCAGGTCTAGACAAAGTAATTGTTTTGTAGGAACTGTCACTTAATCTGATGACCATTAAGAGAACAAGTAGAGAACATTTAGGGACAACTTTTCACAAGGATGATCAAACAAATGGGTTTGTTTGTTTGAGGAGGGAAAGAGAAGAGTGAAGGGCAGTCGAATTCATATTTCTTAAAACAGAATATCACAGTTGAAGCTCATCCAAGCAATGCAGTGGGACATGGGTTCCTGCATTCCAATGTAAGCCCCTTGAGGAAAGGGACTGTCTTTCTTTTTTTACTTATATTTATGTTTCCAGCTCTTAGCACAGAATTTGGCACACAATAAGTGCTTAACAAATGCTTGTTGTCTGACTCTCTGGCAGAGGAAGTGTTGTCCAGAAACACATTTATAACTGGGATGAACAAAATTGATGTACAAGCACTTCCCCTTGAAAAACTTCACTTTATCTGAGGCTCACGAAAAACACGAGAGGTCATTCGAGGGGATAGTATTATTGTGAGAAGAGTTTCTTAATCTGGGCCCCTGAATTTAATTTAATTTATTTAAATTAATTAATTAATTAAATTTTAAAAATTAAAAATTTTTATGACCGCTATTTCAACATAATTAGTTTCCTTTGTAATCTTGTATGTTTTCTTTTATTCATTTACAAATTTGTTTATGAGATCCATGACACAAAAAAGGTTAAGAATTCTTTTTTGTAGTATCCACGTGGAGTGGGGAGTGGATAAAATTAGATGGATTCATGGATAGAAAGAAAAGGAACCTTGGATTTTGTAACATTCTCTGTATCTTCTTTGGTTCTAAATTCTTCACTTATCCATAGATCTGACAGATAAACTATTCCATGCTTTCCTAATTTATTTATGGTATCACCCTTTATGTGTAAATCATGTACCCATTTTGACCTTATCTTGGTATATTATATGAGATGTTGATCTATATCTAGTTTATGCAATACTGTTTTCCAGTTTCCCCAGAAGTTGTTGTCAGATAATAAGTCTTTGTTCCAAAAGCTTGGATCTTTGGGGTTATCATGGTCATTTACTATAATGTAATTTGTACTTAATTTATTCTACTGATCCACCACTCTATTTCTTAGCTAGTACCAGATTGTTTTTGACAATTACTGCTTTATAATACAGTTTGAGATATGGTATGTTGAGACCACCTTCCTTCACTTTTTTTTCATTGATTCCCTTCATCTCCTTGTTCTTCCAGATTAATTTTGTTATTATTTTTTCCAGTTCTATAAAATAAATGTTTGATAGCTTAATTGGTAAATGTCTAGAATGGTAAGTGTCTGGAACAATCATCTCACTTCTTAGATGAGGGCTTTGGGAACAGTGATATGGTAGAAGTGGGGTAACACCTGAGGTTCTGAAACTCCAAATTCAATGTCTTCTCATTTTACCCATTCTTTATCCATCAGTTAGCATTATTGGAACTGGTTATATATATGAAGTTCTTTTAAATGAAGAGAATGGGAAGGATTGACATTGGAGGAGATCTGGAGACTGACTTTTGCTTCACCTGGACAAGAGTGGGGAAAGGGAGTTTTTTCTAACCTTGTTTGATGGTTGATCAGATTTTGTGCTTGTGGAAGAGATGATTTGAGGGATTTCCATGACTGTTCTTCCTAGGAGGAACTCTTCTCTGAAGATAGCAATATATTAAAAAATAATCAATTTGCCAAAATTAGATTTATATCAGAAATATAAAGACAGATTAACTTTAAGAAAACAAGACAGTGAATCACATAAGCCAACAAAACAATAAAAATATATATTGATAGATGCAGAAAATGTGTTTCACAAATTATAGTCATATGTGTTAAAAACTCTGAAAGTGTAGACCCAGAGGAAGGAACTCACTATTTGACAAAAACTGATAGGAAAACTGGACAGTAGTCTGGTAGAAATTAGGTTTACCCCAATATTTTTAATCATAAACTAAGATAAGTTTTGATTGGATACATAACCTAGACATTAAGGTCAAACCATAAACAAATTTGAAGAACAAGAAAGAAATTATCTTTCAGAACTATGGATAGAAGAAACATTGATGACTAAACAATCAGCAAAGAGGAACACACTATTAAATAGGCAATTCTGATTACACAAAATTTTTAAAAAAAGATTTTGCACAAACCAGTACAATATAGATATGATTAGATGGGAAGCAGGTGAGGAAAAAAAACCTATAAAGTTTCTCCAATAAAGCTTCTCTAATAAAGGTCTCACATCCAAGATCTCAAAGAAATTGTTTCAAAGAATCAAACAAGAGGAACCTCAAAAGAGTGATAAAGTGTACCTGTCACCTGTTGGCTGCAATGTGTTAGACCTGAGATGCAGAATGAGGATTACTTTCTCAGACATGGCCAATTTTTAATTTGTTTTGCTAGACTATAAGTACTTGTTGCAACAGATGATTTGTACTTGGGCAGCGTTGGGTTGGCTTGGTGGGTTAATGGATGGGAATAAATATCAAAAGAAGCACCAGAAAACATTTTCTTTAAATGTACAGAAAACAACACTAAAGGAGACACACACAAAAAAATAGAACAGCCAAGTTACTACCTTGTTCTTTAATTTAATGCATATGTGTGTGTGTATACATCTATACATCTATACACACACATTTGTACATGCATATATGTATATGTATGCAAAAGCAAGCTGTGCATAAAAGAAGTTTATAATTTCTTATATGACTCAATCTTTTTTACATTGCAATGTTTTCTTAGTTAATGATTAAGTCCAGAATTAAAAAGAGAGGAAATTAAAGTAACAGGAATGAAAGGAGCCTGTTGTTTTACAAAGTAGTAATTATTAAAACTACCAGTTAAAAAAAAGGAAAAGTTGATTGGTGAGTTCGTTGAAATCAGCAAAACCTAGAAGAAAAGGAATACAGCCCCCTCTCTTTTCTTTGAGAAACTCAGAAAGGGAGATTTCTCAGTGAGGGACTCTTTTTTGAGGGGGGGAACAAAAGCTTCTTGGAAACATGGAAAGCAGTTTGATGGGAATCAGGACTAGTATCTTATAATAGTATCTTATATTATTATTATAATAATTAGTATTATAATAGTATCTTATATTATTATCTAATAAATTCCAAATGTATTAGCAGTCTAAGTATGGAGTGGACCAAAAGACTCTTTGGAAACCCTGTATAAAAGGTCATATAATTAAAAAAATCAAGGGAAAATGGAGCATCATTTCTTTCACAACAGACTTCAGGTAAAAATCAATGACTAGTGTTGCCTCTACACGTTTGAGGCCAAAACATACTTCTTTTCTATTGAAGCAAAAAAACCCTGAACACATATCACTTATGCTGATAATGGAAAAGACTGTATTCTATGGTTTTGCTTACCTGTTTTCTATGGAAAGATCCTGTAGGGCTCTTGTATATTGGGAAGTGATCAGTTTTACAAAGGGAGTAAGAGGAAAAGGATCTTAGAGCTGCCCTGTGTCCCACACTGAGTGAGGAGAAAGGCAGATTTTGCTTCCTTTTAACTGAAGCTAAGAATCTACTTTTAGTTTCAGAATTAATATGGGTGAGGTTAGGGGAGATTTAAGAAATAAAGGAACAATTTGGATTTCAGAATCAGTAGAAAGAAGGTGAAAGGTTCCCCTTTTATTTCAGTTCCTTGTCTCTAGTTCAGATTTGTCTTCTACACTTAATAAATTTTGACCATCTCCCTGTGCAGAAAACTCTCCATCTTCTGTCCTGGTGTCACATGTTACTACATTTTCACAATGTTGACCCCTTGATTCCTTGGATGTGACATTTTTTAACATGAAAATATGAGTTCTCCCCAAATCACGCTCACTCCTCTAATTCTCCCCTACTTTTAATAATGTCATTGTTATCCTGAGTTCCAGACTCAGAGGTTCCTTGCAGCCATCTTCCTCCTAGGAAGCCAAGTTTAAAACCTTGGCATTCTCTTGGATTCTTCATCTCCCTTTGTCACTCCCTATTCAAGCAGTCATCATGTGACTTGGAGAATAGAAACAGAGAAAATAGGAAAAGCAGCTTTCTGGGGAAAGGTGATGAGTTCTGATTTGTGGAAGATGATTTGATTGTTGGGAATGTTGAGCATAATGTGCCAATCAAAATGGATGAATGAACGAATAAGCACTCAAGTTCATACCATATATTGTTACATTAGATAATTAAGGTAGACTGAAGCAGACAGCTTTGAGCACATGTAATTTGTTGGCAAGGCTAGCAATTACCCATCAAAGGGATCTCTTGTCTTCTCTGTCAGTCAGAAGACCACAAAACAAGAATAATTAGCATTTCTATACCTTGGGAAGTACAAGAGAACAAGGAACAGGAAGCATAAAACTACGATTGGTAACAAAGTTGGAAGTGTCATAGATAATGGAAAACAGTATCATTGGATGCAAGG
This sequence comes from Notamacropus eugenii, assembly GCF_028372415.1. Taxonomy (NCBI): domain Eukaryota; kingdom Metazoa; phylum Chordata; class Mammalia; order Diprotodontia; family Macropodidae; genus Notamacropus; species Notamacropus eugenii. The sequence goes on from NC_092876.1 coordinate 97,334,524, forward strand.
CAAGAATGCAGGACAAGCAACAACTCCTTTTTCCATCTTGTTGGTATGGAAAACTCATTGGTGGTGCCCACCTGTGTGGTTAGTTAGTCACAGAGATAATAGTTCAGAGTTTCTTGAAGGACAGCCAGCACTGCAGAGATAACAGACTTCCTGTTGCTCACGTACATCTTGCAAGGATTGTTGGTGAGATACCAGATCTCCCTTAAAGTCAAATGGGCAGTAAGATGTGTTGAGATAATGTAGTTCTGTGACTTAAGGTGATTTATGGAACAACTTACCTCAGAGAGGAAAGCTGAACTTCTGAACTTAATTCAAAGACATGGCATAGGCAATCAATTACAAAATGGAATCAGAATCAATTTGATTTTCTCAATACAAAGGACTGTACTAAATATTAGAGATTCAAATAGGAATGCAAGAGAATTCCTGCTCTGAAAAAGCTTACATGATAATAATAATAGATCTAGTTGGTTAGAGGGGATATACTGCCGAGTTCAAGAAATGGTTAGCAGTCTAGTTTGACTAGAAGATGAAGTTCATGAGTGGGATAATAAGATTTTCAACTGTGTGGGATCTTAGGGCTCATCTAGTTCAATTTCCTTATTTTATAGATGAGGAATTGGGCTTATCTAACTGAGGATAAGTGACTTCTCCTTGCTTTACAAAATGGCACAATTCAATGGATTTGAAGTCAGATCTTCAGATTCCAAACTCAGTGCTCTTTTCAAGATACCATACTTGGGGATAGAGACAGAACCTGATTTTGCTGCTATATGGAACTCCTGAATAAAGTTCCTACCACCAATTCAGGTCAACATCTTCTCTGCAACTTAGTCTTGGAGTTGCCTAGAGCATTGAGTGGTGATTCCATTTCCCCAAGTTCACACAGCCAGTTTGTTTTAGAGATAGGACTGTATCCCAACTCTTCCTGGGTCCAAGGCTGCCTCTTTATTTACCTCATTATTCTGCTTCTCATCACCAAGCTCAGAGTAGTGTGAAAAGAGTCTTGAAAGGTAGACTAGACCTACAATGTGGAGGGCTTTAGATGCCTTCCTAAGGAATTTGTTTCAGCTTAGAAGTAATGAGGAACTGATGAAGATTTATTTTTAACTTTTATTTACATTTTTATTTTCCCCCAGTTACATGTAAAAAAGAATTTTTAATATTCATTTTTAAAACTTTGAGTTCTAAATTCTCTCCCTTCCTTTCTCTCCCCCACCCCATTGAGAAGGCAAGCAATTCAATATAGGTTATATATGTGTAGTCATGCAAAATATATCCATAATAGTCATGTTGTGAAAGCTGACTACGCCTTCCCCCTGTTATCACTTTCTCCCTTCTATCAACCCCACCCTTCCCTTATTGCCTTCCACTCCTACTTTCCTGTAGAGCAAGATATCTCTTTACCCAGTTAAATATGTATGTTGTTCCTTCTTTGAGGCAATTCTGATAAAAATATGGTCACTCACTCCCTCTCACCTCCCCCTCTTCCCCTCTACTGTAAAAGTTCTTTTTTGCCCTTTTTATGTGAGATAATTTATCCTATTCAACCTCTCCTTTTCTCTTTCTCTTAGCACATATTTCTTTCACTCTTTAATTTTATTTTTTAGATATCATCCCTTCATATTCAACTCATGCCTGTGCCTCCTATGTGTATTTATATATCTATATATATATCTACACACACACACACACTCCATTTAACTTCCCCAATAATGAGAAAGGTCTTAGGAGTTACAAATATCATTTTCTCATATAGGAAGTTTAAAATTATTAAGTCCCTTATGATTTCCCTTTTTATTTCCCTTTTTATACTTCTCTTGAGTCATATATTTGAAAGATAAATTTTCTATTCAGCTCTGGTCTTTTCGTCAAAAATGCTTGAAAGTCTTCTGTCCCTTTGAATACCCATTTTCTCCTGAAGGATTATATTCAGTTTTGCTGGGTATGTGATTTTTTGTTGTAATCCTAGATCCTTTACCCCCTAGAATATCATATACCAAGCCCTCCAAACCTTTAGTATAGAAGCTGCTAAATCTCATGTCCACCTGACTGTGGCTCCACAGTACTTGAATTGTTTCTTTCTGTCTGCTTGCAATATTTTCTCCTTGACCTTGGAACTCTGGAATTTGGCTATAATATTCCTGGTAGTTTTCATTTTTGAATCTCTTTCAGGAGGTGATCAGAAGATTCTTTCAATTTCTATTTTACTAATTTTCCTTGATAATTTCTTGAAAGATGATTTCTAGGCTATTTTTTTAAAATCATGGCTTTCAGGAAGTCCAATAATTTTTAAATTATATTTCCTGGATCTATTTTTCAGGCCAATTGTTTTTCCAATGAGATATTGTGAGGAGTGTCCCCTCTCCATTGTGACCTTCAAGCTTTGCTCTGCTAGTGCTCCTCCTTACCCTGGGACTGCCACCCAGGACTATGTCCTGGATCTGAGTATGAGCAAAGCAACAGTGTCCTTAACCCCTGTAATCTCCTTCTGATCAGTTGTTCAACTCCATACCTTCTGTGGGCTGAGAGCTCCAGAAGCAGCTGCTGCAACTGCTGCTGATTCGGTCACTCTCAAGGCCTGCTCCAGGTTGTGCTGGTATGGCCTGCACTGGACTGCACTCCACTCTTACTCTGGTACAACAGACCTTTCCTGCTGACCTTCCAAGTTGTCTTGGGCTGGAAATTTGTTTCATTCTGTCTTTTTGTGGGTTCTGATGATTTAGAACTTATTTACAGTCATTTAAAAAGTATTTTGAGGGATTTGGGGTAGAACTCAGGTGAGTACTGGCCTTTATTCCACCACCTTGGCTCTGTTTCTCACCAATGAAGATTTTTGAGAAGGGGCATAAGATGGACAAACATCTGCCTTAGGAAGATTATTTTGGTAGCTGTGGTGAAGGAAGGATTGGCAAAAGAGAACACTTTTAATTAAATTTTATTTTTTTCCATGAACAAAAATCTCTTTTCCTTACCTCTCCCCTCTCCCCCATCTCTTTGAAAACAAATGTAAACAAACCTCGTAACAACTATGAAAAGTCAAGCAAAATAAATTCCCTCATTGACCACAACCCCAAAATAGATGACTCATTCTGCACCATGATGGTATTACCTTTTTGTCAGAGGTGGGCAGCATGCTTCGTCATCAGTCCTCTTAAATTGTGTATCAGTTAATTAATGTATATTAAGACCTTACTTGGTGCAGCTATATGGCACAGTGGATAGAGAGCACCAGATCTGGAGTCAAGATGACTTATTTTTCTTTGTTCTAATCTGGCCTCAGACACTTACTAGCTGTATGGCCCTGGGCAAGTCATAGGCCTGTTTGCCTCAATTTCTTCATTTGTAAAATGAGCTGGAGAAAGAAATGGCAAACTACTCCAGTATCTTGACCAATAAACCCCAAACAGGGTCATGAGGAATTTGAGACAAAAGAACAACAACAAAAGTGTTTACTATGTGCCAGATACTAAGTGCTGCTGATGTAAACAAAGGCAAAATAAGTTTCTGCTCTCAAGGAGCTCACAGTCTAATAAGGGAGAGTCATTATAGTTGGTTGTTGCATAGATCCAAGTTCTTAAGTCATTCACAGTTGTTTTTCTTTGTAGAGTTTTTATCATATAAAATGTTTGTCTGGTCTTCTTTTCTCTACATCAGTTTATACAAGTGGGAAGACAGACTTTTGAGGTAGGGAGAAGAATTAGGAAGCTATTGTAATAGTCCAGGAAGGAAGCTGTCAAGACCTTAATGAAGATAGTAGCGTTTCTAAGTTACAGGAATCTGCTACAGCATTGTGTACAGAATAAAAATAGCAACTAAAGAAAGATGAAATGAAGATGAAATTATATTTGATTCTAGAACTGGAGTTCTTGATCTTTCTTTGTTATGTCATGGTGACACATAACAGTCAGTTAAATCCTTCTCAGAATAAGGGCTCAATTCATATTCTACTGGCATTAGTCAAGGCTTACTCAGCTCTTTGAATTCTGTTAGCTTTTAATTTCCTCTTGGTCAATTTCATTCACTACGTATTGAGTGAGTGAGTTCTTTGGGACTATTCTAAGAAGGTAACCAACATCTGGCAACCTAAATGGGACTGCGTAGCAGTCACATAACTTGAAGTTACCATTTTAACAGAATTAGTTCATAATTCTCGGTTTAAATTTCAATCCAAGGGAAGGGCACACTGCTACACGTGTAGTTATTCCTGTGCTTAGATCAGTGCCTGGCATCTAGCAGATGCTTAATATAGCAGATGCTTAATAAATGTCTATTGATCGGTTGATTCATGGATCAACCCATGGGTTTTTAAGTTAAGGCTTCTCCTATGTTTTTAAGAGTTGGAGACTAAAACAACTGTTTTAAGAGTTAGAGACCAAGACGTAAAACTATTAATCATTTTTCAGAAAGCCTGCTGAGAGTGCAGATGGTATGACCCAAACCATCACCCAGGAAAATACAAGTAGCAGGGCAGACCTGCTGTTGGGGAGTTCAGCTCAGCAAATGGTATGTCTGGTGCACTGAGAAGAGAGCTAGTTAATAGGGAGAAATCCGCTGTTTATTCTTTCAATTTCAAAATTTCATATTTCTGTGTTAAGATCATCCTTGGATTGTCATGGGGAGAGTGGTGGTATGTGGAAAGTGTGCCTAAAACCAGGAGTTTTATTGACTTGACCTCTGTGAATTAAAAAATTTTTTCTGATGTAATTTGATTTAATTTTGTTATAATTTGATTAAATATAATTGTATTTCAATATAATTGGTTTCCTTTATATTCCTATGTATCTTATTCATTTAACAATATTTTTCTGAGAAGTGATTCATAGATCTTACCAGACTGGACTGCCAAAGCAATCCAGGACATAAAGAAGGTTAAGAACCCCTGGACTAAATTCAGACCAATGTACCTTCCCAGCCTGCCTCATAATTAGTCAATGGTACAGACCACATTGCTGAGGAAATCCTATGTGAGGCCCAGGTACAATCAGAACCTCTCTAGAGGTAGAGCCATTCTTGGAGGAGCAGGGTGAGAAGACCAAACAATGGCAGGGGAGTTAGATGTCCAGACCATGCTAGGATGTTACCAGGAGCTAGGAGAGAAAGAAGAGGGAAGAGAGGTGAGTTTAATGTGGGAGCCTTTCCTTAATCCCCTTCTCATCATTACTAGAAGGTCAGAAAATCACCTTTTGGGAGGCTGGTCTCACTTCTTTTCCCTCCCCCTCCCTCTTTGGAATCTCACAGACTGAGGACATTTGGGGCTAAGAAATAGTTTATAGGACCTATAGTCTCAGTAAAGCCTCCCCTGTCCTGGGATGGACTGTGTGATCTCATGAGACAACTGAGGAGGGACCAGGTCTCTAAGGCCACCCAATATGAAGTGAGAGAAGAAGTCATTGTAGGACTATTGGGTATATGGGACTATTGGGTGAGGGCTCTGATTGGGGATGGGGAGGTATGGAGAGATTCCTTACCAGAGTTGGAAGGACATTCGTTTTTTGTCTTTCCTGAAATTGAGAGAAACGCAATCAATTCTTGGTACTAGGCTTTAAGACTGGCATTCCTAAGCTTAGCCCAGTTTTTACAGCATATCTCACCACAGCTTTGGGAATGACCTAATTCAATAGGCTAGGAGCAGCCAGCCTGAGTCTCCTCTTCCTGCTTTCTGGCCTCTAGCTTTGGAGTGAGCTCTGTACTCCATTCAGCCTTAGATCCCCAAATATCCCAGTCCCATCCCAGTCCAGAACTTTGTTCCCACTCAGCATAACTAGATATGTATCTTCCATTGGTTATTACAACTCATGACCTAACTATTATAAATGGAGTCTCCAGAAAGGATCAAAGGTAGACTAGAAATCCTGAAAATCCTAGAATCAAAGGCTCAGAGATTTATATTTAGAGATGGATAGAACTTGAATGTAATGTCCTCTCTCTCTCTCTCTCTCTCTCTCTCTCTCTCTCTCTCTCTCTCTCTCTCTCTCTCTCTCTCTCTCTCTCTTTTAACAAATGAGGATGCTGAGGCCCAGTGTCATGGAGAAGTAATTCACCTAAGACCATAGTGGTAATAGTATAGTCAAGATTGGAATTCAGGTCATCTGACTCCAAATTCTATTTTAAACATAGATCTCAAAAGTCAGTGTGACATAGAAGTTAGAATGCTGACTTGATGTCAGAAAGACCTGGTTCTTAATAAGGATATTATCTCCCTTTCACAGATGAGAAAACTGAGGCATGGAGAAGTTAACTCTGCTTGTGGTCACAGAGTTAGTAGATACCTGTGGGAGAATATGGAGTTGGAAATTCCCAGCTCCCAGGTAAGGAGAGTCAGATACAGATACAGAGAGAGACAGAGAGAAAGAGATAGATAGAGACAGTCTCACACACACACACACACACACACACACACACACACACACATACAGAGAGAGAGAGAGAGAGAGAGAGAGAGAGAGGATAATGATTTTTTTGGATGCTCCAGACATGTAGGAGAAGCCATATCTTTAACACATACAGAGAGAGACAGAGAGAGAGAGAGAGAGAGAGAGAGAGAGAGAGAGGATAATGATTTTTTTGGATGCTCCAGACATGTAGGAGAAGCCATATCTTTAACATGTCCATGATTTCTAGCTTGCCTCCATAGAGACTTCAGAAACTTTCTCTTGATTTCTTGCCTTTTCAATGGGTAGGGGAGGGGTGAAGGGAGGGAGAGGATCTGAAAGTGAAAATAAAAATAAAATTTAAGGAAAAAGAAAGAAAGTTACTTTCCCTGGAGTAAGATTGAAACCTTTCTCTTGGTTAAGCTGAGATCTCATCTTGTTCCCATCTAAAGGGTTATGGTGGAGAGAGCCTAAACTGGCAAGTGTAAGCAAAGGGAGAGCAATGCCAGTTTAGTTCTGAATCTATTAAACTCCTCCTAGACCAACAATGTTTTGGGGGAGACAGGTTTAATTCTAGCCCAGCAATGCTTTTGAAGATTGGAGAAAAGAGCACCTAATCTCATGCTGCTCCTAGCACCTTCGTGTCCCTTCCTGCCCCCAAACCATCCAAGAACCAGCTATGTTTAAACAACCTATGTGGATGTCTTGGACAAGGCTTACATATATCTTACACAAACCAGTAATTCTATCCATTTAAGGTATCCCTTATATGGCCTCCAGCCTGGACTCTGCTGAGCCCAGTCTGTTCATACTCTTTTTTAGATCCTCTCTCCCTACCCCCAACTCACCTCTCAGGTATGCACAATTAAAGTTACTACAGGTAGCTTCATTCTGTAGGTGGATAGTGTTGAGGCCATTGGTTTTAAAAGTTGAGATACTGAAGACCGCATATGGTGGGACCAAGACTTCCTGTTGTGATTTATTGTATGATAAATGTTCGATGTGAGCCCCAAGGCAAGTGGTAAAATGGAAGAGAGTCCCTGAGCTCTTCGAATAATCTCTGGCCACGTTTATGTTTTTAGATGATGAGGCAAATTGACCAAAGCGCATTTCTCCTGTGTTATCAGGATAGACTTTGTGCTTTATGCCTCTGTAAACAGGAATACATTTTCCTCCAAGTTTTTGGATGGCTCGTGTCAAATAAAAATGGAAAGCCTTGAAATGGAAACTTTTCATGTAGTCATCTGTGGAGGAACAGCAGGTTCTGACATTTTCATTAAATTTCGAGTAAAATGGAATTTTAGCCTTAGAGTCAGGGTCAGTGTAAGCGATGACAGCAATTTCAAAAGGCTTTTCAATGGGCCTCCTATTGAAATTCAGAAGCAGGCTCTCTCTTCTCTTCTCTGCTTTCTCCCACACATCATTTAACTGAGCATCTACTTTTCTTTCTTTAGCCAAGAGTTCTTCTGCCTTCTTCATCATGTCCTCTTCACATCCCATATACTGGTCATCAAAAGCATTGGGTTGAAGGTTCATGTAAATTTTTTTCTTAAATCCAACTTTTATCTGCAGAAAAAATGGAAATTTCAGCTACAATCAGAATTTCAACTCAATATTACTAATAATTTATAAAGGAAGACTGCACGCATGTGTGTACGCACATCTGCTCACATGTGCACATGCACTTGCTCATATACATACACACATACCTCACTGTCCCTTATATGCATGAACCATTTTATTTGGCCACCCAAAGAGAAAAAAGCATTGTGTTATATGTATAGTGAATCACCAGTCAGCTGGGGTATGTTCAAAATTTTAATTTCAGAGGTGACTTGGAGGAACGAGAAATAAGGACTTGAGAAGAGGGTATCTCATTTGCCTGGGTTTTGACCTCTTCAAAACCAAGGACTCTCTTTGCTAGGGAACAGCATGATACTTTGGGCAGAATGATGGGTTTGGAATCGGAGCACCTAGGGTCAGAACTTGGCTCTGTGTTTGGGTGAGCCCCTCCGCATACCCATCTTCCTCATCTGTAAGAAAAGGAGTTTGAACTAATTGACTTTTGAGGTCCTTCCAGCTTTGTCTACAATCCTATGTTTGACTCCAAAGTCACTACCTATTCTCCCCCAGGCTTATTTGGACTATCCCTTTTATTAGATCATGAGGTTAGAGTGAAACAGAATTATACTGGAAGAGTGAAAAATGAAGGGTAATGGGGAAGTCCTGGCAAATATAGTCTGAGGGGAGATATTATGATATTATAATATTCTTAACAATAAGAATATTCAGAATAATATTGGACTCTCTTTGCTAGGGAACAACATGATACTTTGTGCAGAACAATGGGTTCAGAACACCTAAGGACAAAACTTGGCTGTGTGTTTGATCCTGAGTGAACCACTTCCCATGCCCAGCTTCCTCATTTGTAAGAAAAGGAGGTTGAACTAATTGACCTTTGAGGTCCTTTCAGCTTTGTCTGTGATCCTACAGACTCCAAAAATGGTACCCATTCTCTCCCAGGCTTATTTGGACTATCCCTTTGATTAGACCATGAGGTCAGGGGAAACAATTATACTGAAAGAGTGAAAAACCAAGGGTAGTGGGGAAGTCCTGGCAAATATGATCTGAGGGGAGATAATATTCAGAAGGGTTGTGAGGTTATGAGAAAAAAAAAGCAAAGTGGGCAAAAGCAGCTAACACTCAGGATTATATTCAGATTATATTCAACATTGCTAGTGTGAAAGAAAGGTTGGGGCTGTTGTGTATGATGAGGTGATTCTACAAAATGAAATAGGCTGGCGAAAGGTAAAGGGGAGTAATTATATTATGAAAATGGGACATGAAAGGAAGAACTGATTCAGAGGAAACAGGTGAGGGTAGAGGGCTGGTAATGGAATCTTATTCTCATCTGGGGTGAAGAGGAGATAATGTGTACATCTGAGAGGATTTAGAAATTTTCTGAACACATAGATAGGTGAGAAAACTGGGGGACAGGGTTGGGTAGGGACTTTTAGAGGGGTCTGTAGATTGAGATTTGGGAGGTTAGGGGGAGAGGATGGGTGAACTTTTGGAGAAGTGTGTGGATTGAGATTCTGGGAAGTAAAGGGAGGGTACGGGGGACTCTTGGAGGGATGGATGAAGTGAGAGGGTAGGAGGGTGGGGGCAGAAGATAATGTAATAGAAAAAGAGTAAAAAGAGAGGCTAAGAAAGAAAATAGTGAGTAAAAAGATGGAAAGAAAGTCACAAATAGTAATTATAACTTTGAATGTGAGTAAGATATTTATAGCAGTTCTCTTTGTGGTGGCAAAGAATTGGAAATTGCAGGGATCCCCACCAGTTGATGAATGGCTAAACAAATTATGATGTATGGTTGTGATGGACTACCACTGTTTTATAACAAATGATGACCTCAATGACCTTAGAAAGACATGGAAAGATTTTCATGAAATAATGAAATGAAGTGAGTAGAACAGTAACAGCAATATTGTTTTAAGAAGAACTTTGAGCGACTCAGTCATTTTGACTACTATAAACACAGAAATTAAAAATAAGGAACATATGAAGAAAGACACCATCTGCATCACGTGTCCTCTGACTCTCCGGTCAGCTTACTGAATTGTGATAGAAAGCCTTTTAATTGCCTAATGGGCCAGAACTGAATGCACACACAAAAGGCACAGGCCATTTTTCTTTTTTCCCTTGGCAGCTTTTGAATGACCCTCCAGGAGCAGAGAGAGGTAAGAGAGATGGCAGGAGCTGGCTGCTCCTTCCATCAGTCTCACTCTGCACCTAGGCTGCCTTGTGGCATGGCACCACTTTTTCTTCCTCTTGTGTTTGCTCATCCCTGATCTTAGGTAACTGAGCTTCAGAGACAGAAGAGAATAGAGCCATGATCTTGTAAGGTTGAAAGATCGGCAGAAACAGTAGAGTTCAGCAACCATATACCAGAAAGGAGTCTACTGTTGGCCATGGTATCCAAGCATGGCAAGGAGCCAGCTCTGAGGACTGACCTACTTGAACCAGCCCAGCACTGGATTGACCTGAGTCCTATAATCATGGGGTAGCTAAGCCTCACTCAGATGTGACTGGAGATAAAAGGCTCTCAGAGTTGGGAAGTACTACCCACCTTAGGCTGGGGTAGTAGAGAGAATGTTTTAGAACTACTACTGTAAGTTTGAACCCATTCTCCCCACGGACTGAAATGATATAGGAGAGTGTGATTCAGGAGTTGGAATTCTTACACTGGGCTCTTGTTTATATATATATTTTTCGATAAATATCCCTCTGTAAGAGTTAATTCATGTTAATTCATATTGAGAAATGAAGTGGTCAAATTGATATTGGGAGATACTAAATGGTGATTGATGTTAGGGGAAGATGGTGGATTCATTCATTAGGTATAGGAATAGAAGGCACCCCAATCTCTCAAAGGCCCCTAGAACCTTTGAGGGAAGCACTTGTCAGTCATGCTCTGGGGATCTGACTAGCCATTGCTAGCTGGGATTGAGAGAGTGAGCTTTGAACCTATCTGCTCTATAATTTTGCTGTGGGATTTGATGATCAATGATAATCCAAAGCACAAACCCTCATGTTAGAAATATGGGAAAGCAAGAGATTCTTTGAATTTGAGAAGGATTCATAGAGGGTATGACAAGGAATGGGACTAAAATATTAAACATTTTGGGATGACTTTGATTTATCTATGTCTCTATGAACAGTTATCATAGAATCATAGGGTTAGAGCTGGAAGGGGCTTTAGAGTCCACTTGCCTCATTTTACAGATGAAGAAACTGAGGCATTGAGAAGTTAAGTAAGTTGCTCAGGATAACACAGCTAGTAATTGTCTGAGATGGTGCTTTAACTGAGATCTCTCTGACTCCAAGTCCGGTGGTCTATTATACCACACTGCCAGTCAGGTGTGAGAGAGATAGCATTGCATAGTACATAGGGGACATTTCTAAAGTCAGGGTAACCTGAGTTCAAGTCTTATCTGACACACACTAATGATATAACTGTAACATAGTTATATATATATATATAGTCATATAACCCTGGACAAGTTATTTAATCTTTTAGCATTCTAGTAATTTCTCCGTAAGTTGCAGAGAAGTCAATCAACAAGCATTTAAGTGCCTTCCGTGTGCACTAAAAATACAAATAAAGGCAAAGAACATAGACTTTGCTCACAAGGAGTTTGTAGAGAGAGACAACACGCAAACAACTATGTATTAACAAGATAAATACAGGATACATTGTGAGAGAAATGAGTATTTCATATATATAGCTGATCATTGAGATTCATATTCTCCCCTTCTATTTCCCCATTCAGAAGTAAACCCCTGAAGGTTATTCAGCCACTCTCTGCAAGGACATTGCTGATAGATGAGATTGCCCAAATCTTTGATCTTGGGGGGACTCCACCCAACTAGGAGACCTTACAAAGAGAATCCAGTCTAAGTGAGATCTTGCCCATAGGAAACAAGCCTCTGTCTGCCCTTGAAGCTTCCATTAGAATTTAGGGTGACCCAGTTTATGAAAGGGAAAACCAAGCATGTGGTCTGGGTAGAGATGGATTCTTTTTCCCAGATTGTTTGAGGTGGCTGAGTCTCATGATAAGGTCATGTTCTCTACAGGAGGAATAGAAGACTTTGTCCACCTCCTTAATATGTCCAAACCTTCCCCCCCTCCCCAAATTGATTGCTAACCAGTCAAAATTGATTTTCTTCCTCAGGGACACACTCTTTTCCAAAGGCTTTTTAAATATTCAGTACTTTCCAGGAAGGGTCTTTCATTTATGAGAGAAAGCCAAATGACCACTTTATTAATTATCTGAGTCATAATTTATTAAATTATTAATTACCCAGAAACTATGCCTCTTGAACTTTTCATATATCACAATGGGAAATAATCAATAGAGGGAAAGCACCAACATTAAGGGGCAGCTAGATGGTGCAGTGGTAACAGCACTAGGCCTAGAGTCAGAAAGATCTGAGTTCAAACTCAGATTCAAACACTTACTGGCTTTGTGACCCTGGGTAAGACACTTAACCCCTATATGTCTCAGTAGTTCATCTATAAAATGGGGACACACTGGATAAAGGAAATGGCAAATCACTCTGGTATCTTTGCCGAGAAAATATGACAGACGTCTGAACAACTGAACAAAAACCAGTATTAAGGGGCTCTGGATAGGGTTCTTGTAGAAGGTAAATTTTAGCTTAGACTTAAAGGAAGCCAGAAGATGAAGATGAAGAAGGACAGCCAATGTCTTTGGACAAAGAACAGCCAGGCAGACCGTGCCACTAGATCATAGAATACATGTGTATTCTAAGGTGTAAGAAGACAGTAAAAGGAAAAAGGAGCCTGCTTGTGAAGGGCTTTAAAGACCAAACAGGATTTTCTGTGTGATCCTGAAAATAATAGGAAGCCCCTGGAGCGACTGGGGGTGGGCATGGGGGTTGAGGGAGTATGATCAGACTTGCACTTTAGGAAGAGTAGTTTGGTAGAGGAGTGGAGGATGAACTGGAGTGAGGAACTTTGGTTCATGAAGTGGTCTAGGCATGAGATGAGGAGAACCTGAACTAGGTTAGTGTCAGAGGAAATAAGAGGTTGTAGGTGACAGCTAGGTGGCACAATGGATGGAGTGCCAGGCCTGGCTGGAATCAGGAAGACCTGACTTTGTATTTGACTTCAGATATTACCTATGAGACCTTTGGCAAATCATTTAACCTCCACTTCCGTTTCCTCAAAAGTTAAGTGGGGACATAGTCAATGTATAATTCATTTTACTTGACTGTTCATAATTGTTATAAGGGCTTTGTTTTTCTTTTCTTTTTCAATGTGTGGAAGAAGTGGGAAAATAAGTGTAGATAGGGAGAGGCTAGCAAAAAAAAAAAAAAAAGAGAAGAGAATCACTGAGATATTGAGATTTTTTTAATTGTACAGAAATAAATAGAAGGACTGCCAAAAAGAAGCACAGGCAATAGGAAAGCTTTGAGAGCTAGAGGTTGAACTCATATACTTAATCTACTTAAATAGACTTATGTACTTAAAAATAAAATCAAACTATGCATAATAGAGACCTGTAGTTTCAAGTACAATCCTTCCCTCCTCTCCCCTTTCTGCTACGTATGTGCAAATGCCAATTCTTTCTGGTGTTTCTTAAGTTCAGGCTAAAAAATGATTAATGAAGGGGTTGGACTCAGTGATCTTTAAACTATGATGCTTCAACAGACTAAACTACCATCATTTCATTTTTTGATGAATTTATGTGATTGGAGCAGTGGAAACGACATTGAAATTGGAGTGCTGGGCCTGAATTTGAACCTTGAATCCCACCTCTGTCACTTAATACCTGTGCAACTTTCAGCATGTCACTTAATATTTCCAAGACTCTTTCCTCAGATGTAAAATGAGGAAGGGTCAGACTGAATGATCCCTCTATTCCCAGCTCTAAATATATTGACCCTCTGAACAGATTAATGCCTCAAAGAAATTCGATATGCTTGGCAGATGTGTATTCCCATAAAGTATTTGACAAGATCTCTCCTAGTACCCTTGAAGATAAGGTGGAGAGATGAGGACTAGATCTGTTGAGATGAGGACATGGTCTGTTGCATATGGATGAACCAAAGAGTTGTCACTCTTTTTCTCAGAAAGCCCATGTGGGACCCAGACTAGGGAGAACCTTAAATATTGACTATATTTTATCCTAGAAGCAACGGAATTCCACCAGTACCTATACAGAGATTAGTTTATACAAAATATACACAGTCTAGATACAAAGTAATTTCAGTAGGGAAAGAGCTGTAACAATCAAGGCTTCGGGAATGGCCAGGAGGTGGCACCTGACTTGCGCTTAGAAGGAAGTTAGAGAGGCTTTGAGACAGGTGAGGTGAGGTAAGAGAGCAGAAGGGAGAACAGAAGAATGTTCTAGACCTCCCATATTAGAGAGTGTCAAAGATATGACCCAGAATGTGTGTGTGTGTGTGTGTGTGTGTGTGTGTGTGTGTGTGTTTGTAAAACCAGCTTTTGAGTATACCTAGTTTGTCTGGACTATAATCTGCTCCATTCCTATTATGTGGGTAGGATAAACTCCTTTGATGGAATTCCTGCATCTTTAAAACTGAGGAGACAGAGTTAGTTTCTCTCTTTCTGCCATCTTTTTGGCAGTGTGCATAGCTGCTTAGCCCATTGTGGTCACTGGGAACTGAATCAGTGATAAGGGGAAAGTTCTTGCCCTTCTCCAGTTCTCCCTGTTTTACCTGGCTTGGAGACATGGGCATGGGGTGGGGGGAAGTGGGAAGTCGTTCCTTCTTTGTGCTATTTGTCCTCAGTTTCAGGTGCTTAGCTCAGGGTCTTTAGAGCCCAGTCCCAGTTCCAAGTTCAAAACCCACCTGGGGTTCAAGTCCCAGGCACCCTGGCTTCTCAGGGCTTCCATGTCAACCTGTCTGGCCGCACCAGCCAGCCTTCAATCCTGGCTCCCAAGTTGCCTTGGTTTGAATTTCTGGTCCTGTGAGGATCACCTCTGACACCTGAAACTGAGTGTCTATGGATAACATGGACCACTTACTTCATATGTAACTATCGCGATGATCCCAATGATCACAACTATAGCTGTGGTGATGATTATCCCTTTGCAATTCATTTCAAGATCCCCTTGCCCAGGGTTTCTTCCTTGCTCCTGATCTTATCCCTGTAATTGAAACACAAACAAATAAAAAGTCTATTATATCTGCTTATGAGACAAAATACAAACTCTTTTGAAGTTAAAAGCCTTCATAATCTAGCTACAATTTAACTTCTTGATTTTACATTACTTCCCCTAGTTTTCTCTATGCTTCAGTCAACCTGGCCAATTTGCCATTCCCTATTGTTAAGGAAAAAAATATTAACACTATACTCTGCATTTTAGGAACAAGAAACAAGCTTACCGCCAGAAAGAATTTTGTTTAACATCAATTAAATCCAAGTTGTTTCTAGTTCAGAGAGAGATGGCAAAAATAATGTCATTCCCCCATGCTCCAGGACATGTTTGTCCCCTAAGACAATTTGGGGTAACATTTATAGGAATCTTGCATAAGGAAACATTTATATCATAGGTTAAAACTTTCTTATAGATTAACATTTCAAAGCAATAGTCACTACTCAGCTCCTTCCTTCCTTTCCCTCAAGAGTTGAAAGGGCTTCCTTTCTGTGACCATGATCTCCATCTTGTGTTGCGGGAATTTTCTAGCCTGTGTTTTTTGATAGCCCAGGGAAACTCTCATGCACCATCAGGTCTGCAAGACCAAAACGTGATTATCAAGAATGAAAGTCTTCGCTGATCTTAGGTAACTCATTATCTTAGAATAAGCTGCAGGGTTACTCATTGCAGAGATCAGTACTTTTCAGTTTTTTCTGAAGTCAGGAAGATTTAAACTCAAACCTGGGCCCAGACATCTACTGGCTTTGTAATACTGGATGAGTCACTTAACCCCTATTTGCCTCAATTCATCATCTGTAAAATGGGAACGCTGGAGAAGGAATTTGCAAATGACTCCAGTATCTTTGCTAGGAAAACAAGTAAGGCACATGTCAGGCACTGCTGAACAACTGAACAACAACAAGGGAATTTGAAAAGAGTTCTTCTGAATTTCAGCTTAGACTTAAAGGAAGCCAGGGAAGCCAGGAGATGGAGAAAAAGAGGGACCACATTCCATGAATAAGGGACAGCCGATGAAAATTCAGGAAGATGGGAGTTGGAGTATCTTTGGACAAAGAATAGCCAGGACGGCAGTGTCACTAGACCGTAGAACACCTGTAACTCTCAAAGCCTTCCTACTCGTCTGTGCTTCTTTTGGGCTATCCTTCTATTCTCTTCTCCGCATTTTAAACAGTGAAGATATCTCAATGACTCTTCTCTTAGTTTTTTGTTTTGCTAACCTCTCCCTATCCATGTTTATTCTCCCACTTCTCCCACACATGTGAGAAAACAACAACAAAGCTCTTGTAACAAATACTCATGGTCAAGCAAAATAAATTCCACATTGACTATGTCCACAAATGCATGCCTAATTCTGTATCTTGAATCCATTATCTGTCTGTCAATATCTGGGAAGCATGTCTTATCATCAGCCCTCTGGAATTATGGTTGCTTCATTAGATAAGGAAGGCAGTTGCTTCCTGGAAGCAACTTCACTTTCTTAGGATAAAGATTGGATTCTGATAACTTTTCAGGCTCTCTTAGTATATACAGCCAATCAACAGCAATCTTTGGCAGAAAAGAAATGGGCAAATGTATAAGCTTTGGGATGAGTGAGGGGTGCTAGTCACAGGAGTTGCTAAAGATCAGTTGTTTGTTCCCACAGAAAGTGCATCTCCCAATGCCTGCTGTTGGGTTTAGCTCTCTGTTTCAAGAAGTCACCTACTCTTAGCAAGCAGCTTTTTCCTAGTAATTGTGAGTCAAAGGGCTCTGTCCTGGACCACTGTTCACAGATTGTCCAGTAATATCAATGTTACGAATAAATAATAATTCATAAAAATATTTATTTTTAGTGCTTATTAAGCATATACAAAGTCTTTCCAAAAGCTTTCAGCAAGTTAAAAAAATTCTGTGATTAGAAACTGAAAAAAAAAATCTTAGTTTGGGCATTTTCCCTCGCTGGAATGCTCTTCCTATTGGCTTCATTGGCTTCTTTTAAGTCTCGACAAAAATCCCATCTTCTACAGGAAGCCTTTTCAATACCTCTGAATTATAGTGCCTTCCCTCTATGAAGTATTTTCTGCTCATCCTGTATGTAGTTTATTTGCTTACTTTTTGTCATCTCATTAGATTGTGAGCTCTTTGAGGGCAGGGACTTATCTTTTGCCTCTTTTTTTTTTTTTTTGTATCCTCAGAGCTTAGTTCAGTGACTGGCATATAGGAGATGTTTATTATTTAGTTAAATGTTCATTATTTGCTGATATTGTCTATATAGCAAAATATTCATAACAGTACTTGTTGAGATCTGGGTTGCTGGGGACCCCGAAATACCAACACTCCAGGACCTGCTTGAATGAATTCAACATAAGCCTTCTTAAAGTCAAAGAAAACAAAGTTAATCAAAGATTCACCATATTGGGTTGACTCTTAAGGAGCCTAACCTTTTGTAATGTTCGTATTGACAAGCAGGCCAGATAGAATCTCACCTAGACAGAATCTGAGCTGGATTAAACCTGAGTGCCTTCATGGAGGCAAGATGGAACTTAAATATGAAAAGACTGAGGGAAGAATCCAGGTGTTGCCAAGTAGTCTGGGGTCCCAGGGATGGTCTCTATAGATTAAACCCAGGGAGAATCCTGATGGGACTGGCTGATAGGTAGCCCAGATAATCCACGATCCAAAATCCAGGCTGGGGAACTTGGACTTCAAAAGGATGCTTGGATTAAAGGAAGAACATGCTAAATGGTGATGAGATAGGGAGTATCTAGCCTGGGAGAAATGGAAGGGGAATCCAAGGGGTTGCCCTCAAGGCCTGACTTTCCAGGGCCCTTCAGACGAATGTGACAAAAGCCCTCCCGATCTAAGTGAAAAAGATCTTGGCTTGGGCTTGTGCCCATCACATTTTTGTGGTAACAAAGAACTAGAAACAAACTATGTGCCCTTGATTGGGGAATAGCTAAACAAATCACCATTCCTGAGAAAGAGGAAGAATTCAAGCCACAGGAAGACCTCTATATATTAGTGCAGAGTATAGCAAACAGAACCAAGAAAGCAACTTACACAATCACAATGACCACACCAACATAAACAGAAAAAAAAAAAACAAAAGTGAATGTTGTGTAATTGACCAAACTTGGCATAAAAGGAAAGTTTAAAAATGCTCCCCCCCCCATTTTCCTGCAGGGGTGGGAGGTGAGGGGGTTATGTGTATGGGATATTGTGTCCAGAACACTGTCAAACATGGAAAATATATTTTTAGTTCCTCCAAATTGCTTTTTCTCTCTCATTTGTAATCTTTATTACAAGGGAATGGCTTCCTAGTTGAAGACCAAGGACAGGGACGGATAAATTCAGATATTTTAAAAAAGGCTCAATAAAGATCTGATTGCTTCTTCAAGTGTTAAGTAGGGATGGCACAAACTTCAGCCCCATGGCAGCCCCTGCCTGAGACAGTGAGGAGGCTTTGTTAAAATAAAGGACTCCCTATTCCCCAAAAGATAAATGGTCAAAGGATATGAACAGGCAATTTTCAGAAGAATTCAAGCTATCTATAGTCATATAAAATACTCTAAGTCCTTATTGGTTAGGGAAATGCAAATTAAAATAATTCTGAAGTGCCACTTTGCACCTATTAGCAATGAGAAATGCTAGAGGGGAAAAGGGAAAATAGGTACACTAACAAATTGTTGGTAAAGTTGTAAACTAATCCAACCATTCTGGAGAAAAATTTAGAACCATGACCAGAAGGCTATAAAACTATGCACATCCTTTGACCGAGTAATATATCTAATAGGTCTATACACCAAAGAGATCAAAGGAAAAGGAAAAGGACCTATGTTTGTGCAAAAATATTTATGGCAGCTCTTTTTGTGGTGACAAATTGGAATGGGAAATTGAGGGAATATTCATCAATTGGAAATGGCTGAGCAAGTTGTAGCATGTAATTGTGATGGAGTACTGTTGTGCTATAAGAAATGACAAGGGGGATGGTTTCAGAAAATCATGGCAAGACATGAACTAATGCAAAATGGAGTGAGAAAAGCTGGGAGATCTTTGTGCACAGTAACAGAAATGTTGTAGTGATGGTCAACTGTGTAAGATTTGGCTACTTTGATTGAGATAATGAACCAGGTAAATTCTAAAGAACTCATGAAGGAAAAATACTATCTACCTCCAGAGAAAGAACTGATGAACTCTGAATGCAAATTGATGTGACTAATATGGAAATATATTTTTCATGATTTCTTATGTAACTGATACATTGCTTGTTTTTTCAGTGGTTTGGGGGAGGTTTGGGAAAGAAAGTGAAAGTTTAGAACTTAAAATTTAAGAAGATAAGAATTTTAATAAATAAACAATACATTTAAAAATTCTTAAATAGTATCCAAGAGACAAATGACAATAAAATAAATCTCAGATATCTGAAAAAAGTCACATTTCAGGATATTCCACATAGAGTGATTGCTTTCACATCATTAAGGTCCTGGTTATTGATGAACCAGATAATCTAGTTCAATGCATTGTACAGTGATCCCTAGAGCAAAAGGGGAATGTTTTAAACTTTTGAGTATTGATCCAAAGTTACTTCAAAGCTGTAACCCTGATATATATACCCATTGAGTCACAGTATTTCCAGTGAGTTACCATAGAGTCCATAACAATCAGTGGTGAGACAATTTACAATATAACTAATTTCCATGCCACATATGAAAACATCAGAACTACATGCCCATTTGTTTGTGACTGCTTGTGTGTTTGTGTTGGGGGAAAGGGAGCCTTAGCTTCTCTGGCAGTGTCCTAGTTATCTCTAGTCTCTAGAGGAGAAAGTGAGGCTGATGACTTTGCACTGCCCTTCCTCACTTCAATCCAATTCACTTGCAAGTCATGGCATCACCTTCCTGATGTCATGGTACTCTTTGAGAAAGAAAGACAAACAGCAGAATGCACATGGGTCTCATTTACATAAACTACCCTATAGCATCTTTTTTCATGAGCTGCTAAAGTTTTATGATCTTACCAGGGTAGAAAATTTAGAGCAGCTGGCAAGTTCTCACAGAGCTTCTTCTCACAGTGAGAGTCCTCAAGGTCCCTTGTTCCTTCACCAAACACCAAGTTACTCTTGACTCATTTGAATACTTCAGATAGTCTTTAAGCAGAAGAGCTCTCTGCTTTCTAGAAAAGTCTCTAATAAGTATTAACCCGAAGTTCTAAAATCAAGTACTAGAACCAAAGAGGAGCTAAACTCTTAATGATACCAAAGCATCCCACAAATCAGCAGCACTTGTGGCAGGTTATCAAGTGGTTACCTGTCTTTAAGTGTGACCTTTCGACTGAATCCAAATTTTGCAAAACAATTTTTAAATAAACAATTTTAAATAAAAGAATTTATTCTGTAAAATTTGAATTCAATCAAAAAGCTGCACTTTAAGGATCTAGAAGGCCACATGTGGCCTTAAGGCCCAAGGTTCCCTATCCCTGACTTGAAGAAAATCAGCTAAGTGGCCCAGTGAATAGAGCAAGGGACCTAAGGTCGGGAAAAAAAGGTCCGACCGCAGACACTTAACTAGTTGAGATCCTGGGCAAGTCACTTAACCCTGTTTACCACAGTTCCTCATCTGTAAAATGAACTGCAGGAGGAAATGGCTAAATCATTCTGGTATGCTTGCCAAGAAAACCCCAAAAGCGGTCACAAGAGTCCAACATGATTGAACAACAACAGTCATGAGAAAATAGAACTAAACCTCAACTTCCTGTGGAAGAGATAGGCTGTTTTCTGAGCAGCGTTAACAGTTGTCTATGCCTATCAGACTTTCTGGTTTCCTATCCTCTCATTTATGAGAGCTCACTAAAACTAACATACATTTCTTGTGACACTTCCTTAATTCTCTCAAATTCAATAAGGGTTTTTCTCCCATTACACTTCGGTTCTAAACTCTCTTTTCAAGGGGCACTACAAACATTTAGATGAGAGAGCATAGAATTAATTTCTTTAACTTAAAGATCTGTGGGGGAAAAATTGAGTTCCTTGAAGGAAAATTCTTTAAGTAGTCTTCCTGGCCAGCTTAAAATTCTAAAATAACTTTTGCTAAAGGAGTCCTGGGAATTTTCCTTATTTTGTTCATCCTTAAAACAATTTGGCTACTCGGTAGTATTCCTATGATTCAGTTTATGTTCAGGCTTTTATCAGAGTTGCTGCCCCAGAGACTGTACTACAGTGACCTGTCTTAAGGACAAAACAGCAGCATCTTTCCATAGGCTTCCCCTCACGTTATAGAATAATAACTAAGTTAAATAGTGCTTACTATGTGCCCAACATGGTGTTAAGCACTTCAGTGATTATTATCTCATTTGATCCTTATAACAGTCCTGGGAAGAAGGTGTTATTATTATCCCCTTTTTATCGTTGAGGAAACTGAGGCAACCCCCCTCTCCCAGAGGTTTAGTGACTTGCCCAGGGTTACACAGATCATAAGTGTCTGAAGCATTTTCTGAACTCAGATTTTCCCAACTCCAGGCCTGGAGTTCTTCTATGCGTTGTGCCATCTAGCTGCCTTGAATAGAAACATTTGTGGAGTTAGTCTCCTCTTCTGAGCTTTCAGCTTTTTAATCACCACTTATTGGTCATCTGTTTACATTACTATCAATCAAGCAACAAACATTGCTTGCACCTACTATGTTCCCCAGATTAAGATTAGTGTAGTGGTGAAGATGCTAGGTAGTCTTAGCCTTGGGCCATGGTTTACAAGACCAAGAATTTCCCCATGACTTCTCTAAAATGATAGAAGGACATTCAGCTGTATGCCAACAAGAGTCAGCTTTTGTTTCAGTTTGGCTTCTTGCAGATAACTTTAAAGGGAAAAAGACCCCTGTTGTCCTTTTGAAATAGGACCAATCATCTTAGGAAGCCACTTGGTCAAAATGTTACCTTGTGTACCCTCTAGCTTCCTTGGGTGCAGTGAAGTCAGTCACTTTCCCAAGAAGCTCGAATTATCCCCACTGCTGCTACCAAATTGTTGTAGGAGATTCCCAGCATGGGTTCCTTGAGAGCCCAGGGAACATCTCACCCACCATCATGTTTGCAAGACTTGGGTGGGGAAGAGTAGCAACTGAAAGAAAAAGAAATTCATTAATGTAGCAAAGAAGATGACTGCCTCCTGGTAGCAGCTTCCATTTAGTTTTTAGCCTCATTTAGGGTATGTGGGCAATCAGTGGCATTCTTTGGCAGAAAAGGCATGGTGAAGTGTGAAAGCCTCGAGGTCATGAGTTCCTAAAAGGTAAATTTGTTCTAGTGTTAAATGCATTCTCTGTGGTGAGTCTGGTCAACATTTCTTGTATTAGTCAATCTCTAAGATGGTGGAAACCTCATTTTGCAAAGAATCGCTTTTGTTCATCCTGTAGTTGCCAGTAAGGAGGGAAGTCTAAACCCATAGTTCTGCTTCTTTGGTCTTAGAGGTTACTTTATTTGGGGACAAGCTGTTTCCCCCAAACTGACAAAATTCACATTTGTCCACCTTGCCCACAAACTGGTGTGAGAAAGAGCACAAGGTCCTTGGGTGAGTCTTGGCCCCCACCATGTTAAGGGGATGTGGAAGCCATGTTCTTATCAAGACAGTTAGTTATTACTCATTATCCTTTTCCCTAAGAAAGGGCTCAGCTTTCGTTTGACCAGTTTTCCTAAGGGGAAAAGTCTGGCAAGGTTTCTTAGACTAAAGAAATGTTTATATCTTAATATTCCCAGAGAAACTGAAAAGGAAGTTTGAATTATACTCCCACCTTATATAGGCCATTCCTTCTCCTGCTCCCAAGCCTTAGCAAAAGCTTTCTAATCCCTCTTCCTCCTTCCCTCCATCTTTGGAATGCTTCCCTTCCTCTCCTCTTCCTTTTAGGATTCTGGATTCTTTTCAAAGTGTTCACTGATCATTTCCTTTAAGAAGCCATTTCTGACCTCTTCTCCCTTCAAGTTCCCTCATCAGTGTTCTTTTCCTTGAAATTATTTCGTTTTTATTTTAAATATTTACTTTGCTGTCTACATGTTGAATTCTGCAAGGGCAAGTATGATTTTATTTTAGAGTCTGTGAGCCCAGAATTCAGTACAGAGCTTCACACATAGTAGGTATTTAAAAATGCTTGCTGGATTGAATCAAAATATTTTCTACTTGTACCTTTTTGTCTAATTTCATTGAATGTCAGAGTTATAAGGTCCTGAAAGACCATTAAATCCAATCTGTACATTTTATGAATAATGGCTCAGAGAGGTACGCTTAACCACTTACCTCTGCAATCAGACCCCCAGGCATCTGGTTGTTCACCTAGAGGACCAGAGTCTACAATGGCTGGTCGTGGTCTTAAGGACCCTGCTGGGAACAGTCAGTCAGTCAGTCAGTCAATAAGCATTCATTGAGCACCTACTTTATGTGAAACTGTGCTAAGGGCTGATAGCAGACCGTTTTTCTCTCAGGAGTTCATCCATAGGAAGGATGACTAACCTTAGGTTCACTCAGCCTTTTTTTCCAGATTTTACAAGAGAACAAGGGCACAAAACTAAAAGTGGCAAGGTCAGCACTAGAACTCATATCTTCTGAACTCTGATTCAGAAGCCATTACAGAGTTTTCCTTGAACTCATTCCTCTTTTGATTTCAATTAGTGTCAGTCTTCTGAGTTCCCCTGCTTCAAAATCTAGATTTGATTCTGCTTTTTCTATTCCCTTTGTCAAATTAGTCACCAAATCCTCTTCAAGTTCCAACCATAAGTTCACATAATACTTTCATCTTCTCCAGTGCCATAATCACCACCCTGGGAAAGGCCCTCTCAATCTCATACTATTATCACTACAAGAAGATTTGCCTGGCTCTATTTGATTCCTCTGACCTTGCCCTTCCCAGTTCCTTTCCCAGCCAGAGCTTCTTACAGAAGGAAGGTCCAGCCTTTTGTGGACTCTGATTCCTGGAGAGAAAGAGTGGTTTCTATTTATGTTAAAAGGAACTGTTGAGGTCAACTATTATGGTCAACTTTCGTCAGAGTGAGAGGAAGAGAGCTGCAAGCTGGAGAAGCACTTTCATGGAGTCTGGCAACCCTACACTCACCAGGCAAAGTTACTTTGAGGAGGGTTTGAATCAAAAATTCTTTGGCATTGATCCCAGATCTGATCACAAACTGAGATACATAAGATGGCTGGGGAATCACCTTCATCATCCTAGTTCTTCCGGGCCTATTTTCCAGAGTGAATCATGTACAGAGAACGATACTTCAAACAAGCCTAAGGCACTCTTAAAAGAAAAAGGAACTAGAAAGAACGAGGGGGACTTCCAGAAAAATGATGAAATGAAAATGTGCTCTAAGCCTAGAATGCCCCTCTGCCCCACAGCATTTCAAAAGAGCAGGATATGCACCAAATAGAATAAAAACAAGCTACTGCGGTAACCGCACAGAAGGCCCAGAAATGACAATGGCACAATGACAAGACTCCTCATTTGGAGGGGTGCAGAAGAATTTCAGCACTTCCTTATGACCTCTAGGATCAAATCGAAAATTCTCCACTTGGCTTCCAAAGCCCCTCATAACCTGAACTCTTTCTACCTTTCCAGTCTTTTTCTATCTTACTCCCTTTCATATACTCTGTGATCCAGTGCTGCTGGCATCCTTATTACCCCTCACACAGGACCCACCATCTCCAGACTCAGAGCTTTTGTGCTTGCCATGCCCCGGGTCTGGAGTATTCTCCTTTTTTCTTCTCTGCTTTGTAGGGAACCATAGAGGGCCACAACGGTTTAGCATGTGATGGCCTGATAAGCCCACTCTATTGTGCAAATGGAGCAAAGATTGTGGGTTTGGCCCTCCGGGATCTCATATGATAGCCCCAAGGCTTTCGGGTCTTAGGTAAACATCCTCGGATTTGACAAACATCCTGAGGCAGTCGTTGGGACAGGGGTTTGTTAATGAAAGAGGGTTGGTGAAAGTAATCCCAGCAGGAGCTTGACACCAGTTTGGAACTTACGGCTGCACAACATATAAGGCTTGTACTTGCCAATAATAAACGGAGCTTGCATCATCTCTGTCTCCCGCCTCATCACTGCGAGCCTGAGAATCGAGACGTCCCGCTGATCGGAGGCGGGGGGGGGGGGGGGGGGGAGGGGGGGGGGGTCTCTTCACTGAGCTGACCGATACCCCAACATGGCTTCCCACTTTCTGCACAGAACTCTTTCTCAGTCTCCCTGAATCTTAATCCCTTCCTTTTGATAGCATCCCTATTGATATTATATTATACAGTTTATCTGCTATATAGCCTGCTCATATGTAGTCACTTGCATGCTATCTGTCCCTTTACACTATGAGCTCTTTGAAAACATGGACCTTTTTCTTTTGCCTAAGGCTAAGCCAGTGTCTGGCACATAGTAGGTACTTAATAAACACTAATTGACTGACTAAAAGAAGAAATAAAGATGGGAATAAGAATTCTCAAGAACGAATTTGTTTGTTAGAGCTTGTTGTGGTTTCATGATATTTTGTGGAGGTTCCATCAAGGGAAAGTAGCCACTTTAGGAACTTTCATCTCTGGGCATTTGACGTACTTTTTTGTACTGTGATTCACCCTGGGAAGACAAGACTTTGTATCCCCAGGGACTTCTAGAACAAGGGGCAGCTGAGGAACAGGGTGTCTGAACTCCAGAGGGATGATATGTGTGATTGAAGAATGTGCCTGTACTGAATGACATGTGTAATTTTAGCCTGGGTCCTATGACTCTGGACCCAGAGGATTCCTCCCCAGCACCCTGCCCTTTGTTTTTTAACCATATCATGCTTCATGAATTAATGTTTTGTGGAATAGGGCTCCTCAGAAGAAAGCCCCTCAAACAAAGATACAGGGAAGGGAGGAATGGGGGAGTTCTTTACAAAAAAACCTGAACCTCCATCAGGGCAGGACTCTTCAAGGTATAAGCCAGTACAATCATCTTTGAGGTTACAGGCAGATTTTTGTTGCTGAGTCAATTTTCAGTCATGTCTGACTCTTTATGACCCCATTTGGGGTTTTTCTGGCAAAGATAATGGAGTGGTTTGCCATTTCCTTCTCCAGCTCACTTTACAGATAAGGATACTAAGGTAAACAAGGTTAAATGACTTGCATAGGGTCATCCAGCTAGTAAGTGTCTGAGGCCAGATTTGAACCCTGGAAGATAAGTCTTGTGATTGCAGGCCCAGTACACTGTCCCACTTAGGTGCCCCTACAGGCAGGTAAGCTTGTTCATCGTCAGCAAAACTGGAGGAGATATTATCAGGTACTATTAGAGATTCCCTTATCCTCCTCCCCTACAACCTATCACTCTGGGGTCTTCTGCTACTCTACCCAGCCTCATTGTTTCAACAGAAAACTCAGTTCTCTTTTACCATCTTATTGGACCCTGAGTAAAGCCTTGGTTAATTGGACTAGACCCAGCCCAAGACCAAAATATCACTTGTGACTTAGCTTACCTCACCTCTTACCTCCAAGTCCCAATTTAGGACTTGACCCACAGATACCTCTAGGATTAAAGTCCATGCATCTGGGCTATTATCTCTAGGACAGAAACTACAAATACCTGGCCTTCTTCTCAAGGACTAAGCCTAGGAGGAAAGACTCAGGTAGCAGCCCTCTTGGCGCTGAGAAGTCATCTACAGTAAGAGATATGAACGTTACTTTCAATTTCCCTTCTTCCCTAAGACTTAGAAGAGAATTGACTCTGTACCCTGGCATTAGAAGGACTCTTGAGAGTGAGAACCCCAGTCAAAAGGTGCATCATCCATGGCCAACAAACTCCCTGTTATTCTTCTAAACCTATTGATGCAGAACCTCTTATATCTAATGTAAGCCACACCCTATCCCTACCCTACTGGGGTAACCACATCTTATTTTCTCATCTCCCTCCACCCTTCCTTTCTTAAGTCACAATTTGGCTCTTTCCATTTTTTTCCATGTTGGGCCTCTTCCTGTTCTGCTCCTTCTATCATGTGGTACCCTTGGAGAACTGGGTCCCTCCAGGAGACACTGCATCTTTGATCATCCTCTCCACTGATTGAATACACATTCTCTCTCAAGTGCATTGCCCAGTGCACTTGGTTAGGAGGGAGAATAGGTATAGCCCTCCTCCTTCTTCTGCTGCCATCACTAATTTAGTGACCTCCTTTGTGGGCTATTCTATTCAAGGGATATTATCCAAACTGGATCTTCTTTTATGCTATGTATGAACCACAAGGTCATTCTCCCTCCTTTCTCAAGGACTCCAGTATCTTTCTTACAATCTTTCTTTGTACCGCAACCCAACTAGTGGTAACTTGTGGGTTTTGACATGAATGTTGATGTTTCCTCAAACACCCTGGTCATTTAGTTCATTCAAATCAACTCCTGTGACCTACATCTTTTTTCTTTGTCAGTCATATGCAGGGATAGTCACAGTCTTAATCTCACCATCACCCAACAGTATTCTACTTCCATGATGAACCATTCTGAAATTCTATCTTCTATCATCTTCCCTGAATCTCACTTCTCCTAAACCTATATTTTGTCCTCATTGTGAACTCCCTACTCCCTAGTTCATCTATTCTCCAGTGCTCTCCAATAGATCACAGATCCTGTCTAATTTCACCTTCCTCACTTCCCAATACTGATCCTATAGTTAATTAGTTCAACTCTGCACTGTCTTCTACCCTCAAATTCTTTACTTCCTTGTCCTATCAATGCTCAGGCCTTGTCAAATCCCAGGTCTAGATGACATCTACCTTCTCTGTTTCAATTCATGGGCTGCTAAACAGCAAAGAAAAAACATGGAACTTCTATGTAAACATGTGATTTCTTCTGATAGAATATAAGTTCCTTGAGGGCAAGAACTGTATTTTTTGCTTTTGTATTCTCAGCCTCTATCATGGCACACAGTAGGCACTCATTAAATATTTAATGATCAATTAGTTGGGTTGGATAGAGGAAGAAGTAAGAGTTTTTTCTTTGACCAACTCATAAGAGAATCATTGGTAGAGTAAAGAAAGAACAGTTATTCTTTTATTGAATAGCCAACAAATATTTATAAAGAACCCACGATGTACAAGGCATGTTATACTGCCTGTGATTGAGTAATGGATGAAAAAAATCATGGTATATAGATGTAGTGGGATATTATATTACTTTAAAAGAATACTCTTAGAGCAGAGGTTCTTCATATGGGTCCATGGATTTCTCCTTTTGGATTATTGAACTTGGGTGGGGAAAAAGATTTCATCTTTATTTTCACTAATGTCTAACTGAAATTTAGCATTTCCATCATTTCTGAATGTAAGCACCAAATCATGGCAAGATCAGTAGTACCTCTGATGTTGTCACCAATCAAAATCAGATATTTCCATATCCCGTTCCAGTTATTTCAGATATCTCAAAATACCATTTATGTTTATCACTACTTTGAAATTACTGAAGTTATTGGGTATATACCACTGCTAGATCCCATGGGATAGCAGTCTTCCTGAATATTTCAATGTAAGTGGGTTCCTTTGTAAGCCCATGTGCCTTGTACATTTTAAAACCTTCTTTTGAGAAGAGATACCCATAGGCTCCACCAAACTGTCTAAGGAGGCCCACAACACAAAAAAGATCAGGAACTTCTATACTGGGGCACAAAAGCATAGGGGACAAAGGGCAGGCTTTGGAGTCAAGAGCTTTGTTTTAGTTCTGCCTCTGATCCATTGGTCATGTGATAAGGGGTTACCTGTGACAACCTTTGAAGAAAAGAAATTGTAGACAATTGCTGTTTGGTGGACTGAGTTTTTCCAACAGGCTTTCCCCACATGGATGAAACCACGGATGTGGATCATAAAAAATAAAAAGCAGCAACCAGCAGGAAAGACTCAGAGAAATACAGGAAGGCTCATAGGAAGAAGCCCTCAGGGATAGTCGCCTAGTGGGTACAATATATATCCAGGCAAGTAAATATAGAGCAATTTGAGGAGGTCAGGAGCTTGTGGGCAGGATCCCAGAAGAGGAAGAGTTTCCCCAGAGTTGAGCCTTAAATGAAGACAAGGATTAGAGAGGTGCAGAGAAAACATTTCAGTGATGAGGGGTGGTCTGAGTAAATGAAGGGAGATAAGAGACGGAATGAGCAGTTGAGAGAACAGCTAGTAAGTTCATATGGTTAATAACAAAGTACTACTGGAAAATAGGGTGAAGCCATGGGATGGAGGGTTTTAAATGAGTGGAGGCTATGAAAATGTCAACGAAGAAGCTGATATGAGTCATGTTGAGGAAGTCATGATTCAGTATTATGGGGAGAAAGGAAGACAGAGAGAGAGAGAAGGAAGCAAAGAGGAAAGGAAGAAAAGAAGGAAGGAAAGAGAGAGAAAGATATCACAAGCGAAAGAAATTAAAAGTTTATTAAATTAAAAATAAATTAAAAAAATTAAAAAAAACATTAAGACCTTACTACATTCTAGACATGGTGCTAAATACCGAGGATACAAATAAAAAAGCAGAATAGTTCCTGCTCTCCAGGAGTTTACATTCTAATAGAAGAAGACAACATATATAGGTGAGGGGTGGTCAAGTAATGGTATTTTTGTCTGGAGAGTCATAGGGATGGTGAATAGAGCCATGTTGGCAATGGATTGCTAAATCTATTCTGGGAATTGTAGTATTAATATATTATTATCCCCAGTGCTGGAAGTGGAAAGGGGGATGGTGAGATGGGAGAGTGAAAAGGGGGTACACAGCATGAAAATGATCAGATCGTCACATGGTGGGTCTAGGTCAGACTAGATATGGGGAATTCTCACCCATTATGAGCCCAGGGTCCTCTGCGTGGGAGCTAGAGAGCCAGGTAGGAGGCAGAGACTCCAGCAAGGAAGCAGACTGAAGAGTGAAAAATGACTGAGCGGAGACTGAAAGGAAGGTGACGTCAAGAAAAAGAGAGAGTTTGTGAAAATTCCCACCCTCCTGTCTTTCCAAAGCACCAACCTATTCTTAGGAGAAGATCCACATTCTTTGTAACGTACCTGTTTTTGAGAAAGGATCCCTTGTAGACTCAGTTGTCTTGCTTGGCTCCAGCTTGAGTGAGAATGCATTGACATTTGGACTTTTTTTTAGTAATGCATGTTTTTAGTTTCACTTTTGGCACAGCTGTCTGTGGTTTATGGTCCTTTATTTTTGGTGGGGGTTCATGATTATAATCAATTTACCACTATTTATGCTAACTAGTGGATGGAAATCCAAACTGGACTTACAATTCTCGATGCCTGCAATCAAACTTGATTAATTGAAGTACGCAAATAATGCCCTTCTATAAGTCTTCTTGCTTTTGAATCATTTTCTTTATGGGCCCATTTAGGGTTTCTTGAGATACTGGAGTGGTTTGCTTTTTCCTTCTCCAACTCATTTTACATATGAGGAAACTGAGGCAAACAGGGTTAAGTGATTTGCTCAGGGTCACACAGCTATTCAGCAACTGCGGCTGGATTTGAAATCAGGAAGATTAGTATCCATTGTGACCCTTGTGTCTTAGAGGTTCCAATAAACTAATTTCATACCAAACTCCCAACAAATATGGTTCTCTCTCTGCTCAACCAAGGTCATGTATCTCCCTCAGAGGTTGACATCTGGCAAGTCTCCTTCAATCAGTACTACCCTCAAGTGAACAGAAGCAGTTGAGTCTCAATATAAAGGACAGAAGAATGAGTTCTAATCACATCCTAGGGAGCAGGCCAATGGCTGGGGCCTCCTATTATTTTTTTCTTCTTCTAGGTATGGGTATTCCTAAGATATTCATCAACTAATTACTACACAAAAAACTGATAAAGTTGTTTATGATTTTTTTCATTGATAGACTGCCTTCTTAGAGAGTCCACATATGTTTAGCAGTTGTTTAAGAAGACATATGCTTTTAGCACATCCTGCCACAGGATTGCTCATCTTATTACTGAATAACTGTCTCAAAATAACTCCAACAGAAAATGGAGTTCAAAACACAATCAATTATGCTAAGTAGACAAACTATTTTCTTAAGGTAATAAAACCTGTTCGAGCTACATTATCAGTTAGGTTAAGTTGCCAAACTCATTCCTAACATCTTATTGAGGGACTCAGACTTGTTGCCACAGTGGTAACGATGCAACCTTGAAGAAGCCAGTTCATTGCTTGTCTGCTTGGTTTTCTTCTTTGTAAAATAGCTTTGGTTAGAGGGAGCTTCAGGTACAGGGGACAGGATACTGGGTTTGGAGTCAGCAAGATCTGGGTTCTAACCCGGCTTCAGATACTTACTAGCTATGTGACCCTAGGAAAGTCACTTAAAGTCCCTGTGCCTCAGTTTCTTCATCTGTAAAACAAAGAGACCGAACTCAGTGGTTTCTAATGTCCCTTCATGTATGATTCTTAATCTATGACTTAAGTCATCTTGAAGACCTTTCTGGCTTTAAGTCCTCTGAACTCATAATCCATGGTAAAACAGGGGTCATAGTGATCCCAACTCCTAGGGACCAAGTGCAAAGAAACGCTTCAGGTGGGAAGGTTTTTCCAAATAAACTCTCAATATGGCACAGTGGCAGTGGTAGAAAGACAGAGGTACAGTTGTCCCAGAAACTCTGGAGGGTGACATGAATTCAGAAGAGGGCAAAGAACAGCACCAGGAAGGTGTATGACCGGGATGTGACTTCCAGACCTGGTCACCTTCCCACGTGAGAATAATTACTTATACAAGTTAGATAGCCTTGACACTCAAGCCTGCTCTTCTTAAGATGGGCTTTCTCCCTCTTAGATATGTTAGCAATATTTGGTCCTAAGGCAAATGTTTCCTCAAATTAACTTTTAACTTTCCTACACCCTCTCTCATAATGTCTTCTCTACCTTCCTATGTAACCACACATCCACACACACACACACACACACACACACACACACACACACATGCACACTTAAATATGAGCAGGTCTGTGTGTATGTGTGCATGTGTGTGAGAGAGAGTGAGAGAGAGGGAAAGTGTGAGTGTGTGTGTGTGTGTGTGAAAGAGAGAGAGACAGAAAGAGAGAGAGAGAGAGAGAGAGAGAGAGAGAGAGAGAGAGAGAGAGAGAGAGAGAGAGAGGAAGTGTGTCTGTGTGTGTGAGAGAGGAAGTGTGAGTGTGTGTGTGAGAGAGAGAGAGGAAGTGTGAGTGTGTGTGTGTGAGAGAGAGAGGAAGTGTGAGTATGTGTGTCTGTGTGTGTGTGTGTGAGAGAGAGAGAGAGACACAGAAAGAGAGAGAGACAGACACACACACACACAAAGACAGAGAGAGAGAGAGAGAGAGAGAGAGAGAGACCCATACTCTGGGTTCTGGATGAAAAGGGAGTCAAAACACTCCTTGCTCCCCATTGCTACTTCTAGACTCTCCCTCTACTGTCATCATTTAGCAACTTCTCCTCTGAGTTTCATTTTATCCAAATGTATCATCCAATAAGATCCCAGTGGCTTTTATGTATTGGTCTCCAGGACATTTTCTTTCTTTAATCAACAAATACAGTCTATGCCTTGTAGTCTTCTTCTCTACTCCAATCTTGTCTTTACACTAGAGGACTTTAACATATGTGTTGATGTCACCTCGAAAACCCCAACTTCCAAGTTCCTTGGTCTACTCAGCTTCCTTGACCTATTCCTTACATTTTTATCTAGTCAAAATGATTTATTTTATCTTTTGTGATATCTTTAAAGATCATAGATGTAGGACTGGATGAGATCTTAGAGGTCATCTACTCTAACCCTTGGGCAGCTAGGTGACTCAGTGGATAGAGTGCTGGGTCTAGAGTCAGGGAGGCCTGAGTTCAAATCCAACCTTAGATACTAGTTGTGTGATCCTGGGCAAGTCACTTTACCACATTTGTCTTACTGTCTTCATCTGTAAAATGAACTGGAGAAGGAAATGGCAAACCACTTGAGTATCTTTGCTAAGAAAACCCCAAGCGGGGTCATGAAGAGTCAGACATGGCTGAACAACAACAATATTCTAATTTACAAATTAGGAAGTTGAGGTGACACAGGAATGGTCACATATTTGATCTTGCCACCATTCACTAGAGTCATGCTTCTATGATCAAGAATTCTGAAATTACATCATTTGCTTATTTTCTCCTGTCATTCCATGCTTTACTTCTCTTAAATCTATTCATCCTCACTGTGATCTCTAAGCTGTCCATTCCACAGTATATTCCCAAGTCATCACTCCTTCCTGACTCTGTTATCCTCTTTCTCGATCTTGATCCTTTGGTTAGTCAGTTCAACTCTACATTATCCCTTACTATATAATCCTGCAGTCCCTTGACCTGACAGTGCTTATGCCAAGCCTGGATTGTTTTCCCACTACTTATCTCCTCTACTCCTACTCACATCCCAAATGGAGTTGGAGGAAATCACACAACTGTGCTGACTGAGTCCACTACAGATTTATGTTAGGTGATCTTACCTGGTCCCTCTCTGTAGCAAGGTAGTCCTTCTAACCATCCCTAATGGATTGTCTAGTCTACTTATCCCAACAGTTCAAATTCCATTTTGTTCTCCCTAAGCCTATCATAGCACTGCCTTTCCTCTTACCATTCCAGATGGTGATCTGATCTCAGACTTTACAGAGAAAATTGAGACCATTTCCTATAAGCTCCTTCTCCCATTTTACTCACTTTACATTCCCTTCACATCATCCCTGATTATCTGCTGTTTTAAAGTCTCTGGTTAATAAATGGCCTTTTCTTCATCATAGAAAAACCTTGACCCCATCTTCTTTAGCAGATTGCCTCCACTATCATCCCCTCTCTCTTCAATCTTTAATCTCTTTTTATATACTGATTTCTTCCTTGTTGTCTATTTATTTCCCTCCCCAATTATTGTCAAGACAATTTTTAGTATTCATTTTTACAAGATTTGGAGTTCCATATTTTTCTTTCTCCCTTCCTCCACTCCTCTCTTCTGAAAATGGTAGACAATTTGGTATAGGTCATACATGTATTATCATGTAAAACATATTTCCATATTAGCCACAGTTGTGAAAGAAGAAACAGATCAAAAAGAAAAAAAATGAGAAAGAATAAGTGAAAAAGTGTTCTTCAATCCACTTTCAGAGTCCATCAGTTCTTTGTCTGAATGTGGATAGCATTTATACTTGTCTTAGATCATCATGTTGCTGAGAAGAGCTGAGTCATTCATAGTTGATCATCACACAATGTTGCTGATACTGTGTACAAAATTTTCCTGAATCTGCTCATTTCACTCAGCATCAGTTCATACAGGTCTTTCCAGATTTTTCTGAAATCCACCTGCTTAGCCTTTCTTATTGAACAATAGTATTCTGTTATATTCATACAGCGCAGCTTGTTCAGCTTTTCCCCAATAGATGGGTAGTCCTTCAATTTCCAACATTTTGCTACCACAAAAAGGACTGCTATAAATATTTTTGCACATTTGGGTAAGATCCCCTTTCATATGATCGTTTTGGGATACAGACCTAGTAGTGATATTGCTGGGATCAAAGAGTATGCACAGTTTTATAGCCCTTTGGGCATAGTTCCAAATTGCCCTCCAGAATGGTTGGATCAGTTCACAACTTTACCAACAATGCATTAGTATCCTAGTTTTTCCATGTCTTATCGAACATCTATCATTTTCCTTTTTTGTCGTATTAACCAATCTGATAGGTGTGAAGTAGCATCTCAGAATTGTTTTAATTTACATTTCTCTGATAAAAAGTGATTTAGAGCACTTCATATGCCTATAGGTAGCTTTGATTTCTTCATCTGAAAACTGCCTGTTCATATCCTTTGACTGTTTATCAATTGGGGAATGGCTTGTATTCTTATAAATTTTACTCAGTTCTCTATATTTTTGAGAAATGAGGCCTTTATCAGAGACACTTGCTATAAAAATTGTTTCCCAGCTTTCTGCTTTCCTTTTAATCTTGGTTGCATTGACTTTCTTTGCACAAAAACTTTAAAATTTGATATAATCAAAATTATCTATTTTACATCTTGTAATTCTCTCTCTTATTTGGTCAATAATTGACTTCTCTGTTAAGAATTTGGATTCTGTACCACTTGGCACATATATGTTTAGTATTGATATTATTTCATTGTCTATTACATCTTTTAGCAATATGTAGTTTCCTTCCTTTTCTCTTTTAATTAGGTTTGTTTTTGCTTTTGCTTTGTCTGAGATCAGAATTGCTTTCCCTGCTTTTCTTTTTTTTACTTCAGTTGAAGCCTAGTAGATCATGCTGGCTCCTTACCTTACTTTGTGTGTGTGTGTGTGTGTGTGTGTGTGTGTGTGTGTGTGTGTGTGTGTGTGTGTGTATGTGTACTTCAAGTGTTTTTCTTGTAAACAACATGTTGAAGGATTCTGGTTTTTGCATCCCTCTGCTATCCTACTTTTTTTATGGGAGAACTCATCTCATTCACATTCACAGTTATGATTACTGACTGTATTTTCCTCCATTCTATTTTTCCTTCTTGACAGTGTTTTACTTCTGTCTACTACCTCCACCAGTCTTCCTCCCCCGCCATTTACTTAATCTCCTCCTTTCCTACTGGTAAGATGGATTTCTATATTCAGTTAAGTGTATATTAGTCCCTCTGATGAGAGTAAAGTTCAAGTGATGCCCATCACCCACCCTTCCATCTTTTCCTCTACTGTAATAGGTTTTTCATGTCTCTTCATGTGAAATAATTTACTCGACTCTATCCCTCCCTTCCTTCTGCACCAAATGGACTACTCTTTCTTGTCCATTTTTTAATGTCATTCCATCAGATACACCTTATACCTGTACCCTTTGTCTACGTGTATTCCTTTTAGATGTACTATTAGTGGCACAATTTTAAAGAATTATAAATATCATTTTCCTATGTAGGGATATAAACAGTTCAGCTCCATTGATTCCTTGTGTTTTCTTTCCCCTTTTTCCATTTTCAGACTTTTTTTGGGGTCTTGATATTGGAGATCAAATTTTTGTTCAATTCTGGGTTTCTCCTTATGAAAGCTTGAAATTCTTCTATTTCACTGAATAGCCATTTCCCCTCCTTGAAGTTTTATGCTTAATTTCACTGTGTTGGTGATTCTTGGTTGTAGTCCTAGCTCCTTTGCCTTCCAGAATATCATGTTGCGTTACCTCTGATCCTTTAAAGTTGTAACTAATCTTGTGTAATCCTTATTGTGACTTCCTGATATTTGAATTGTTTCTTTCTGGCCACTTGCAGAATTTTTTCCTTGACCTGATAGTTTGTAACTGGTTATAAAGTTCCATGGAATTTTTTATTTTGGAGTCTCTTTCCTGAGGTGATCAGTGGATTCTTTCAATGCCTATTTTGCCCTCTGGTTCCAGGATATTGGGGCAGTTTTCCTTGATAATTTCTTGAAACATGCTGTCCGGGTCCTCTTTCTGATTATGGCTTTCAGGTAGTCCAATGATTTTGATGTTGTCTCTCCTGTAAGTTGTTTTTCCCATGAGGTATTTTACATTTTCTTCTATTTTTTCATCCTTTTGAATTTGTTTGATTGATTCATGATGTCTCATAGAGTCATTAGCCTCTACTTGCCCAATTCTAATTTTTAAGGAGTTGTATTTCCTTTAACAGTTGGCCAGTTGTACTTTTTAAAGAGTTATTTTCTTTTTCCAAGCTCTTGAGTCTTTTTTTATTTTCAGTTTTCTTGCATTGCTTTCATTTCTTTTCCCAATTTTTCTTCTACTTCTCTTTTATGATTTTAAGCTCTTTTTTGAGCTCTTCCATGAGTTCTTATTACTTTTATTGGATATTCTCAACTGAACAATCTTTAGGTATCCTTTTTGCCTCAGTTTCCTCACCTGTAAGATGAACTGGAGAAGGAAATGAGAAAGCACTTAAGTATTTTGCCAAGAAAACCCCAAATAGGATCATGAAGAACTAGACATGACTGAAAAATGATTGAACTGAAAGCTAGGGTAGGGTTTGATGGATTGATTCTAGAGAAGATTTCTGTGATTTCTAATCTCTGAGAGATACATTTTTTACATGGCTTTTATTAACCCAGAGAAAGATTCAAAAAGGAAATGAGCTAATAGCAGTGTAAGCAGAATGAGACGGCTTGTGCTTAAAGTTCACAAATAGGTGACATTGTTTACTACTTTTCCAACTGAACCTGCTTCTCTTTTTGTCCTTTTGGGTGAGCTTGCAATTCCATTTGGTTTATTCTTGGAGTAGGGTAATGATTTTTCTTGCTCTTTGGAATGAGGATCCAGAGAATATTTGTCTGGACCCTTAGAAGAATGCCTATGGTGCAGGGAATGCTAGATAATGTCGGTGTCTTTTGTGTACAAAGGGACACTTTCTGTACAGACCCCAGTTGGATGGCCTTGTGTGTGTGTGTTCGTCCTTTGTTGCCGAAGAAGACCATGCCATCAGAGAAATAATGACATGACTTGTACCTCACTTTATTTTGAGTGAGGGAGGGCTGTGCAGGTCACCATCCTCACTTCTCCTCCAGAGCCATCTGAATCCAGTGACCAGATATTCATCAGGATGACTGGAGATGACCCAGGATAAGGCAATTGGGGTTAAGTGACTTGTCCAAGGTCACACAGCTAGTGAGTGTCAAGTGTCTGAGGTGAGATTTGAACTCAGGTCCTCCTGACTCCTCCACTGCACCACCACTGAGGGAATCAAGGAAGACTTTCCATCTAAGACAGGTTTTTTTTTTAAAATTTGATTATTGGATGATGCCTAGTTTACCCAGGTCCCAAATCCTAGTGGGGACAGCTCCATGTAGTTT
This sequence comes from Notamacropus eugenii, assembly GCF_028372415.1. Classification (NCBI taxonomy): domain Eukaryota; kingdom Metazoa; phylum Chordata; class Mammalia; order Diprotodontia; family Macropodidae; genus Notamacropus; species Notamacropus eugenii. The sequence continues at coordinate 97,372,343 of NC_092876.1, forward strand.
GGGAAGACCAGAGTAGATCAGGTTTCCAACTAAGATAAGAAGTCGATTTTCTTTGCCTCAGTTTTTTTTTTTTGCTTGTAGGTTGAGAAAGGCCCCACACACTGTCTGTTAATGCTAAGCAAGCAGACATACTAGGTAAACATTGTGAAATGTTTCTTATTTTGTTGAGTCTACAAAATGTTGTATTTGGGGATAACTGTGACTTTTACCTGTACATGTGGGATTATATATGATCATGTAACACTATTTAAAGACTTTTTCTGTAAGGCACTGAGGAAGCAAGTGGAAGGATATTGCTATGCCTCCTCAGAGACCCCCAGAAAACTATTCTGAATTGGGGACAAGTACCGTGTTTGAAATGTACTCCTACATATTTGCTTGTGATGGCAATTATTTCAGAGGAGAAGAGTGTGACAGAAGTTTGCTGTATATACTGAGATCGCCTAAGATGGATATACCCATGTGGGAGGTAGCAGGAACCTGCTTCTGGAAAAAGGCATCCTGTATTGTGTGAGTGGCAGTCCCCTATTCCTATTGGATATGTTGCGAGAATATGCTGGGGCAGTCTGTCTCTCTAGTAGAGGTAAGATGATATTGAACTGAAGCTTAGGCACCATGTACTGAGTGAGGTCTGTGTGAAGGACTAGCCTTTCCTCATAGACCTTATGGCCCCAGAGTTTGGGGTTTTGGTCTGTTTGGTTGGTGCTTTTCAGTTCTAGGGAGAGGCCATGGAGTCCCCAGACCTGGGAGTTTGGATCATATTAAACTGGGAGGCAGCATCCAGGCTGGACTTTTCTGCTAGCTGATCAAGGAAGCCCTGAGAAATTAGGGTGCAGAGATAAAAGCCCAAGGGGGCTTTGGACTTGAACTTGGTCTGATTACGATCTACAGGAATTGAATTAAGTTGTGAACCTAAGCACTCAGAGAATAAGGTAGTATGAGGGGAGATTATGCCCCCAGGTATTGGGGGAGAATGTTTACATATTTGTTCTGGCTACCCTTTAGATGCAAGAACTAAGCTTTGTAAACAAGAAAACAGAGCATCACCTGAGCAGGAACACATTCAGAGCTTCATGGTCTTGGGCTGCCCTGACTCTGCTCTGGAGGCTGTGTTAACTTCACCACCCCAATGTTCTCTGACTCTCTTCTGTTTTGTTTCTGGGTGTCCACGCAGGAATATTCCCAGTATCTGGCCCTCTGGTCCAGCCAGGGTCCTGTCCTGGGTGGATAAAGATGTCCTGTTCTCCTTCACCTCTCAGCTAAGATTAATGCTCAGAAAATGACTGTGAAGTGGGTCAGAGGTCACCTGGTTGTGCACAGGTACTACATGGGGAGGGAGATGATGTTAGTCTAAGCCCCTGCATTCCAAGGGAGGACAAAGATGCTGAGAGAGGACGTGACTGAGGGGAAGCTGATCCTGAGCATTCACTAGGTCCATCTGTCTGACACCAGCTGGTACATGTGCTATTTCCAGGCAGGTGCCTTTTACAACAATGCCAGCTTTGACCTTCATGTAGCAGGTAGGACCTACCTGGGTCATGGGTTCTCTAGACCTGGAAGGGATATTCAGACATTGACAATGACACAGCTCTTTAGAGTGCATCTCCCTGGAGTCTCACAACTACCTTGTGGATTACTATTTCTGTAACAGTGATTACATGGGCCCCAATGCCTGAGAGCTTGAACTGTTACCTTTCAACCTCTCAGTGTTCTCTGGGAACTTTAATGGGGTTTAGAGGTATCCAGGCTCTCTGTCATTGGTTCAAACCTACACCCTCATGATATTTCTCAATTTTAGAGGCTTTTCTGTACCCTAATTCTAGGCAACCTCTTAATGGTTAGATTAACTTTTATACAGTATTATTTAATTGGATAATGTCATAAGAACATATATATGAAACAACATTTTTCCTGATACCTGAGGACATTGTCGACCCCACACAGGCCACCTCAGTCTCTGGAGAGATGGGAGGGAATTCAGGTTCATAGCTTAGTCCAGTTCCTACATATTATAGTTCCACCAAGTTCCAAGTCCAAAGGACCCATTGGAATCAAGTCCCAGGCACCCTGGCTTTTCAGGGCTTCCCTTTATTCACAGTAACATTGGGTCTTGATTCTTCCTTCCCAGGTCACCATGGCTTGGGTCTAAATGGAGTGGGGAATCTATGAACTATGCCTAGAAGTAAAAAAGACAAAGAAATAGACCCCTGTTTCTGGAGGGACACAGAGACGAAATTGGGGAGGGAAAGAGAGTCGTTCCTTAGGCAGCTCAGTTCATGGTACCTGTGCATTGTGAGTGAATAGGGCTTTCACCTCTTCTGGACCCAGCTAGGAGGAAGTAGAGGAGAGACAGACAGACAGAGAGACAGACAGAATCCCAACTTGCTAGTTCATAAGTCATAGACTATTCCATCTGTGCAGCTCAAAGAAAGATGCTAGTCCCACCCAAGTGGTAGGAAAACACAGAATGGCTTCTCCCAGTCTCAGGTCCCTGGGATTTCCCACAACATGGTTCCTCCATGTTAGGTCAACTGGACAGGCACCAAGGAAGACCCCCTTATGTCCTTCACTCCATTTCAAATATTTGCATCCTTATGCAATAGGCAGGGGTGCATCTTGAAGCCAGTTCTTGTCCCCAGTTTAGAACAATCCTCTAGGTGACAATACCTTCTGTCCTCTACTTAGCACTTTTGTCATTTCACAGAAGTGCCCCAGCAGTATAACAATGCACACTGGATTATTTCCCCCAACAGTCATCCTTTCCCCCTATACTCAAATCACACAGATCATTTTTCTTCTCTGTGGGGAGAAGGAAAAGTCATTAGCAGAATCACATCTTCTCCTTTGATACTATATGCTCTTAGTACTAGGTATGTCCTGGACTACCATTCTCAAGCAGTCTTATTTATGAATTGGGGTATGGGGTGTGTTCAGGGAGGACTAGTACCTTTGGTGTGATGGCTGCCAAACCCCTTTCAGGGCTGTTTTCTACTTTTGGTGTCCACCTGTTTCACCGAACTCTCACCTGTAGCTCCAAGAACCTGCAGCATGTGCAGCAGCCACAGCCTGGTAAACCATTTCAGCAGATGGGCCACACCAGGCTCAGGGTAACCAAAGGGTTCCAAACCCATTGGAGAGTTAAGGGGGTATGTACCTCAAACATGTGAAGATTTCCCCTGGTAGAATGGGGTGGAATGGGCAGATGAGAACAATTTGTTCCAACAGCCATGCAGGCAGCTGAAGCAGGCAATATGAAGCGCTTGGAGCTTGGTTAGACACCAAAGACTTGACAGGTCATTCACTTCATCCTGAGTCATTGCCAGTTGTCTTGTATCTGTCCTGCAACTGGATTATGATGACTCTGGAGGAGAGAGTGAGGCTGATGACTTTGTGCAATTCTGCCTCACTTAAGTCCAATTTATGCACAAATCAAAAGACATCACCCAGAAGACAAGAAAAAAAAAAAAAGGACATCACTTACGAATTATTTGAACACCAAAGAACCACAGGGACAGCAGAGACCAGGAGAAGTCAATAATTTCTAGCCCCTTCCTTGAAACAGGACAATATCAACACCTCAGACAGCTGGATATATCTGTCCTATTTTCAAAGAATGCTTCAATAAGACCCTTCACCTCACATGATAACCTTTTTAAGGAACTGGAAATGCTTATCCTCAGAAGAGAAAGAATGTAACCTTGGGTCACATTTTGGTTGACCAAATTTTACATGATCCATAATTTTAATTTTCATGATCGGATAGCACCCTGAGAGACTATTGTGTTGAAAAGTAGGCCTTTGTTAAAAGCACTCCCCAATTTCCCAAAAGTTCTCCTTCTCCTGCTTAATTCTGGGCCCAGCTCCTTGTCCATTTGTTGTGTATAAGGTATAAGTCCTACTGGATTTGTTCAAATCTAAATGCACATCACAGTCTCAACATTAGGTATTCTTTGTCCACATTGTTTTTCATATGTGGATAATTGGGGAGGTGATTTTGAGAAATTATAGATTTCAGGATGTTCTTCAATGTTCCAGCATTTGTCTAAACAATCAACAAGTGTTTATTTTTTTTTTAATTGTTTTTAATGGCCTAGTTCCTAGAGAGCTAACCTTGGAAGCCAGGAAGACCTGAGTTGGAGGCCTGTGTCTAACACATAATGGATATGGGACCCTGTGGACAAGGCATTTAATCTTAATAAAGAGAACATACAGAGAAGGTGTTGGTCTGTATTGACAGAGGGAGTTTCTTCATCAGGTAATTCCCTAAAGGAATGAAAGCATAGGCCTTACCCCTATTTTCAAGAAAATTTGTAGTAAAATTAAAGTTATTCATCACATATGTGTTATACCCTTGTATGTGTGTGTGCCAGCTCCAATAGGATCTTCTTCTTTTTTTTTAATTTAACTTTTAACATTTATTTTCACACAATTTTGAGTTACAAATTTTCTCCCCTTTTATCCTCTCCCCCCCCCCAAACCCAAGCATTCTAATTGCCCCTGTGACCTATCTGCTCTCTCCTCTATCCTCCCTCCCTGCCCTTGACTCCGTCTTCTCTTTTGTCCTTTAGGGCCAGATAGCTTTCTTGACCCCTTAACCTGTATTTCTTGTTACCCAGTGGTAAGAACATTACATTTGATCCTAACACTTTGAGTTCCAACTTCTTTAGCTCCCTCCCTCTCCACCCCTTCCCCTTGGAAGACAGGCAATTCAATATAGGCCAAATCTGTTTAGTTTTGCAAATGATTTCCATACTAGTTGTGTTGTATAGGACTAACTATATTTCCCTCCATCCTATCCTGTCCCCCATTACTTCTATTTTCTTATGGTCCTTTCCCTCCCCATGAGTGTCGACCTCGGATTGCATTCTCCTCCCCATGCCCTCCCCTCCATCCTCCCCCCCACCCTGCTTGTGCCCCTGTCCCCCACTCTCCTGTATTATGAGATAGGTTTTCCTATCAAAATGTGTGTGCATTATATTCTTTCCTTTAGTGGAATGTGATGAGAGTAGACCTCATGTTTTTCTCTTGCCTCCCCTCTTTATCCCACCACTAATAAGTCTTTTGCTTGCCTCTTTTATGAGAGATAATTTGCCCCATATAACTTCTCCCTTTCTCCTCCCAATATTTCTCTCTCACTGCTTGATTTCATTTTTTTTTTAAGATATGATCCCATCCTCTTCAATTCACTCTGTGCACTCTGTCTCTATGTATGTGTGCGTGTGTGCATGTGTGTGTGTGTGTGTACTCCCACCCAGTACCCAGATACTGAAATGTTTCAAGAGTTACAAATATTGTCTTTCCATGTAGGAATGTAAACAGTTCAACTTTAGTAAGTCCCTTATGACTTCTCTTTGCTGTTCACCTTTTCATGGTTCTCTTCATTCTTATGTTAGAAAGTCAAATTTTCTTTCCAGCTCTGGTCTTTTCATCAGGAAAATTTGAAAATCCTCTATTTCATTGAAAGACCATTTTTTTTTTTTTGATAAAAGCAACTTTTTAATATGACATCTGTCTCTCAAATTCCATTCCTTTTTTTCTTGGCATAATATTTGAACAAGAACTGATGAATTCAGAGTTACCATGATATAGTATCTCACCAGAGTTACTCACTCTGGTAAGGGTAATTCTTGTGAAATCATTCATTCAATGAACATTATTTGACAAGGTGAGAACTATGTACAGTGAGTGTGCCACATGTAGGAAACAGTTTTATATGTCATGAACTCAGAAGTTAGAAATTGCTGACAGTTTTAAATGGAACTGAGAGTTTATAATCAATTTATCAAATGAAGTATAGATTTTGCTAATGTTAAGGGGAGCTGGTGAAGTTAGAAGTTTTCTTCCATATTTGGAAATATTTCTACTGTACAGGTATGGTTATTTGAAAGACCATTTTTTCTCCTGAAGTATTATACTCAGTTTTGCTGGGTAGGTGATTCTTGGTTTTAGTCCTAGTTCCTTTGACTTCTGGAATATCCTATTCCATTCCCTTCAATCCCTTAATGTAGAGGGTGCTAGATCTTGTGTTATCCTGATTGTATTTCCACAATACTTGAATTGTTTCTTTCTAGCTGCTTGCAATATTTTCTCTTTCACCTGGGAATTCTGGAATTTGGCCACAATGCTCCTAGGAGTTTCTCTTTTTGGATCTCTTTCATGCAGTGTTCTGCCGATTCCTTGAATATTTATTTTGCCCTCTGGTTCTAGAATCTCAGGGCAGTTTTCCTTGATAATTTCATGGAAGATGATGTCTAGGCTCTTCTTTTGATCATGGTTTTCAGGTAGTCCCAGAATTTTTACATTGTCTCTCCTGATTCTATTTTCCAGGTCAGTTGTTTTTCCAATAAGATATTTCACATTATCTTCCATTTTTTGAATCTGCACGCTATGTTCTGCGATATCTGTCTTTCTCATAAAATCCTTAGCGCCCATCTGTACCATTCCAGTTTTGAAAGATCTATTTTCTTCAGTGAGCTTTTGAATCTCCTTTTCCATTTGGTTAATTCTGCTTTTGAAAGCATTCTTCTCCTCATTGGCCCTTTGCACCTCCCTTGCCAACTGAGTTAGGCTAGTTCTCAAGGTGCCAATTTCTTCAAGATTTTTTTGGTTCTCCTTTAGCAGGGAGCTGATCTGCTTTTCATGCTTCTCCCTGATCCCTCTCATTTCTCTTCCCAGTCTTTCCTCCACCTCTCTAACTTGATTTTCAAAATTCCTCTTGAGCTCTTCCATGGCCCGAGCCCATTGGGTGGGCTGGGACACAGAATCCTTGATTTCTGTGTCTTTGCCTGATGGCAAGCATTGTTCCTCCCCATCAGAAAGGAAGGGAGGAAGTGTCTTTTCTCCGAGGAAGTACCCTTCAATAGTTTTATCTCTTTTCCCTTTTCTGGGCATTCTCCCCAGCCTGTGACCTGACCTCTGAATGTTCTCCTCACACCCACCTCGCCTCCTGGTCCTCTCAGCCAGCGTTTGGGGACTGAGATTCAAATGCTGCTTCCCGCCTTAGGGTTTTTGGTGGGGGCAGGGCTGCTATTCAGTGTGAGAAATAAGTTCAGGTGGTCAGGGGCAGGGCCGCCTCTCTGGCTCAGTTCCCTCAGGGGGTTTATGCACAGACCTTCCACAATGGATCCAGGCTCCCACCTGTTTGGGGAGCCCCTGTCTGCAGCCGCCTCTCAGCTTCTATCTCCTGGGGGGGCCCGAGCCATGGGGGCACCCCACTCCCCTCTCGACCTGCCAAAGAGACTCTCTCACCTACTCCCATCAGTCACCTGTTGGTGGGGGGGCTTGTGCCGCCGCTGGAGATCCCATCTCTGGAACCTTCTCAGATCTGTACCTCTCGGAGCCGCGGCCGCTGCAGGTCCGGGCTGGGCTCTGCGTCTGCAGCGCGCTGGACCTTTTGCGAGAGGTTTGCAGATCCCTCTGTGGGTGGGGGGACCCGCGTGGCTGCTGGAGATCCCGTCCCCATAGCCCGCTCGAATCTTTTCCTCACGGTGTCGCGGCTACGGCAGGGCTGCCTTCTGCTCCCCGTCCCGGCGCCCAGTCCACGGTGCGAAGGATCCCCCGCGAGAGGTTTGCAGGTCTCTCCGGAACAGAAATCTCCCTCGCTCCAATATTCTGTGGTCTCTGGGTGCAGAATTCACCCTGGGTTGGTCCCCTCTAGCCGTTCTGTGGTTTGTGGGTTCGGAGCTAGGTGTATGTGCGTCTTTCTACTTCGCCATCTTGGCTCCACCCCTCAACAAGTGTTTATTAAAAACTTACTATGCACCAAGCACCATGTGTGCTGATTGCTAAAGATATAGAGACAAAAACTAGATAGCCAATGCACTCAAGTAATTGATAATCTGATAAGGGAAACAACATGGACACGTAATTTCATACAAAACAGATAACAAATAGATATAAGTTAATGGAGGGAGGGTGGTATTAGTGGTTTGGGAGGTCTGGAAAGTTGGTGCTTGAGCTGAGTTTAAAGCAAACTAGAGACTAAGAACAGGGGGAAGAGGAAGTTCATTCCAAGAATGACGGACACTGCAGTAGTAATGGAGTTCCCTATTTGAGAAACAGCAAGAAGGCCAGTTTGGCTAGACCAAAGATCACACAAAGGGCAGTAATGTATAATAATGCTGGAAGGATGGATTGTGACTGGCTTGTGAAAAGCTTGAAATACTAAACAAAGGAGTTTACGTTCCATGCTAGAGTGGAGGATAGCCCTAGGCTTTGGGACAATCATTTTGGCAACTGCCTGAAAGACGAATTGGAAAAGAGAGAGACTTAAGGCAGGAAGATTAATTTGGAGACTACTACAGCAGTGCAGGTAAGAGGCTCTAAACTAAGGCTATATCATGAAAAAAAACAAAAGGGAATGTTTTTGAAACAAGATATGGAGGACAAAAAGGACAAAAATATGACAACACGCTCAACATGTGCAAAGATCACCAGCACAAAGTCATCCACAAACAGAAGCAACCAGAAGACCACAAAATCCATGAAATTGAAGCTTTTTGAGGGTTGACATAGCTTCACTTCTATCTTTGTATCTCCAAGACTTAGCACAGTATTTTGCATGTGGTAGGTGCTTAAGAAATGATTACTGAATTTAATCTCTAAGGAATTTCTCTTGCCTTTGGATTCTGTGTTGGATATCCTCTGTAAGAATGGCAAGCCTTTGGTGAATAATGACCTTCATATTTTTACATGGTACATGATATTCAAAAAATCAAGCAGTTACAACTTTCAAAGAATCTTGTATGATTCCAGCAAATTCATGAGAGATACCTTTCTGGAGGAGAGTCTTTAAGGTGAAATTCTGCTCTAAGAAATCAAATGCGTTTTTGTGGTCAACAAACATTAAGCATTGTGGAATTTTCTATTCTCTCCACCCTTTAGCCAACTGTATAACTCTAAATAAATACCTGCTATAGAACATTTTGCAAAAACCTTCCTGTTTATTCTCATATTCTAATCAAAATTGTCCTCAATACATATGTATATTATTCTTATAAAGGTGTGGTTGAGATAGGAAGAATGTGGATCAGCAGTTATTGATAGTCTCTCTGTCTCATCATCACTTCAGTCTGTGATTTTCTCTAAGCATCTGGAATCTCTATAAGAAAAAGGAAATTGAATCAATACCTGACAAGGCAGAGGATCCTATGAATTCCCGAGACACCATAGAACCACAGCACGATGTTCTTGAGTGGTTTAAAAGAGAAATAACCATTGAGAAAGAATAATTCATGTTCGACAAGGCAGAAATAATTAGTAGAATAGAAAAATTAGAATCCACCATAGAAAGTCTCACCAGAGATAGAAATATGGACTGGGAATGCATGCAGATGAAAGTGAAGGACAATATGGAAGAAAAGCAAAAAGTAATAAAAGAAAACATGATGTCCATATAAGCAAAATACTGATGTTGAAGACCAGATGAGCAGAGATCACTTGAGAATCGCAAGTTTCTCAAGAATACAAAAAGTTTCAAAAAATTTGAACGTAATTTAAGAAATAATACTTGAAAACTGCCCAGAATAGTATTTCTCTAATCAATGTAAGGGAAGCTGGGTTGTAGAGTGGATAGAGTTTGGGGCCTCATCTTCCTGAGTTCAAATCCAGCCTCAGATACTTACTAGTATGTGTGACTCTGGGCAAGTCATTTACCCTTGTTTGCCTCAGTTTCCTCATAAGTAAAATGAGCTGGAGAAAGAAATGGCAAACCACCTCAGTATCTTTGCCAAGAAAATCCTAAATGAGGTCACAAAGAGTAGGACAAGATTAAAAAAGCAACTGAACAACAAGTAATATAAACTATACAGAATGGATAATAATCAGTTTATTTGGGCTAATTTCTTTTAAGCTAAGGTAGTAAAAAAGCAAAAGAATTGAAGAACATACTGTGAAAGCATACTAAAAAGTTCCTTTTTACTTCAGTTGAAAATATTAAGAAATAACGTTGTCTAGTCTAAAAATCCTTTCCAGACTTTTCCCTTTAGGAAAATGTGTAAAAGGTCAAGGATAAGGTTAAGGTTCTAGGAATGAGGTGGTAACCAGATTTAACTCTTTTCTAGTTATTATCTTTCTCACCTTCTGAAATTAGACTACTGACCCATGTAAGGGCAGTCCCTTCTTTGAACATCTCATGAAGTGCTTAGGGTATTGATCAGAAGGAGGAGATTCCTTTGATTTCTTCATGTCACCTATGATGGGTCATGGAGAGCCATAGAAGGGAGTGGTCAGAGATGAAAGAATAATTTTAGGAGCATGGTTCTCTAATCGCTTTACCGAGAGATTAAGGGACTATTATTCCATGAGATGAAGCAGAACGTTAACCACAAAAACACGTTTCATTATTTTGTGCCATTTTCTTGTTCAAGCTTTCTATAAATGTTATCTCAAAATGTCTTGGAGAAAAAGATGCCCAAGAACATAAAGAGACTATCTCAGTTTGGATATTGCTCTAAGTTAGAAGTTCTTTGTTTTAAAATAATGGTAAATATGTTAAAATATTTCTGGCAGACTTGTCCCTAAAACAGAGTGTATAATATTAATAGTGATTTTTTCTTCAACAACCCAAATTCATGACCTAGACACCTAAATTGAGAGTTAAAATTCCTTAAAACAGTTATCTTAACGGTTTTTCTCAGCAGACAACCAAATGCCTTTCAGTTCAACTTCTTAACGTTTCAGAGAATTGCATTGTTATCTAACTTCTGTCTACTGCAGCAAATATTTCATTTGAGAATTTATGAAATAACAGTTCCTTGTGAGCTAAAGCAGTGTCACTCCTCTGATAAAGGTCTGCATCCAAGATCCAGGGAGGCAACGCAAGGTTAGAGGCTAATCTTGTACTATCAGTCAAGCAGCCAACCTCTGAATATGTTGGTTTGGTTTTTAATGTTCTAATGATATGCTCCAAGTCAGATCAGTACGGCCATAATTCTCTTGCATCATTTCCCAGAATCAAGAGAAGCCCCCATACTACATATAGTACAGCTACTAAGGATATGTATCCCAGGTGGTTTTCCAGAGTTTAATTAAGCATGGGTTACGCTAAGCTTTTTCAAATGTTTATATTATAGAAAAATAGTTGGTATGCCCAGACTTTTAATTTTTTACACAATGCTGGTGAATTCAGATGGCATACAAATGTCTTAGATCTGATGAAATAAACTAATCTTTATCTTTATTATAAACTCATATGGTTTTTGCTGTAACGGCTGCACTGTTCTTAGCACAGGCCCAGTTACAATTCAATTAACGTAACAGAAATATTCCTGAATAGGTGTACATATATCAACTTTCTTTTTATCAAACTGCATAACAGGGGCTCATTATTTAAAGGAGTGATCATAGAATTCCTTCTTAAGTCACAAAATTATTTAGTAAAATGCCTGATAATGGCTAACATTTAAATACAGTTGGGTTTTTACCTATCAGACTTACTTCAGGTGGGATACAATGGACTGGATTCAGAAGGTCATCACGAGTTCATCTAGGCCCAATTTAACTACCCCTGAGAACTCTGCCTCATGTTTATAAATCTCAAGAGACAGAAGATAGCAAAGGAACAACCCCAGCAGGCAAGAAGTCCCTTTTTGTTTCGAATTTAAGTATGTCTTTCCCGTTATGATTTAGTGCCATTTTCTTTGCTATCGCTTTTGTTTCTCTATTATTTCCCAAAAGCTTTTAGGAGCTGATGAACCCTATATTTTAGTGTCATGATTTTATTCCACATTGATAAGAGCAATGTGAAAAATAAGATACAAATTCATAGTAGCCTTAATCATTAGAACAAGGCATCATCTGGAACATGGCCCTGCTCTAACTAAAAGCACTCTGTGCATGCAAACTACCCATCCATGTGAGAAATTAGCAGTTCCAGTGTCCTTGGGTATCATTAGAACATGACTAAATGCGGCATATCAGGCGTTACTGTGGTCTCCCAAAACATCCACGGTTTTTGCAGGTATTTGGTTACTCAGTTTTAATCAATCAACAAGCATTTATTAAGCTCTTACTATATGCCACGTACCATATTAAGTGTTGAGGATTCAAAGCCAAAAAAAAAAAGAAGCAATATTTGTTCTCAAGGAGCTTTCATGTTATTAGGAGAGAGAACACATGCATATATATATATATGTAAAATATTACATGTAATAAATACACAATAAATGCAAAGCTATTAGGGAGGGAGGGCACCATCATTTAGGAAATCAGGAAAGTCTGTAGAGGAGGTGGTATCTGAGCTGCATCTTAAACTATATAAGGTATCATATATCCATATGTGTATATGAAAGAATGAGTTTTAGAAAGTATTCATGGAGCACTTCGTATGTGTAAAGCACTATGCTGAGCACTGGGGATGCCAAGAGAAAAGTGGGACTGCTTTCAAAGCATTCACATTCTAAGGGGGAAATGAAATAGACAAGAGGTTTCAGGTATGGGTCAGATGGAAAGACACTGTGACCTTAGGGAGATACAGACGATGTATAAATGGAGGGAAAGATATATCTTATACATCAGTACTCTTTGCATCACTTCAAGTTTAAATTTCTGCTTTGTTTTCACATCACTTAAACCAGTTACTTCTAACCAGTTATCTCCTTCATTACTAATTTCAATTCTAAACCAAGTAACCCATGAGGAGGGCTATTATACCCAGATAATATAGATTGTACCAAGTGAATTACACAACTGGAAAAATCTACTACAGTCATTTTTTCTTTTTTGCAGAGGGAATTATGTTTTAATCACCTCCCTAACTCCCTCCTTCTTTAGCGAGTGACCATGAAACCAGTGATAGTTTCAGTTTCTTACACAAAAACTTCAGGAATTCATACTGGTCCTTGTAAAGTGCTACTCTGATTATTTTAAATGGAATCATGCTGGGAAGCAGGCTAGCTCCCACTGAATTCCAGATTATAACTGTGGAGCTGGAATACTCTTCTTCCCTAGACCTCCAAAAGCTTTATTTTCTGATATGACTTTAAAAAACACCCCTCAAGCACTAGAGGCATCCTGCTTTGAGGCAGGGAATACCAACTTAAATAACTGTACTTGTCCTCTTAGGATTTCAAACAGCTGCCACACATCAGTTTAACTCCGAAATTAGGGGAATTTATTCTGATAGTCTATGCTCTTACATACACCCTGAAAAAAAAATCCAAGAGAAGAAAATGGCAGCCACTAATGGGATATCAAGAATGTGTCCCATGAGTGATGAAGTAGAGGAGTTGAATAACCAGCAAGACCGTATTTCCCAATGATTAAAAGAAGAACAAGATTGACTTTTCCGTTCGCTTATCAACAAGGTTCACCGTAATGCCAGCTGTGGCAATAAATTACTAAACTGTCAACAACCACAACTCCACACTGGTTTCTATCAAATTGGCCTGAGAAGTCTCTTCTAATGTAACGTTGATGCTTCTACCAGCTTAGCCCTGTAGAGAATATTTGTAATTGTTTTACAATCAAAATATTGGCCAAACATAACAGAATACAGAAAAACATTTTTCTACCTTTAAGCCAAAAGGCTGAAACATGGCAGCTGAATATTTCTTCAACTGAATTAAATGTCTTAGAGACCACTCCAAGAAGCCCTAGGCATAAAATTCACCTTAACCTTTAGGGCTTCTAAACAATTATTAACAGTAATAGAAAAAATAATCGTAAAGGCCACACAAGAATTAAGCCAACTCTACTTTGTACCCATTGGTGGAAAACCTTTAAGAACAATTCTCAATTTTTTTTTGAAAGTAATTTTAAAGGGACAGAAGATCCTAGGCAAAATAATCACCTTTCCTACTCATGAAAACAACAAAGCTTCAAGCAATACATTAAGTAAATAACTTGTTTTTACTTTGATTTCAAGTCATCCACCTTGTCTTCAAATGTAAGTTTAAAGCTAAAATTTAAATTTACGTGAGGAAAGGAAAAAAACCCTCATTTTGGAGACTTGTATTTTGGACCAATGCACAGGCTACACTTTAGAATGACTGCTACAGGTTTCCAAAGTATTTTGCCAAAATTCACCAAGCGAAGACAAAAGCTGTTATCTCGATAAAGCAATAATGTTGAGAGAACTCCCATCACCTCCTAGTTTCAAATACATGTACACACCCAATCTAAGGAGCTATCTCCTTATTTATACACACAACATATGGGGGCATCAGAATGCCCAGCTGAGCAGGCCCCTCAAAAAGCCCACTGACCTGAGTGGAGCTGGTCTTTGGCACTCCATTGGAAGTTCATGGAGTCAATTCCTTTCCCTTTGGGGGCACTGGTTTAGAACAGCTGCCTAAATGAGAGATTTTCCTGAAGCATGGTTACTTGTGAAGAGCACGCTAGTCTTCTTAACCTAACCTGTTCCTTTGAATCAAGGAAATGAGGCAGTTAGTGCTGACTCTAAGCCATGGATGTGTAAGAATTACAAGTGAAAAGTGCTGTATAAAATCAATCAGTAATCATTTATTAAGCTTTTACTCTGTGCTAGGCCCTGTGTTGAGCTCTGAGAATGCAAAGCCAAAAATGAAACAGCCCCTGCCTGCAGGTAACTTACAACGTGTATACAATGGATACACATATAAGCAAACGCAAAATGCAAGCAAAATAAACACAAAGTAATTTTACAAAGAGCCCTGGCCACCAAGGAGATCGAGAACAGTCTTGTACAGAAGCAGTGTGTGAAATGAGCTTTGGAAGAAGCTGAGAATGAGAAATGAAGGGGACGGGGTCAGCCTGGGCTAGGACACAAAGACAGAAGATGAGATCATATTTAGGAATATTGGCAGTTGATGTAAATTGCTGTTCCTGTTCTGCTTAAAAACAATAAGGGTAAGAAAGGAAAGAATAAGCCCCACCCCCCCCTTCAGTTATATACTAAGTGTGACTGCTCAGATCCATACAACACCCAGATGTTTAACTCACCCAGGTGTTTAAAGTCACAGGACAACAGAAGCCGAGCCAGAGAGGACCTAGGGATCACTTAGCCCACCTTACACGCAGAAGGGAATTCCTCCAGCTTCTCCAACAATGGTCAAACAACCTTTACTCCTTTACTTGAAGGCTGCCATTGGTTGGGGACTTAATACTTTTTAAAGAACATAAAGACATAGATAGATAGCTGTGTCTGTCTAGCTGTCTTTCTGTCTAATCTTTATCCCTCTTTATGTCCATTCTGAACATTATTGTTGTTCAGTTGTGTCTGACTTTTCATGACCCCATGGATCAGAGCATGCCCATACACTCCATGGGGTTTTCTTGGCAAGGATACTGGAGTGGTTTGCTTTTTCCTTTTCCAGCTCATTTTACAAATGAGGAAATTGAGGCAAGCAAGGTTAAGTGACTTGCCTAGGGGTCATACAGCTAATGTATTTTGTCTCTTTTGTATCTCCAGTGCTTAGCACAGTGCCTGGCACTAGTAGGTGCTTAATAAGTATTTATTGATTGGTTGATTGATTGGTCCTGTCCAAAATCATGTGTTTGCTGTACCGTCATCACTTCTCTGTTAGGAGGTAGATGACATGCTTTATCATAGGTCCTCTGGTGAGTCATGACTTTGGTCAGAGTTCTTAAGTCTTTCAAAATTGTTTTTCTTTACGATGTTGTCATTGTATAAGTTGTTCCAGTTCTGCTCATTTCACTCTGTTAGTGTTTAATTTCCAGAATTGTCTGAAATTGTGTCTTTCTTCTTTTTCTTATAGTGCAGTACTATTCCATACAATGTGTTCAGCCATTCACCACTTAAAGGATAGGCCCTTAATCTCCTCTCCTACCCTCCCCTCTCATCTCCTCTTCTCCTTCCCTCTCCCTCTTCACTTGTCTGCCTAGCCTTGCCTTTCTTTTTCCACCTTCCCCCACCCCCCAGACTTTCAGAATCAGGAAGTTTGTTTTCTTTATGACTATTTCTTCCCTAGTATTATAGATTGACTCATAGCTTCCATTCTTTTCCCTCCTTTATCCTTCAGGTCTGGAGTTTCTCACTAAAGATTTATGGAGGCCTTCCTGATGTGCTGGGGTTTCAGAAGTCAGATCATTATTTTCTTTCATTCTTTACAGAGAATGTGCCAGGTCTCCAGGGAAGAAAACCTAGTCTCATTGCTTGCAAAATTTCTAATCTAGCCAAGGAGGGAAGATGATTAAGACACCCCAAATAATTAATCTGTAGGAGAATGAAAAGCATTATTGCTCAGTGGATAGAATCCTGGCCTTGTAGTCAGGAAGACCTGGGTCTAGATGCTGCCTCTGACTCTTATCAGTTGAGTGACTTAAACTCTTTGAGTCAACTTAATTCCAAAAGACAATTCATTCTACCTGGATCCACACTGACAATGGTATAGGCCCTAAGGTAATGATGTAAATAGCTAGGTTCCAATTAGAACTAACTGAAGGTATTCCAACTCATATGATTTGAAGTTATAATTATATAAAGTGTGGTAATTGGTTGGAACTCAATGGTAATATGCAGTGGGGATTCAAATAATGTGACCACTTCAAGGAATTCATTATATGAACAATCTAGGACCTAGCTGTATAATCAAATTGTAGACTATATGGGCCATAATTTAATTCAATTCAAAAAACATTTATTAAGCACCTACTATGTGTAGATGCTTATGTTTTGGTGGAGAGGATAGAAAATTTAAATAAGAAAGACCCCTGCCCTCATGTTCCTCAGGTTAAGAATAAACTAATATAGTAAGATCTAAGTATAATACACAAAAATCAAAGATAACAGCCTGAGAAAGGCACAAACTGAAATGATGCATGAAATCTGATGGGGAAGGTATTAGTACTACAGGTTTCAGAAAAGGCCTCTTAGAAGGGTTGACATTTTAACTAGACTTAAAACAACCTGATAGCCACTCAACA
This sequence comes from Notamacropus eugenii, assembly GCF_028372415.1. Lineage (NCBI taxonomy): Eukaryota > Metazoa > Chordata > Mammalia > Diprotodontia > Macropodidae > Notamacropus > Notamacropus eugenii. Next base: position 97,389,206 of record NC_092876.1, read on the forward strand.
GAAAGAGAATGGGGAAGGGCATTTGCAGCACAGGAACTATGACAACAATGGCATGCAAGTTGGAAGAGCAGGTCCAGTGTGGTTCAGTCTGACTGAGGCATGGAGCACATGGAAGAAAGTGGGATGAGCAGGGATGTCAGATGACACCAGACTGAAGAGGTTAAATCTCTCTGGAGACCAAGAGAAGTAAGGTAAACTCCACCATAAAGAGCATCTGGAGATTTTGGAGGGCAGGGCTGTGGGTAGGGCAAAAGAGCCCAGCAGCTGAATGTAGGATGGAGGGAGGGAGTAGAGGAGGAAAAACATGTCTGGAAGCTAATGGAAGACTCCATGCATGAAGAAAAGAAGTCTTGTGCCAGGGTGGTCCCAGGGAGAACAGAGAGGAAGGGAGGGCTGGGAGAGTTGGTGTGGAGGAGCATAAAGAGGAATTACCAATGACTTTGACATTCGGGGTGAGTAACATAGGGGGCATCAGAGATTCCTCAAGCACAGGGTAATGGATGAATCATGAGACCTCTGATTCTAAAATGGTGAATCAGAAAGAGGGACTGATTTAAGAAGGACAAATAATATCCCCTTAACTAGATGAGATGAGGACAAAGAACCAACAAAGGAGGTAGAGGAGTTACCAGAGAAGTAGGTGGACCAAGAGACCATCTTGTCTCTGAAGTCAGTGGAAGAGAGAAAAACAAATGTTCCAGAAGGAGCTGAGGTTGTCTAGGAACATCAGATACTGCAGAGAGGTCAAGGACAAGGCAGACTCAAAGGAACTCCATGGGATCCCTTTACTAGGAGGACTTTGGAGAGTATGTTTTGTGGAATGATGTGGAGGAGAAAGGCAGATTAAAGAGGATAGAAGACTACACCTGCTAGGAGGTACTAGAGACTTTTTGAGTTGGCAGCTTTTCACTTAATTTCAGCAGTTAAGGGGCAGTTATTGGATGGGGGTAAAAATATCACGGAAAGCCTTAGGACTGAGGAATCTTGGTCATACTTTTGGGTCAATGGGAAGGGGCCACTGGAAAAGGAGACAATGAAGATTTGGAGAGAAGGATAATTATGGAGCAGAGTCCTAGGGGAAAGAAGGAGAAAAGGGGACAAGATCAATGGTTCAGGGAAAGAAATCAGTTTTAATGAGTAGGGAGGTCTCTCCTTTTGTGACCAGAGGAAAGGAAGAGAGTGAGGATGAATAGGAGGATGAAGGAATGGAGGGAGAGGCCTCACACTGGGGCTCCTATTGGACTATCTTATAAGGATTCAGCTTCCTCAGAGTTAGAAAGAAACTGTGAGAACACCTAGTCCAGTTAGTAGCTGAAAAGAAAAATCCCTGAAATGTCTAAAACATCCATCTGTTATGTACAATTTGCTATTCCATTTAAGTAGATAATAAAGTTATCATATAAATTTCTTTTTTTTCCTTCCTTCCCCCATCCCCCTAAAGATGGCTACCATTAAACACAAATAAGTATGTGCATGCATATATACATGTATATGTAAAATTATTCTATACAAACTTCTATTTATTTGTTCTTTCTTTGGATGCAGAGAGCATCTTTATTCATATGTCCTTTATAGTCAGTTTCGATATTGGAAATTGTCAAAGTGATTTATTTGCTAAATGTCATTCTTAAAACAATGCTATTGTTTCCATATGCAGTATTCTCTTGGTTCTGATCATTTTGCTCTTCCTTATTTCGTGCAAGTTTTTTGATGTTTTTCTAAGATCATTCAGCTCATCTCTTCTTATGACATAGCATTCCATCACAATCATATACCACAGCTTGTTCAGCCATTCCCCAATTGATGGGCATCTCTGTAATTTCCAATTCTTTGCCAACACAATGAAAGCTGCTACAAACATTTTAGAACATGTAGGTTGTTTTCCTTTTTCCCTAATCATCTTTGGAAATAGATCAAGTAGTGGTATTTCTGGATTAAAGAGCATAGGCAGTTTAATAACTCTTTGGGCATTATTTCAGATTGCTCTTCAAAATGGTTAGATCAATTCACAATTCCACCAACTATGAATTAGTGTCCCAGTTTTTCCACATTCCCTCCAATGTTGGTTGCTTTCCCCTTCAATCATTTTAGCCAGTCTGGTAGGTATAAAATGATACTTCAAGGTTTTAAAATTTGCATTTCTCTAATCAATAGGGATCTTGAACATTTTTTATATGATGAAAATTCTTATGCTTTCTTCATTGGAAAACTGCATGTTCATATTCTTTGAGCATTTATCAATTGAGGAATAATTCATATTTTTATAGATTTGACAAAGTTCTTTATATGTTTTTGATATGAGACTTTTATCTAAGAATGTATCAGTCGATTTTCCCCTTAATTTTCTGCTTTCCTTCTGATTTTGGTGACATTTGTTTTATTTGTACAAAGCCTTTTAAATTTACTGTAATTGAAATTATCTATTTTGCACAAAATTTTGCTTCTCTATCTCTTATTTATTTATAAATCATTGCCCTATCCATAAGTCTGAAAAATAATCTGTTCCATGTTCTTCTAATTTTCTTGTAATATTTCTCTCTTTACATATATCATGTGTCCATCCATGGTGTAAGATATTTGTCCATGCCCAGTTTTTGTTTTACTGCTTTCCAATTTCCCCAACAATTTTTTAAAGCCAAACAATTAATTATGATTCCAAAATCTTGTTTTTAAACTTGTCAACTATAAGGCTATTACATTTATTTGCTGCTGTAATTATGTCTACTCTTTTCTATTGGTATTTCTATTTGTTAGTACCAGATAGTTTTTATAATTTTATAATTATATTTTTATAATAATTTATAATTATATGATATAATTTTTATATTTTGTAATTATAATAATTAAAATTTTTATAGTTTATAATTATAATTTTATAATTAATTTGTTAGTACCAGATAGTTTTTATAATTATAATTACCTTATAATATAATTTAAATCTGATACTGCTATACCTTCTTCACATTTTTTCTTTAATTCCTTGACCCTTCTTGACTTTTTATATTTCAAAATGAATTTTGTTGTTATTTTTTCAAATTCGGTAAAATTAATTTTTGGGTAATTTTACTGGCATGACATAGAATATAAATTAGTTTAGGTAAAATTGTCATTTTTGTTATATTATCCCTGATTACTCATGAATAATTAATATTTCTCCAATTATTTAAATCTGCCAGGGGATACATTATCTTGACAATCCAAAAGCATCAAAGACTGGAATGGTCTATGTTATCTAGAAGAATCTACCTTTAGCCAAAAAAATTTCATGAGAAGGTATCTAGTATTATTCAAGAATCCATCCTGAACCAAGAGAAAGGCTATACACTGTTTCTGACAAACTAGTAATTATAAAAACATCCATAGAATAGGATCACAGACTCAAAGCTAGAAAGGACCTTAGAGGACATGCCATCCTAACACTCTATCTACAGAGGACCTAGAACAGAACATTAGTGTTGAAAAGGACCTTAGAAAATGTTTACATTGAATGTCAGAGTGAGGAATGACATTAGAACTCAGGCATTCACAGTCATGCACACTTTTGATGCTTGAAGGCACTTGCGTCACAACCTTGCTCAGTAAGTTGTACAGGCAATTGATGTATCCATTTGAAAGTTGATGAACAGGATTTTTTTTTTTTATTAATTTTTTTATTTTTTTTAATGTTTAACGATCACTGCCATACAATTGCGATTTTATCCCTCCCCACCCACCCCCCACTACCTCCCTCCCTCCCCACGACTGCATACAATTCTGTATAGATTCTACATATACTTTCCTATTGAGTATATTTTCACTATAGTCATGCTGTGTAGTCAGACTAAGATAAATGAAAGAATCCGTATAACAAATCAGAACATGATACACAAACAGATACACATACACAAACATGATCTGCTACATTATGTGAGTGACTTCCATATTTCTCTCTCTGAGTGTGGAAGGCATTTTGCCTTGAGGTCCACCATTGGGATTTTTTTTTTTTTCAGAAGTTCTTGTGTTATTACAAAAATCTAAGTCTACCAGAAAAAACTCTCACACACTGTGGTTGTTGCTGTGCATAAAGTTCTCCTGGTTCTGCTCCTTTCACTCAGCATCAGGTCATATAAGTCCTTCCAGGCCTCTCTGAAGTCTTCTTGTTCATCATTTCTTATGGCACAATAGTACTCCATTACATTCATATACCATAATTTATTCAGCCATTCCCCAATTGATGGACATCCCCTTGACTTCCAGTTTTTGGCAACTACATAGAGTGCTGCTATAAATATTTTTGTACATGTGGGACCCTTTCCCATTTTTATGATCTCTTGGGGATATAGTCCTAGTAGCGATATTGCTGGGTCAAAGGGTATGCACATTTTTGTAGCCCTTTGGGCATAGTTCCAAATTGCTCTCCAGAATGGTTGGATGCGCTCACAGCTCCACCAACAATGAATTAGTGTTCCAACTCTCCCACATCCTCTCCAGCATTTATCATTTTCTTGTTCTGTCATGTTTGCCAATCTTATAGGTGTGATGTGGTACCTCAGAGTTGTTTTGATTTGCATCTCTCTAACCAATAGTGATTTAGAGCATTTTTTCATATGATTATAGATAGCTTTAATTTCTTCCTCTGAAAATTGCCTGATGAACAGGATTTTTAAAGAATTAGTAATTTATCTGTGATTACCCAGGAGGATTCAAAACCAGGTTTCCTGATTTCAAGTCCATTGCTCTATCCATGAATGATGTGACATTTCTTCACAGAAACATGCAATCTGAAATTGGAAGGGGCCTTGGAAATACAGAAAGTCAGAGATGAAAAGGACTTTAGAACATAGACTGTCAGGTGCCTTAGAATACTTCATGCCATGAGTGGGAGGGTACCTACAATCTAAGACAGAGAATGAAAGTAATTCAAAGGACTTTAGAACATAGATCATAGAATGTAAAAGTTTGAAACTTAAAGCATAGAATATAAAATGTTAGTTCTAGAATCACAGAAAGGGAGTTGAAGGAATAAAACCCAGAATTCTAGAGACTGAATAAATTGAAAAACGCAGATTATTAGAGCTGTAAGGAACCAAAGAGACCAATTTGTGAAAATCCCTGATTTTACACAGGAACAAATCGAGGCCTAGAGAATAAATGAATAACCAAGTAAGTCAGGAAGCACCTATCGAGACAGATAAATGGATAACTCACAATAAAAGAAAACCGTTTATTAAGCACATGCTATATGCCAAACATTGAACACACAGATGAAAAGGGAGAGAGTTCCTGCCCTCAAGGAGCTCACATTTCAATAGGGAGAGACAATAGGAAAGCAGAGTGATAACTGGGAAGGGAGCTGTGGTTTGGGGACTCAAAAGATGGTGAGTAAGGCAGTTCATTGACATGCTTTTCCCAAAGGCAATGCTTAGTGTTGACGCAGTTACAGTGCTCAGAGCAATTTAGAAGGGAAAGAAGAGTAGAGGAGAGTGGGGGAAGAGGTGACTGACTGTGCCCACAACAGGGTAGAAAGTGGCCCAGTGAAGAGGAGGTTGCATGGGCTCAGGGAGGACCAAGGCCAATGGCATGGCCCTGGAGGTCATGTTTGGAGAGCAGGGCAGCATCAGGAGGCAGGGTGGAAGATGTCCAGGAGGAGGCTGAAAGAGATGGGGAAAAGACTTTTCTCCAGCTACACAGGGGACTGATGGCAGAGCCAGGACTAGAAGTGAGATCTCTCAACTCTCAAAGATTCTCTGCTCATTCCAATCCTAGGAGTGTCCTGCTAAGTGCGGACACTTGTGAGATGGGCTGCCCTATTAGGCCATCCTCTGTCTTCCCACCTTAGCAATAATGACTTGGTCAGATCCTTCCCAATACTACCCAGCAGAGATCTAGAACAGAACACCAGACAGACCTCTCCATCTGTTCAAATGACCAGAAGCTGAGTTCCATCTGCTCTTGTAAGTTATCTCTGGATATAGATGGACAGGGCAACTAGGAGATGCAGTGAATAGACTGCTGAGCCTGGAGTCAGGAAGACTTGAGTTCAAATGCAGTCTCAGATACTGACTAGTTGTGTGACCCTGGGCAAGTCACTTAATCCTGTTTGTCTTAGTTTCTTCATGTGTCAAATGATGTGGAGAAGGAAATGGCAAAACACTTTGCTATTTGGCAATCCAGTATCTTTACAAAGAAAACTCCAGATGGGGTCAGGAAGAGTCAGACAAAACTGAAACAACTGACCAAAAGCTACCGGGATAGAGCAGAGGCTGATGCCTCCCTTTAAAACACACACACACACACACACACACACATACACACACACACACACACAGATATATGTTCCAAGTTATCTCCCTCTTTCCCCCCAAGATGGCACATAATTTAATATAGGCTCTACATATCCATTCACGTTAAGTATATTTTCACATTAGTCATGTTGCAAAGAAGAATTATGACCTATGGAATGAACCACGACAAAGAAGAAACAAAACACAAAAGAGAGAGAGCAAATAGTGTTCTTTGATCTGCATTCAGACTCCATAATTCTTTCCCTGCGTGTGGATAGCATTTTCCATCATGAGTCTTTTGGAGTTTTCTGAGAACCTTGCATTGCTGAGAAGAGCCGTCTATCAGAGTTAGACATTGCCCAATGTGATGATAAATATGTACAATGTTCACCTGCTTCTGCTCCCCTCACAAAGCATCAGTTCATATAAGTCTTCCCAGGTTTTTTAGAAATTCTCCTGCTCATCATTTCTTATAGCACAACAGTATTCCATTATATTAATATACCACAACTTGTTCTGCTGTTCCCCAGTTGGTGGGCATCTCCTCAGTTTCCAATTCTTTGCCATCACAAAGAGTTGCTATAAATATTTTTTGTATTTGTGGGTCCTTTTCCCATTTATATGATCTCTTTGAGATACAGCCCTAGAAGTGGTATTGTTGGGTCAAAAGGTATGCATATTTTTATAGCCCTTTGGGCATAGTTCCAAAATGACTGGATCAGTTCATAACTCCACCAACAATGTGTTAGTGTTTCAATTTTCCCACATCTCCAGCATTTATAATTTTCCTGTTTTGTCATGTTAGCCAATCTGACGGGTGTGATGTGATATTTAAGAGTTGTTTTAATTTGCATTTATCTAATCAATAGTGATTTAGAGCATTTTTTTGTATGACTATAGATATCTTTAATTTGTTCCTCTGAAAACTTCCTGTTGCTACCCTTTGAGCATTTATCAACTGGGAATGATTTGTTTTCTTGTAAATTTGACTCAGTTCTCTATATATTTTAGAAATGAAGCCTTTATCAGAGACACTGGTTGTGAAAATTCTTTTCCCTCCTAATCTTGTTTGCATTGGTTTTGCTTGTACAAAAACTTTTCAATTTAATAATCAAAATTATCGATTTTGCATTTCATAATGTTCTCTATCTTTGTTTGGTCATAAATTCTTCCATTCTCCATAAATCTGAAAGGTAAAATATTCTTTGCTCTCCCAGATTGCTTCTAGTATCAGCCTTTATATCTAAATTGTGAACTCATTTTGACTTTATTTTGGTATATAGTGTAAGAACTGGTCTGTGCCCAGTTTTCCCAGCAGTTTTTGTCAAATAGTGAGATCTTATCCCAGAAGCTGGAGTCTTTCAGTTTATCAAATAGTAGATTACCATAGCCATTGACTACTACGTCTTGTATACTTAACCTATTCAACTGATCCACCACTGTATTTCTTACCCAGTGCCAAGTAGTTTTGATGATTGCTGCTTTATAATGCAATTTAAATCTGGTATGGTAAGGCCACCTTCCCTAGCATTTCTTTTCATTAATCAATCCCCTTGATATTCTGGACATTTTTTCTTTCAAATGAATTTTGATATTATTTTTCCTAGCTCTATAAAATAATTTTTGGTAGTTTGATTGGTACGGCACTAAATAAGTAAATGAATTTGGGCAAAGTTGTCTTTTTTTATTATTTTAGCTCAGCCTATCCAAAAGCAACTGATGTTTCCCCAGTTATTTATATTTGACTTTATTTGTGTGAAAACTGTTTTGTAATTGTGTTCATATAGTCCCTGGACTTGTTTTGGCAGGTAGACTCCCAAATATTTTATAGTGCCTACCCTACCTTTGAATGGGATTTCTCTTTCTATCTCTTGCTGTTGGGCTTTGTTACTAATATAGAGGAATGCAGAAGATTTGTGTGGGTTTATTTTGTAACCTGCAACTTGGCCAAAGTTGTTTATTATTTCAAATAGTTTTTTACTTGAGTTTCCGGGCTTCTCTAAGTATATCATCATATCATTAGCAAAGAGTGATAACAGTTTCTTCTTTGCCTATTCTTATTTGAACAATTTCTTATAGTTCTCTTATTGCTACAGCTAACATTTCTAGTACCATATTGAATAATAGTGGTGATAATGGACATCTTTGTTTCACCCCGATCTTATTGCAAATGAATCTAGCTTATCTCCATTGCACATACTGCTTGCTGAAGTTTTTAGGTAGGTATTACTTATTATTTTATGGAAAGTTCCCTTTATTCCTATGCTCTCCAGTGTTTTTAATAAGAATGGGTGTTGTATTTTGTCAAAAGCTTTTTCTGCATCTATTGAGATAGTCATGTGGTTTCTGTTAGGTTTGTTGTTGATATGATCAATAATGCTAATAGTTTTCCTAATATTGAACCAGCCCTGCATTCCTGGTATGAATCATACCTGGTAATCATGTATTATTGTCATGATAAGTTTTTTGGAAATGTTTGAAATAGTTTGTGTGAAACTCAGGTGAGTCTTTGTTTTCACTCGACTGTCTTGGCTCTGCCTTCTGATGCCTTCTTTAAGGGCTCTGAGGGCAGTTATTGACTTCCTGTCCCCATTATCAACCTTCCAGCCCCTAAACAGCTTTCTTTCCTTTCTGAGTATACAAAGTAGTCAAGAAAAAGAATATCTTATCTACAAGGAGATCACAGGAGTGATTTATTTGAAGGTGTGGCAGTTGATCCAGGAACAGAAATCAGAGCTTCAGAGTGGGGGTTCCCCCCACCTCACCTGCAGCCACACAAAAGAGAAGAAAAAAGTAAGATCCAATATGCACCAAAAATATTAGTAAAATCTTTTATATTTCTTTTTGTTGTTGTAACCAGGAAGTAGAAAAAAATACATTCTCTTCATGTGGAGAAAGCCTAAACAACTTATGGCATATAGTTGTAGTGGAATATGATTATCTTGTATGAAGTGTATGATGTATAGATTTATATGTATGAATATGATGTATAGATTTATACGGACTGATGCAAAGTGAAATTGGCAGCCCCAGGAAAACAGAACACACAAAGACTCCAACACAGTAATGGAAAGAACAATGACAAAAAATGGAAACAACATTGTGATGGGGTACTTGGGTTCTTGTGCTTGGACTCCATTTCTGAGATCATAGTTTTCCCTACTTTCAAAACACTATCTGTGACAGTTTTCTCCTCAGCCCAATGACACTATGCCAAGCAATAACTCATGAGTGAGCCCCAGTAAGACAAACTGCCTTTCCCACAATTGCTCACGAGTGACACCTAGAAAAATAAAAAATCTTTCCCCATCAAAATAATAAACTGACCTTTTAAAAAATTCTCTTGCAAAAACAAGAGTATCTTGTAACCACAGGATTATTATGTGTTGATTTCCAAAGTTATCACATTCATATCATATGCTACAGATATAATAGACCTAAACTACAGCCCCAAGAAACTCCTTCCACTGGTTTCCAGTAGTGGATGTTGTCTGTGTCCAAGGTTGTAAGGTATCATCTAATTAGCATATTGTAAAATCCAGCAAAGTGGGATTTTTGTTGTTTTTTTTTTACAGTTCAGTCTCCCAGGCTCATTGCAAACCTCTGAAGGCTCAATCTCCTTTGAACACTAGTAGTTCACAGTTGTACTGACTTATGTGGGTTGTGATGTCTTATTGTTCTGAGCCTATTAGATGAAAACTAGATATACTGGGAAGTTGATATTTTACTTTGGGGACTTGCTTATAAGAAGGATCTTGTGATTCTGTGGTTGAGACTCTGAGTGTCTTATGTTCAGAACTCCCTCACTGCTCAGATATAAAAGCTCTCTCAATCCAGGGACGTATGTAAAGTGCACTGCAATATTGCTTTGATTCAAGCAGTAGAGCCCTGTCTATTGACTTTTATTTCTCCTCTTCTATTTTCTCTGTTTGTATTTGCTCTGAAGTTCAGGGTGCTGACTTTTCCCCTGAACTAGTGAATGTAATTTAAAAAGATTGTTGATCCCTTAAACAGCTATCTTTCCTAGTAAAGCAAGTCTAAGAACCTGTGCTAGCTGTTATCCTGGGTATGCCAGTGTGGTTGCCTTTACCCATATCTGCCAGATAATCCACTACTTTTCTGAAATAAATTGTAGCCTCATTCTCATTAAGTTGCAAGTTCCTTAAGGAGTGCAAGTTCCCTAAGGTGCTTTGACCACAAGATTGGCATTACAATAAACCTTTGTCACCTTGACTTGAAGAATGCTTGAGTCTATGAATTCATTCCAGTTGACCCTCCCCCTCAAAATTTTGGAAATTATAATGACCAAGCTAGGTCCCCCAAAAGAATGAAATATATCTCCCTTCCTTTTTAGCACACCTTTGGGATTGTGGGTGTGAAACACTGTATATCACATCAGATGTTTCATCTGTTAGTTTTGTGGGCTGTTTTTTTTCCTCTTTTTTCTTTCTTTTTTTTTGGTGAGAGTGGATAACTTCTTGGGAGAGTGCTCTGGGCTGAGCCTAATTCAGGCCACTTCTTTGTAGTTCATGCACGATGTTAGAACATGAAGGGACACTTAGAGGTCATTCAACAGTTAATAAGAGGACACTTCCTTAGCCATAGCAGTAGAGGAACATTCAATAATGGTTTACTGAGGGACATCTCAAATTGATGCAATTGAAGTAAGCTTCTCAGCCTCTGAGCTGCCCACAATGGTCTGCCAACCAAGTACCAAAGCCCACCTTGGAGCTCCCTGTGACTGTTTCCTGTTCTGGAAACCAGGAAGTGTATTTCAACAGTCTGAAACTGGAGTTGCCTGGGGCAATTAAAGCTTGGGAGTCCTTTCAGTACTTTGTAAGGAAAAACTAGCCTGACTTGCATGGGGCCTTGAGGGTTAGGATATTGCTTCTAACACAGAGAAGCTGGGGTGAAAGATTTATTCAGAAATGAAGTGACAGAGCTCCATTTCTTGAGAAGGCAATCTACATGAGTTGTCTCACTTCCTCTCTTCTCATTCGCTTCTGAACCCTCTGCAATCTTGCTTTTAACCTCATCATTCAATTGCAGCTGTTCCCTCCAAAGCTGCCTATGACTGACTGACCGCTAAATCTACTGATGTTTTCTTATTCTGTCTTCCCTGTCTTCTGAGCTATCTCTGACATCCTCTCCTCGACTTTCCCTGCTCTCTACATTTTAGTGACATTGCTCTCTCCTGGCTCTCCTTCTGAATGGCTGTACCTTCTCCAGTTCCTTTCCTGGATGTTCATCAAGGTCTCACTCTAATTGTGAGTGCCCCCAAGACTTTTTCCTGAGTCCTCTTCTCTTCTCCTTCTATGCTGTGTTACTTAGTGATCTTGAGCACCATGGATTCATTTATCATTTCTATGCAGATGATTCCCAGCCTTACTGTCTCTCCTGAGGTCCAGTCCTGAAGCACCAAGTGCCTTTTAGACATCTTCAACTGGATATCCCATAAAGCATCTTAATCTCCCCAAATCCAAAAAGATTCATTGTCTTCAGACACCACTCCCAAAACTTTGGGAGTAACTTTCTTGTTACTGATCAGAAACTATCCTTCTCCCACCCAAGTTTGTATCAGCCTTAGCTCCCAACTTCCCCTCACTTCACACATCCAGCCTCTTGTCAAACTTGATTTCACCTTAAATTCACCTCATTTCACCCCTCAAATGTGTCAAATTCTCTCTATTCATACAGGAAGCTCCTCATTCCAGGCCCTTACGGTCTCTCTCTGGGAATATTTCTGTAGCTTTCTCATGAATCTCCCTGCCTAAGGGGTCTCCACCTCCCATTCATCCTCTATTCAGCTGCCAAATGAATTTCCTAAAGTGTATCTCTGACTGTCTTTATTCATTCAACTGTGGGAGGTGCACACAACCCACAGGATCAAATCCAAACCCTTGTTAGACTTTTCCAGTCCTTCTTGCCCCACCTGCCCCAAGTCCCTTCTTCCCTTTCCAGTCTTCTTCCCCTTCCCTCTCTTCCCTCAAGTGCATAGTCAAGCTCTCTTGGCCTTCTAGCTGCCCCTAATCCCTGATGCTCCATCTTCTGAGCTGAGGTTCTGAGGGAGTCACAGGGAGAAGCTTCTGCTAAGTCTCTGGCCCAGCTGAAAGAGCTTTTGACTGCATGGAGATGAAGTAAACTTTCTGAAAGAAAGGACAGCAAGGGCCTGGAGTCAGCTTGGCAGGTCTGTCTCCTACAATTATGTCCCATCCCCATTGTCCTTTGGGTTCCTGCCGGTTCTTTCACCTCCTGGACACTGAGTTTATTTGTGGGTAAGTGTGCCCCTGGTGCAGGGGAGGGAAAATGATTTAAACTGTATTATTTCTGTGCAGTTTGAGTGAATACATTACTTATAACCTGAGTAGTCAGGTGACTGATTGTTAAGATTAAAAGGACGGGGTGTTTGGGTGCTTGTGCTTGAACCTCAACTCTAAAAATCACATTTCTCTCTCAAAATCACATTTCTCCCTAACCTCAACTATCCCAGGCAATTTCTCCCTGTCCCAAGGACAACTTGCCCTAGATCTCACTTCCTGATACAGTAGCCAGCTGCACCTGTAGAATTAGTTCTGAACTGGGCGTATATTGGGTCATAAAGACATTTACTACTCACTGATCAATCATATGTATCCTAGACTTAGACGTGAATACTCCCTTATGTTTATCTTGTTTAACAAGACATTGATGGGAGAAGCCCTGTTAGTTGACATAGTGACATGTCTAAAACCACACCTCCAGGTAGTCCTCCCTCATGATATTTCCCAGTAAACTCTGGGTAAAACAACTGTGCAGTAGATACTAAAAATGCATGTTCTTTTAAGAACTAACCACTCTTAAACCACTCCCTAATTCCTCCCTGAATCACCTAGTTTGCATATTTGGCACATGTTTTACTTCAGAATATCCTATATAAACTTTAATTGTACCCTGCTAAATGTGTGTGTGTGTGTGTGTTTGTGCATATATATGTGTAGGTTCCCTAAGAACTCTTGCCCACTGAAAAGTGTAATAAATCTGTACCTCCTTGACTTCAAGAATGCTTGAGTACATGGATTCTTTTAGGATGACTCCCAGAGAGAAATCCAGTGTTGGGGTTGCTGTATCTTTCCAGCACTCATCAGAAGGACACAGGAGGAAACTTGTGGTCTAGGAGGACCCCTAGAATCCTAAGAATGAGGGAAGAGCTGGAGCAATAGGGCCCAGAGGGTTGTTACAGACATTTTTTATTAATTAATTAATTTAATTTTAGTTTTCAACATTCACTTCCACAAGATTTTAAGTTCCAAATTTTCTCTTCATCTCTCCCCTCCACCCACCCCAAGACAGAGTACAATCTGATTATCCCTTCCCCCAATCTGTCCTCCATTCTATCACCTCCCCCCTTCTCTTGTCCTTATTCCTTCTATTTTCTGGTAGGGCAAGATAGATTTCTATACCCCATTGCCTGTATGTCTTATTTCCTAGTTGCATGTAAAAACAATTTTTAACATTCATTTTTAAAAGTTTGAGTTCCAATTTCTCTTCCTTCCTTCCTCCCCACCTATCTCTATTGAGAAGGCAAGCAATTCAATATAGGTTATACTTGTGTAGTCATGAAAAACACTTCCATTACAGCCATGTTGTGAAAGACTAATTATATTTCCCTCCATCCTATCCTGACCCCCATTTATTCTATTCTCTCTCTTGACCTTGTCCCTCCTCAAAAATGTTTACTTGTAATTACCCCCTCCTCCCATTTACCCTCCCTTCTATCATCTGGCCTGCACCCCACTTATGCCCTTTCCCTCTACTTTCTTGTAGGGTAAGGTAGATTTTCATACCAGATTTGTATGCATATTATTCCCTCCTTAAGCCTAATCTGATGAGATTAAGGTTCACTCTTTCTCTCTCACCTCTCTCCTCTTCTCCACCATTGAAAAAGCTTTTTCTTGCCTTTTTTATGTGAGAAATAATTTACCCAATTCTATTTCTCCCTTTCTCCTTCTCCCAACATATTCCTCTCTCACCTTTTTACTTTATTTTTTTAGATATCATTCTTCATATTCCACTTACCCTGCATCCTCTTTCTATATGTATGTAATCCCTCCAACTACCCCAATACTGGAAAATTGTCTCAAGAGTTACAAATATTATCTTTCCATGTAGGAATGTAAACAGTTTGACTTTAGTAAGTGCCTTATGATTTCTCTTTCCTGTTTATGTTTCATGCTTCTCTTGATTCTTGTGTTTGAAAGTCAGATTGTCTGTTCATCTCTAATCTTTTCATCAAGAATGCTTGAAAGTCCTCTATTTCATTGATTTTTTTCCCCTGAAGTATTATACTCAGGTAGGTGATTCTTGGTTCTAATTCTGCTCCTTTCACCTCTGGAGCATCACATTCCAAGTCCTCTTGTCCATTAGTGCAGAAGCTGCTAAATCCTGTGTTATCCTGATTGTGTTTCCATAATACTTGAATTGTATCTTTCTGTCTGCTTACAATATTTTTGCTTTGACCTGGAAGCTCTGCAATTTGTCTGCAATATTCCTAGGAGTTTTCCTTTGGGGATCTCTCTCAGGAGATGATCAGTGGATTCATTGAATATCTATTTTATTCTCTGGTTCTAGAATATCTGGGCAGTTTTTCTTGATAATTTCTTGAAAGCTGATGTCTAGGCTACTTTTTTTGATCATGGCTTTCAGGTAGTCCCTTAATTTTAAAATTGTCTCTCCTGGATCTGTTTTCCAGGTCCATTGTTTTTTTCACTGAGATATTTCACATTGTCTGCTGTTTTTTCATTCCTTTGGTTTTCTTTTATAATTTCTTGACTTTTCATAAAGTTATTGGTTTCCAAAATACTCCATTCTAATTTTTAAGGAATTAATTTCTTCAGTGAGTTTTTGGACTTCCTTTCCCATGTGATCAGTTTTACTTGTTAAGGCATTCTTCTCCTTATTGGCTTTTTGGATCTCTTTTGCCATTTGGGTTATTCTATTTTTGAAGGTGTTATTTTCTTCAGCATTTTTTGGGTCACCTTTAGCAAGCAGTTGATTCAGTTTTCATGATTTTCTTACATCATGCTCATTTCTCTTCCCAGTTTTTCCTTTTCTTCTCTTATTTGATTTTCAAAATCCTTTGTGAGGTCTTCCATGGCCTGAGACCCATAGATATTTCTCTTGGAGGCTTTGGATGTAGGAACTTTGACTTTGTTGTCTTCTTCTGGTTGTACATTTTGGTCTTCCTTATCAAGAAAGTAAGATTCTATAGTTTGATTCTTTTCCCACTTTTTCCTCATTTCCTCAGCCATTTACTTGACTTTTGAGCTCTTTGTCAAGGTAGTTCTCTGCTTCCAGTGATGGGGGAAGTGCACTGTCAGCTGTTTGATCCCCCCACAACCTGTGAGTCTAGAGCTCTAGAAACAGCCTCTGCCCCTGTTGCTGCTATGGCTGCAGTGGTCTGGGGCCAGGCAACACTATTTTCTCACACAGATAGGACAGATTTTTTTCCACTGACCTCACAATTTCTCCTTGGCATTTTGGGGCTGTAAAGTCTGCAACCTGACACAGATGCCAGAGATTCAGTTGCCCCTGAGGCCTCTCAGGTCCCATTTGTGCTGGTGCAGCCCACACTGGACTGCACTCTGCTCCCAGCATGGCATGATAGATGCTTCCCATCAACCTTCCAGGCTGTCTTGTGCTGGAGGCTTGCTTCAATTTGTCATTCTGTGGGTTCTGAATCTCCAGAATTTGTTTATAGAGTCATCTTTGTAGAGGTATTTGTCTGGATTTGGGGGGAGAGCACTAGGATGTCCCTGCTTTTACTCTGCCATCTTGGCTCCTGTCCTACAGACATTTTTAAAAAATGGGTTATTATGGATATTTGTTGTTTCACATTGGATAGGTTTCCCCTATCTGTATCTTCCTCCTAGGGAGTCAGTCCTTCTCACAACAAATTTTAAAAGAAGAAAGAAAAAGAAGAAGAAGAGGAGAGAAAACAGAGCAATCAATATTCAAAAAATTCATATTCTATACAGTGTTCCATATCCTGGCCTGAGAGTTCTGAACCAGTATGTAGGTCAATGGGAGGGGGGAGGTGTCTTCTCACATTTCCCCTTTGAAGACAGACTTTATGACTTTAATTTACCAACATCCAGTTCTGGTTTTATGGCTGTGCACTGTTCCAATTTCCTGTGGGCCCTATAGTAATCGTGTCAGGTGAGAACCCAGGACTGGTTATCTCTATTTTATAGATAAAGAAATAACTGTAAAGAGCACTTGAAGAAATCTAGACCTAGTCCAGCAATGGCTAAAGGAGTAATTCAAGTTTGAACTGGGGTCTTCTTGACTCCCAGCCCAGCATTGTCTGCACCAAGCTGCTTAGCTGCCTAGATGTATAACTGAAAGGGCCCATAGAGGTCACTAGCTTCATCTCCTTCTATTTGTAGCTATATAAATTAAGACCCATGAAGGATAAAGGGACTTTCCAAGGTCCCACAGGAAGAAATCCTAAGGGGAATGATTTGAACACAGGTCCTCTGACTTCAATGACATTTTTTTTTCTACTTGAGTTATTTAGAAGGGAGGACAGTAAGATTTGGATAGGGAAGGGTCTTATACAAGGTCACACAACTCTGCCAGAGCTTTGGAGTCCAAGAGCAATGCTTCTTCCATTATGTTGGACACCTTGATTGTCCTGGGCTCAGTGTTGGGAGGGATCTCAAAGGGCATCTCTTCTAACCTAGCCCTCAATAAAATCCCCTTTCCAATGTTCCCAGCAAGTCATCCTCCAGCCTTCACTGAGAGAGTCTAACCCAGTTCTCCTAACTCTAAAACTGCTTTTCTGTCCATACCATGGTGCTTTTTAAGATGAAACCAAGAAACAGAAAATGAGTGGAAAAAAGCAGGACCTCTGTATACAATACCAGCTCAGATGCAGGAGTCAATATTTTATGACAGATAACAATTCAAAGATTTGCCTTTGACAAGTAGGACCATGTATTTGTCAGAGATTTGAGCAAAAATGAAAAAGACATGAATATGTCTAGGGGATCTGAAGGGTCTGGTAATAACTTGTGGCTCAATGAGAGGCACTTGGCATGATGACAAGCCCATCCCAAATCTAATTACCTGCTAATAGCTTTTTCCAGCTTTGTACAGTAATGACATAAATATATAGAGAGACAATAGACTTTTCTCTTCTTGGTGGTATGAATTCTCTCCTTTCTGACTGAGAATGAGCCCAGAAGATTTTTTGCTATTCAGCAGATACCAAGGTGAGTCACACAGGAGGTCCCTGTCTAACCTTGGTGTGGGCTGGTGGAACTCTTTTGTTGGAAGGTGCTTTGTTCTGAAGGGCTTGTGTTCATTTTCATGGTGGTCACTTTTCTCTGGACTGTAACCCTGTCTCAGAAACTTGGGAAGCGCAACTGGATTAGTTGTTAATTAATCCCCTCTTAGCACAATGTCTAAGAATCAGACTTAATTGTGAGAGGAAGCCTGAGAGTCAAGCTGGCATATGGAACAGAGGACTAGTCTTGGATCCAAGATTCCTGGGTCATGTCCTGCCTCTGCTACTTAAGAGCTCTATGACTTGGGGGAAACTACTTTTTTTTCTCTGTGCTTCTTTCCCCAAATCCCATCTTCCTTAGAATTGTAGATGGCAACACCAACTAGAAAAGATTTTGCCCAACTATATGCCAATAAAGTTGACAACAAATCAAATGGATAATAAATTAAATTCTAAAATTCCTTTATTTCCTTTTTATTTATGTTTTCTTTTTTTTGATATTGTTAAATTCATCTTGTTCTCTGTTAAAAACCACAATAATAAACCCCACCTCTTGATTTTATCTTCTCATTTCCACATTTCAATTAGCCTCTCACTTCTCACTTTCTACTTAAATAAAGGAAAGGCTAAAGATGCTTCCCTTTTGTTCCCTCTCCCCTTTTGTCTGCGTCAGACAGCTTGAGAAAGGATTTTCCTGATTGCTAAGAGAAGTGGGAAAAGCATGAGTTTGGAGATTTGAACCCAATATATCAATGATAAATGTCCCAGCAGCTAAAACCAGGTCTGGGTCAATGGGCTTCATTCTTTTTGAACCACACCAGGTCTGGCAGTTCTTTTGGTATACAGGAAAAGTCCTTCTCAGAACAAAGTAAAGTAGTAGATATGCTAATTTTCAGGAGGTCAACATCCCCCACTGTCCCCTACAGTCAGCTTTGTCTCTGACATTAGCCATCAGAATGAATTATTATCTCTGTGGAAACAAAATCCAATCCTACCTTGCAGGGAGAGAATTATCTGCCTGGCTGTTCTGTGCTCCCCAAAACCTTAGACACTAGAGACAAGGAATGTGGGAGCTTACACACCTCTCCTTATGGAGAGAAACCAGTTGCCCTGCTGTACCAAATAACCAAGTAGCTCATGAAATTATGTTTTTTTGTTGCCTTTCTGTCTACAATAAAAACATCTCTACTATTTCTTTGGTTGCTTTTCCAGTGGGAACCAGTGATGCCTCTTTCCTTTTTGCTGTAACTTCTTTCCTCCATCTAGTTGTATTTATAGTAAGATTCACTTTCTCCTGTAACATATCCCTCCATTGGCCATTGGAAACAGAGTATTAGCTTGAGAACACCAAGAAGTAAATTTTAGTTCATAGGTGGTCCGAGAACTATTGAACCTGTAGTGTTCTTTGCTTCCTTTGCTGCCACTTTGAAGAGGCTCAAGGGAATTCCAGAGAAAGGAGCATTTCTTATCTACCTTGGTTTCCTGGATTGCCTTGGCCAAGGAATTCATCCCTAAATGGCCAAGCTACTGGTGATAATCATCTTTGTACTTAGTTTGGTCCTCAGGCAACCAATTCAGTCTGTTACTAGTCTTGAACAAGAAGCATTTCAAATCCAGTAGAACCTGTCAGATCTGGAATAGCCTTTCAGAAGAAAGGTCCTATCCATATTATGAGGACATATAGAAGTGGAGTTGGTGAAAGATTTTCCTTCTACTGAACTGAAACTGTCCTAATATAACTTCTTTCCTTTGGCTAATTTGTTCTTAAGCATAAATAATTTGTTTTATATTTTGTACTTGACAGATACCAGTAAAAATGAGCACATTTATATATAAAGAACAGAAAAAAAAGGGTGGTGTATAAAATCACAGATTGTGATTTTGTATTTCCTTGTGTTTTGTAGGTGTAAAAATGACTGTCCTGACCCTCATTATGTGACAACTATGTTATATTCCTTTTTCTTTGAACTTGACAAAATTCATTTACCATTTCTTTTCTTTTGGGGGTTAGTTGATAATTTCTTTGATTTTATCTTCTGAGATTAATTTATTGAAACTCTTTCTCAAACTTTACTGCAAATTTTACTGTCAATTTTGTTGGCACAGACTTGGGCAAAATCTTTTCTAATACAATTCCTTAATTTCTTCTTGATTTGTTATGTTTCCTTTTTTTGTTATTTTTCATACTGGTAAAGTAATGTTGCTATCAACACTGGACATATTGGAATCAATAGAAAGGAGCAGGAAGGACATTATAGGTGAGAAAAAATAGCATGAGCTGGGCTATGGAGATGGAAATGAACATAGGGTGTGTGGGGACCAGCCTGATCTATGAGATCTCTATGATGTGGGAGACACAAGCTGAACCACAATTTCTACGCCTTTTAACGTGTGGTTGCTTAGACTTGGAGACAACACTCCTGATTCCTAGGGTAAGGGAACGTTTTTCAGGCTAAATTATCCTGCTCTTCACAGCCAACATCCTCTTCTTTTTCTTAGTATTTCCCTGGTTTTGTTTGTGTCACCCATGATCTGGATCATAAAGTGGAATCCCTGGCCAGTTGTCCATAGCAGCCCCACTCTGCCATTATACTTCATATTCCTCATGTTCCAGCTTCCTTGTATTCCTGGCTCAGGTAAGTTTACTTTGGTCTCTGCCACTGTAGCATTCACCTACTGATATTTCACTTCAATTAAGCCATCAATTCAAGAAACATTTATTTGGCCCCCTACTGCACACAGATCCCTGTGTTTTAATACTAGAGGCATGGTCTCTGATCTGAAAGTCATTGTGCTCCTCCCAGAAAAAACCATCAATATCTGAAATAGAGTATTATGGGATTCTGGAGTTGAAGTGGATCTCATCCATTTCAGGCCCTTATGTTACTGGCCCCAAAAGGGAGGAGACCTGTTTGAGTAGGAGGATCTCTCATAAGAGGAATTCAAAGTCTTCATTAACGTAGGAGATGATCAGTGTTCATTTCAACTCAAAGAGAGCGGGGAACTTATTGATATTCTTGTACAAAACATAAGGTCTCTGAGAGCAATATGGAAAAGCTTTCACACATCTTGGAGGATCCATCTAAACCTAAGCACTTTAATTTTCTCTTTGTTCTACTAAGAGCTCATGTTAAATGTTCTTAATATAGCAAAACCTGAGAATTTTTGCCGACCTAGAATATCATCCAAAAAAAATCCATGCTTTTGTGGTCAGTAAATATAGTAACATAATTAGATGTTATACATGTGCACTCTATATCAGATATTTTATGAAGATATAAATGAGCATGTATATATATATATATACCTACACACACACACACACACACACACACACACACACACACGGCAGGAATTTGGATGCTGCCTGATTCACCTAGTCTTTTTTTTCTTTCTTTCTTGATCTCTTTGTATGTGAATAAAAAATTCCTTGGAGTCAGTGGAATTTTGAGTCCCATATCTTCCATACAGATCCCATGGAGATTGGTGGACACTCCCCAAAACTGGTTGTGGATATAGAAGCTCACAACCAAAGAACTGATAGGATTTCCAAGGAATTTTGCCCCTCCAAATAACCACATTCTCTGGGACCAAGGATCCTGGGCCACTATATCTATGCAGGCAATCAACAAGAGCCATCAGAATGATACAAATTAAGACTGGCTCTTTTTATTTTTTTTTAACTATCTTGGTCCAGTGCTTACTGGGAATGTTTTCTTCCGAATCACCACATGACCAGGAGATGGAAAATCCCTCACAACTTCTTTGAAAGAGTTGCTTAAGGGTCTGTAATCTCAAAACCCACTTTTGGTCTCTCTCCCCTTTTCCAGCTCCCCTAAATCCCAGCAACTCTCTAGGACTAGTTTGGAGGTTAGGACACAAAGACTCACTTTTGCTACCCAGAGCCTCTTTGATTGGCACTGAAAGAAATCTAGGGACAAAAAGAAGAGCGTCTACATTTCTGCCTTTGTCAGGCAAATCTGCAGCAACAAAAGTACTGATTGCTTATGTCAGAAATGGGCTCACTCAGAACAAAGAACCATACTCACTGTGAAGCCAGGAAAATTCTCATTTTATTTTATCCAAGTATTCTAGGTTCCCAATGAACGAGACACTCCCTAATGGAGAGGACATTTGATCAGACAAATGCTACTTTTTTTATTGTTCCCAGGTGGAACTTCCTGCCTCACTCTTCATTGGCTAGCTGCAGCCTCCTGAACCTCCCACTTCTGTTCTTACTGATAGGTTCCCCTTGAACAGCTCCTTAAGCGTGCCTACAAGCTTCTGACCTTTTACCTCATCAGAAGCCTGCTCTGCTGATTAGAATCATTTCTCTCTCACTTACATTCTGCTATCATGTCCTATCCACAGGGATGAAGAGACAGTAAGTGATGTCTCAGAGGATTTGAGGTCTGGGCCCAGCAAAGCCCTTTCCAAACTTTTCCTCTCTTCCCTAAAGTGCTGGTGATTGAGGCAATCACTGGGTTTGAAAGAAAGACACTGCTGGGGAAGGAAGAGCAAGATGGAAAAGTCTGGAGCAAAACCTCAGGCCAAGGGAGGTTAGGACCCTGAGCTTTTTAGGGAGATGCCACATACCAGGCACTCAGGAAGATGGGAGCTTGGATGGAAGCTTCAGGAGAAAGATGTGCTAGGGTTAGAGGAGGCACAGGACTAGCAGTGTCAGTGAATGAGTGTCTGATGCAATCTGCATCCGAGGAGCTCTGCTTTTTAATCCCATCACTGACTGTTCCTCTGATGGGCAGACCTCTGAGGGTGCTGGTGGCCAGACTAAGCCTTGTCCTCTTGACCTATGTGTGAGGGAGTTGTGAGAACAAGTGCTGTCCACGGATGCAAGGGTCCCATCACTTCTGATCCAGACCCACCCAAGAAAATAGTAGACGTCAAAGTGTGTCACCAGGGGTACAGCTACTTTTCCCCTTCTGAAAGGGACGTAGAAAAAAAGTCCAGGTTTTTTGAGGACTCTGCACCAAAGAACTTCAAGGAGATTCTCCCCAGTGACACATACAATCAAGGGAATAACAAGAAAGAATGATAGTCTTAGAACTGGAAAAAACCCCCAGAGACCATTGAGTTCAATCCTGTTATTTTACTGAAGAAACAAGAGAACCAGAGAGGTCTGGTGACTTGTCCAAGATCCCACAGCTAGTCTATAGCAGAGCTAACAATTGAACTCAAATTCTTTCCTTCCAGGTTCAGTCATCCAGGATGCCCTTACTACAGTAATGCCTGATAAACTCCCCACATTTCCATGTTCACACCCCTCCTCCCTCACTGTCACACAGGGGTCTTCCTCAGTTCTCTGGCCCAGTCTCCTCCTCATTTGCACAGCCATAGAGTCAGGTTAAGTCCAACACAAGCCCAGAACCCTGGGCTTCTTCTGTTGTATTGTGCTATCTATGGGAAGCCTAAGTAGTGAGGCAGAGGCTGGTCCCTCCATGGGGCCATTGACAGGAGCTGTTGCCTTCCTGCCTCCAACCCCCACCTCCCCAATCAGCTGCCCTTCCTCCGTGAACATACATAGTAGTAAAGGGGAGAACATCTTGTCTCCATCCCACAGATGTAGCACAATATGGAAAGTGATTTCCCCAATCCAGGGCTCAAAGCAGAGCAGCACCTGAGCAGGGACACATTTAGAGCTCCATGGTCCTGGACAGCCCTGACCCTGTTCTGGAGGCCATATTAACTCCAGTACACCAGCACTCTCTGATTCTCTTCTGCTTTGTCCCTGGTTCTCCCTACAGGAAGCTTCACAGTGTCTGGCCCTCTGCTTCAGCCCATCCTAGCCTGGGTGGGTGAAGATGTCCTGCTTCCCTGTCAGCTCTCCCCTAAGATGGATGCTTGAAAAATGACCGTGAAGTGGATCAGAGGTCCCCTGGTTGTGAACATGTACCGCAAGGGGCAGGAAGTGGAGGATGTCCAGGCCCCTTTATTCCAAGGAAGGACAAAGATGCTAAAACAGGACATGGCTGAGGGGAATGTGACTGTGCTCATCCACCATGTCCAGCTCTCTGACGCTGGCCGGTACATGTGCTATTTCGAGGCAGGCACCTTTTACAATGAAGCCAGCTTTGACCTTCAGGTAGCAGGTATGTCCTACTTTGGTCATGGATTCTATATAGAGCAGGAAGGGATGTTCAGACATTGGCACTGGCACAGATCTTTGGAGTGTGTCAAGTACTTTCCATATGTTGTCTTACAACTATCTTGTGGGTTAGTGTTTCTGTCACAGTGACTACCACTACCTATACCCTAAAGTCTGTTTCTGGAGGGCCAGAGGGCCTAAATTGGGGAGGGCATAGAGTCCTTCCTTACCCAACTTAGTTCATGGTACCTATGTTGTGGATGAGAATGCCCAGAGCCCAGAGATGGAGGGTCTGTTTTGTGGAATAGCCAAGAGGCCTGTGTCACTGGATTAAAAAACATGTGTTGGGGAGTGAGATGTAGGAAGATTGGGATGGTAGGAAGATGGTGATGGTGATGGTGATGAAGGTCTTTGAATGCTGAAAAATCATTTTGAATTTGCTCTCTGGGGTAAGAGGGAGCCCCTAGAGTTTATTGAGGATCAGGGTGATATGATTCAGCCTCGATTTCAGGGAAGACACTTTATGGATCCTACTGGATGGAGGGTGGATTGGAGTGGGGAGAGACTTGAGGCAGGCAGACCCATGGGCAGACTATTTCAGGAATCAAGGTATGAGGAAATGAGGAAGTACCCTAGAGTGGTGGCAGTATCTGAGGAGAGAGAGGTCAACATGAGTGATGTTTCAAAAGTGAAAGTGAGAGCCTTAGCAACAGGTTGGATGTGGGGGATGAGAGCGTGAGGAATCCAGAATGACAGCTAGGTTGTGAGGCTAAGGGGCTGAGAGGATGGTGTTGCCCTCTACAGTCATATTGAAGGTAGGTGTGGGGAGGGTGTAGGAGAAAGATAATGAGTTCTGTTTTGTTTATGTTGAGATTAAGAAGTCTACTGTAAATACAGATTGAGATGACTAAAAGGTAGTTAGAGACTTGACAGTGGAGGTCAGCAGATCAACTAAGGAAGGAAAGATAGACTTGAGAACATTAGGATAGAGACAGTATTTAAATTCATTGGAGCTCTTGAGAAAACCAAGTCAGGTTGTGTAGAGGGAGAAGAGAAGAGCTCTGAGGACAGAACCCTGAGAGATGGCTGACCTTAGAGGCATGATCTAAGTGAGGATCCAGTCATGGAGAGAGAGAGAAGGAGCAGGTAGATAGGGAGGAGGAACACCAAGAGGGAGACAGGAATCCTGAAAATTTACAGGGAAGAGAAACCAAGGAGGGGAGAGTGATCCACAATGTCAAAGCCAGCACAGAGGGGAAAAGCAGGCCTGAGAAAAGGCCATTGGATTTGGCAGCTAAGGGATCAACAGCAGCTTTGGAGAGAGCAGTGTCAGTGGATTGAGGAGGTCAGAAGCCAGCCTGTAAAGGGTTAATAAGAAAGGGAGAGGAGGGGAAGTAGAGGCAGTCAGTGTAGAAGGCCTTTTGGAGGAGCTGAGCTACAAAAGGCAGGAGAGATATAGGGGATTAGGGACCAATTTGTCTCTAGTCTCTATCTTACAGATAAGGAA
This sequence comes from Notamacropus eugenii, assembly GCF_028372415.1. Lineage (NCBI taxonomy): Eukaryota > Metazoa > Chordata > Mammalia > Diprotodontia > Macropodidae > Notamacropus > Notamacropus eugenii. Next base: position 97,414,345 of record NC_092876.1, read on the forward strand.
GCTGATACAGACAGAGATTTTAGTACCCTGCCCAGGGTCACCCCCCTAGTAAGTGTCTGAGACCAGTTTCAAACTCAGATCTTCCTGACTCTGGTACCAGAGCTCATTCCACTGTGCCACCTGGTGGCCTCGTGAGCAAAGGCAGGTTGGGTCAGAAGAGCTGCTGTCTTCAGGAGACATTGAGTTCTCCACTCTAGCCAGAGCCCAGAGTACCAGGAGTGCAGTCAGATGCAATACACGGGAAGGGTAGGTGGCACCAGTCTGGAGAGGGTTCTGAATGTCAGGAGAAAAAAAATCTGAGCTTCACTTAGAAGGAAGTAGAAAACCAGCACAGATGTTTCAGGAGAGGAGTGGTCACTTCTGGGCATAAATAACATGAGCCTAGAGTCCAGCTTGAGTGGGAAGGGGGTTTGAGGGAGGGGATCTGGAGTGAGAAAGAGATGTAAGTCAGCCAGTCAGTTCACAAGCATTCTTTAAGGACTCCTGGCAGCTTTGTGCCAGAACAGATAGTGAGACTTGGATCTGGGCACATGGGTGCTCTAATCCTGATAGACATTTAAGAATTTTATGATACTGTGCAGGGCACTTACACTCTCCCAGCCTTAGTTTCCTCGTCTGTAATATAGGAATGATAATAAGAACTAGCCTGTCTCTAGCACTTGAAGGTTTGCAAAGCACTTTACCAAAATTTCTGCTTATTATTCTCAAGCCTGGAAGGTTTCTATTTCTATTTCTATTTCAGTTTTATCAATGAGCACACTGAGGCAGACACATTTTAAGTGACTTGCCCCATTTCATGCATCTAGAAAATATCTGAGGCTCGATTTGAACTCAGATCTTCTTGATCCAAGCCCAGTGCTCTATTTACCCACTTTGAACCTACCTACCTCCTAGGGTTGTTAGGTGGACCAAGTGAGATCACCTGTTGTGTGAGAATTAACCCATTTGGACACCTATTCTAGTCTAATCAGCTTTAATCAGATTCCAAAGGAGTAATGATTATAAGTTCTGTATATTAGGCCCCAGAGCTATGAGCTGTAGATTGAAAGTTCACTTCCTTAATCATGGGAAGCTATCTAGAGGACCTTCACTGTAGTTTTCCTTGTTATGGTGACCAAACCCAGCATGATGAGGTGACTCAAATATATAGAAAGTCCCCCAACTTATTTTTATACCTCTGGACCACTCTTTCTTGTCCAACATGAGCAGTTGACCTTCTCACGACCACCTTACATCCACTTTGTCAGTGAAGACGCTCCATGCCTCTCCCAGCCCGAGATCCCCCTGCTTACACACCATTTCTAGCTGATGCCTCAGTTTTTGGCCCTCTAAGACAACAGGAAGAGAAGAGTGGTGACAAGCCAAAACTAAAGTGGAGGAAGAGTTGGTACATGACATTTTGTTTGTAGATCCTCATGCTTCCAATGTGGGCTCTGAAGTTGAGATGCTGTTTGTGCTAATTTTGGTCTGACAATTAACACCAAGAAAACAGAAGTTCTCCACCACCAGCACCACACCATCCCTACATGGAACCATCACTTACAACAGATGGAGAAATTTTGAAAGCTGTGGATAAGTTTACTTACTTTGACAGTATACTTTCCAGGGATGTCCAAATAGATGAAGAAGTTGATGCATGCATTGTCAGTTTTAGTTCAGCGTTTGGGAGGCTCCAAAAGAAAGCATTGGAGAGAAGAGGTATTAGATTGCCCACCAACTGAAGGTCTACAGAACTATTGGACTGATCTCATTGCTGTATGCCTGTGAAACACAGACAGTCTACCAGAGCCATGCCAGGAAACAGAATCATTTCTATTTGAATTATCTTAGGACAATTCTGAAGATCACCTGGCAGGATAAGGTATCTGATACCAAGCTCCTGTATTCAGCTGAACTACCAAGTGTTTCAACTCTGCTTTGGACAATATGACTATAATAGGCTGACTATATTGTTGAAATGCCAAACATAATTGCCAAGAAGAATTCACAGAAGGTAAATGCTTACATGGAGGTCACATGGAGAAATACAAGGACACCATCAAGGTCTCTCTGAGGAACCTTAGAATTGATTGTGAGACAATGGACACACTGGCACAGGACTGACTAGTATGGTGTGACCAGCTCAAAGAAGATGCTGTATTCTATGAGCAAAGCAGAAACTCCAAAGAAACATGAGATTTGAAAATTCAGAGCCAGCCACACTTCAAATATTTATATGGACCATTTGTGCCTGACCTCTGGTACAGTCTTCTGAGCTTGTATTTGTCTGATCAGCCACAATCGTTCACACTGTACCTGGATTCCAACATGGTAATGTCATTTTTGTCCTCTTAGAGATTGAAGGACAACACTCCAAAGAATACAAATACAAAAGTGAGATATTTCTTCCTTCAAGAAACTTACATTCCAACAGGTTAGACAAGAAGAAGAGAAGAGTGGTGACCATGGAAAGGAGCTATGGTTTGGGCAGTTTGAGATGTGGAACTGTAGGGCAGTCCATTGACACACTTTTCCCAGAGACGGTGGTTACTGTTGATTTGGTTACAATGCTCAGAGCAAGATGTGGAAAGGTATGAAGAAGAGTGGCAGTGAAGGTGTGGGAAAGGTTGGACCCACAACATCAGGGTGGAAAATGACCAGGAGAAGGATTCGGATAGAGGGTGAAGGACTGGCCTGCAGCCCACCACACAGGAGGGTGATAGCAGAGCCAAGTCCAGAGGCCAAGTTCCTCAGCTCTCAGAGAGTCCCTGTTCGTTACACTTCTGAGAGTGTCCTGTTAAAATCTAAAGCCTTCTGCGAGGCACTGGCATATTAACCCATCCTCTGCCACAACACGTTAGCAAGAATGAGTGGGTCAGAACCTTCCTAATGAACCAGACAGAACTATCTATGTATTCAGATGACCAGACTCCTCAGCTCCCCAGTGAGCAGAATTCCTCCTCAAAGAGACCTCACCAGGCTCTCTGGCCCATCCTCCTTCTACCTCAGCTGCACAGCCACTAGAGTATAAGGGCCAGGAAAACATCAGCCCAGGTGCCTGGGCACCTCTGTGCTTGTAAGTTATATATGGGCATTAGCAGAGCAGAGCCTAATGCAATGCCTCCATTAAGGTCATTAATTGCAGCTGCTGCCTTCCTGCCCCCATCCCTAACCTTCCAACATCCAAAAAGTTCTCTCTTTCTCACTGTGCAAAGTTGTCAAGAGAGAGAATGCCTTTCTATGAGGGAATCACAGGAAAGAAAGGGATTTGCCCAGAAGTGGGCCCACAGCAGAGCAACAGCTGATCTGAAAGTCAGGCCTTCATGTGCTAGAGCCTCCCAACCACACAAGCAAACACTCTTAATCCTATACCTATCTTGTCATCTAATTTTCTTCTGTTTTCTGCCTAGAATGCCAGAAAGAATCATTCTCCACTGGCCCTTCTCATCCCATTCAGGCCAAGCAGGGGGAAGATGTCACACTCTCCTGTGAACTCTCTCCTAAGATGAATGCTCAGGACATGCCTGTGAACTGCTTCAGAAATAAGACCTTCATCCAAGGGATTCCTGGAGGAATCCCAGGGCACTGATTTCCAGGGGAGGGTGGAGCTGCTGAAACATGACACAGTTGAGGGAAAGGTGACCTTGAGGATACAGCAGGTCCAGGTGTCTGACTCAGGTCCATATACTTGCCAGTTCCAGTCACCTCACTATCACCTTGAAGCCCACATTGAACTGCAAGTATCAGGTAGGTCCTGTGTGGTTTATGGGTTTCTTCTTAATCTCAGGGTATTAGAACTGGGAGAGATTTTAAAGAGCATCAAATCAAAACCCCCTCGTTTGGCAAATGAGGAAAATGGATTACAGAGTGGGGAGGGACTTTCCACAAGATCATACAATTTGGAAATGTCTGATGTTGGGAATCAGACTTGGCTCTTCTCACTTCGAATCTGGCCATTTTCTTTCTTTGAGATTTCCCTTGGTCCTGCATGTGTGAAACCACAGGTTTTGTGAAAGAACAAACTCACTTTGTGACATGAACCTTGACTGACAGCTTCAATCCTGTTCCCTCCCTTTGATCCTTCAGGCCTTGTGTTCCCCACTAAAAGACGATGCAGGCCTCCCCTCTGTCCTGGAGTTCAAAAAGGGGGATGATTTTATTGTTTCTTTCAGAGACACCAGGCCTCACGTGCCCCTCGAAAGGAATATACTGAGTGGGGTACAAAGGGTCTGAGGCCTTCTTGACTGTTACCTGCATCACTTCCATACACACTGGCCTGGTAGCAAATGTTTACTAGATGTCTTCTCTGTGCCCAGTTCTGTGCTGAGTAAGACTGTAAAGAAAGGAAGAAGACCTGGCCTCATCCCTTCATGGAGCTAGGGAGACATGATGCTTAATGTGCTTTAAAAAAATTAGTGTATAGCGGAGTGAAAGGGAGTGTGGCAGAGTGGAGAGAGTGCTAGGCTGAGTTCAGATGCTGCCTCTGACTCTGGGTGAGCATGTGACTGTGGGTGAGTCAGTAAAACTCTCTGTGCTGACAATTAGAAAAGACCTTCATAGTTGTTGGAACACTGACATAATCATAGGTCCTTAATGAATGATGTACATACCATATGAAGCATGTACATACATTGTCCCAATGATGTACATACTGATTAGTACAAGTTTAAAACATTGCAGTTCATACTATTTGAATTCAAAACTCTGTGAAATATGGCCATTGGTTCCAACCCAATGGAATTATGCAGTAGATTTTTAAATGATGCAACCATGTCAGGAGATTTCTTCACTAAACTAATCTGGACTGCACTCTATAATGGAGAGATAGATCATTTGAGATAGGATTTAGTTCAATTTCAAAAATGTTTCTTTCCATGCAATTTAAGTTAATGTGTTAATTTATATATTCATTTTAATCCCATATAATCTAGTTCACTCTAATAATTATTGTGTATGAGTCCCTATACTTTGGTGGAGGAGGTAGAAGATTTAGATTAGACAGGTCTCCCTGCCCTCAAGTTGCCCAGTTTAGGAATAAGGTAGCTTAGGAAAAGAAAGGAAGAGACATAGTTGGAATATACAGTAATACAAGATAAGTGCATGAGAATGGTACAAAATGAAATGAGATGTGAAGTCTGATAGGGAAGGTGTTAGTGACACAGGGATCAGGGAAGGCTTTCTAGAGGTGGTGCTGATTAACCTGGTCTTTGAAGGAAGAGAAGAAAGAAGGGCATTCCCAGCACTGGGCTCTGTGTGAGGGGCATTGTTGTGGTACAAGTTCTGGTCCAGTCAGACCAAAGCACAGAGTTAATGAAGGAAGAAGGGATCAGGTTAGAATGGTAGGATGATGCCAGATTGGGAAGGTTTAGCCTAATATAAGGTCAAGCTAAACAGGGTGAGCTCCACAGTAAGGATCTTCTGAAGGTTTTGGAGGGCAGGAATGTCCTGAGCAGGGTCATGTACAGGGCAGATGGGCCTGGCAGCTGTTTGGAGGGTGGAGGGATAGAGTGGAGGAGGGAAAACATACATGGAAGCTAATGGAAGACTCCAGGTAGGGGGTGAGGAGGACTTGGATCAGGGTTGTCCCAGTGATAAGGAAAGGGAAGGAAGGCTTGGAAAGCTGTTTTGGAGGCAAGATGGAGAAGAATTGGCAGTGGTTTTGATGTCTGAGTTGAGGCAGATAGTATCAGAGATTCCTCAAACAAAGGAGAATGGGTGGATCATGGTGTCTCTGATTTTAAAATCCTGAAATCAGACAAAGGACTGATTTAAGAAAAACAAATATAAACTCAGTGTGTGACATGGGGAGTTTGGGATGATGAAAAAGGCATCTACATGGGGGTATTCTGAGGTTAGGTGGGGAAGAGTGTCTTAATCAGAAGAGAAAGATCAGGGCTAAAGATTTAGGAATGAAAGTCATGTTGTTTGAGGTGTTAAAGACATTTAGTTAATTAAAAGCATTGCAATTATTGAGAGAGAAAAGAGCATTAAAAACAGAAGCTTGACCAACATTCTGCCCCTCTCCCTCCCTGTCTCCCCCACCATTGGTTGAGATAAAGAGTCAAAGAAGAAAACAGAGGAGTCCTCAAAGAAGATTGAGGAGGACCAGGAGAGGGTCTTGTCTACGAAAGTGGAAGAAAGAACATGAAATATCCCAAAAGGGGGTGTGGGTGGGGTAACAACATCAGAGAGTCCCATGACAATGAAGCCTCAAAGGAATCTAGGGGATTCCTTTATTAGGAAGCCATTAATGACCATGGAGAGGACATTTCAGTAGAATGGTGTAAGGTCTGGAATTCCCCTAGCTGGGGAACTCTACACCTCCCCTCTAATCATGGGGTATTCTTTTTAATACCAAAGAAGAGGCCAAGTATCTCCATATGGATTATATGGAGTTTAAGCTTAGTTTAAGCAATTATTTTGATTACTTACAAAGAAGGGCAATCTTGAGTCTGGGACAGTAGCCAGAGAGATTTGTGGATCCCTGCTCAAGTACGTCAAAATCCTCATGGTAATTATAGAAAACAAAGGGAGGAGGAGCTAGAGAGTGTATCACCACTGATTGGTTGATATTTTTGGATTTTTTGCTTTATAATGAACTAGGGAGTTAAGCTAATGTTATGCCCACATGTAAATTTGTGTGTTACTCATATCCTGGTCAGAATATTCTTGTTTTTGGCTTTCTTAGATCATAGTATCTTAAGGTTTGACTCAGTGTCAAAGTTATGATTTAGTATCCAAGTTAGCATTTGTAAACAGGTCACCATTTTTGGGCTTCTACCTTTCACAGAGTTAAAGTTTTAATCGCTTTTCCCCAATATGAACTCTACAAATAGTGTGGGGGGAGAAAGGCAGACTGAAGGGGATGAAAGAGTAAGTATGGTATTGTAGCACCAACAAAATATGCAGAGCACCTATGGTGGCCATGAATATCCCTGTGCAATTCTGAATCACAAAATACAACAGACTCTCTGCATGAAAGACAGAGCCAAAACATTTATTCAGACATCAGAAAGCCAAATCCATCATAATCTAAAGACGATAACAATGTAAAGGACCACACCATCCCCAAATCTTCCCTCTTCTAGGCTTCCCACAAACCAGCTCCCTTAAACAAATCACAAGCAGGCTCTTTCACTCACACTAGTCAGTTGCCTGGTTGCCTGCACCCTTCCTGGCTCAGTCTGCTCTCATGACCAATTTCCTCTCAGCTCTTCTGTAACTCAGCCTCTTCCTATTCCACCCATTCAACAAACTCTTCCCACCACAGGCTCCATGTGACTCAGATTTCCATGTGATCTAGGCCATATGGCCCTATTAATTGAATGGGAAAGATCTTCCCATTTAAATTACCATTATATGGAGCTCCAAGACCTTTCTTATTCACTACTTAAGTTTGTGGGGCGACTGGTATCAACAGAACCCTAACAGGGATAACAGAAAATAAACAAGTAAAACAATATCCTAGGTAACTGGTGTTGATGAGGTGTTTGGGTGCCTGTGCTTGGACCCCAATTCTAAAATCACATTTCTCTCTCAAAATCACATTTCTTGCTAACCTCAAAACACTGTGTCAGGCAGTTTCTCTCTAAGCCAAGGACAAGCTGTCCTAGCAAAAAAAAGAAAAGAAAACAACAAAAACCTGTAATCATTGTTCCTGATACAGCAGACAGCAGCACCTATAGAATTTATTAGTTTGAACCAGCTGTGTACTGGCTGAACTGGTTGTGTACTGGGACATAATGACATTTACTACTCACTGAACTATCATATGTATCCTAGACTTAGATGTATGTGTACTCCCTTACATTTATCTCATCTAAAAAGACATTGAGGAAAGCAGCCTGAGTATACTTAGTCCTTACTGTTAGTTGACTTTCAGGCCTAAAACCCAACCTCCACGTAGCCCCTTTTGGCTATTTCCTGATGAACTCTGGATAAAATACCTCCTCAGCAGATGTTCCTTTAAAAACTAATCTCCCTTTAATGAATGGATAGGAAAGATCTTCCCATTTAAATTACCATTAAATTACCATGAGGCATGTGAAACTCTTGGAGGGCAGGCAACTTTACCCCCCATTTTAGGAATGAAGGAATAGTTACTGAAGGGAGTAAAATGAAACACAAGGAGACTTGACAATGCTTTTAAGTCAATGGGAAAGAGCCACTGGAAAAGGAGACACAAACGATGTATGAGAGAAGTGATAATTATGGAGTAGGGTCTTAGGGGAAGGAAGGAGAAAAGAAGACAGGATCAATGGCACAGGGAAAGGAATTAGTGTTAATGAGCAGGGGGCCCTCTCCTTCTGTGGCCAGAGGAAAAGAAAAGAGTGAATGAGAATGAGGAGAAGCTCTGAGGATGAAGGAAGCAGAGGGAGAGGCCTCATACACAGGCTCAGGCTGGACAGTCCTGCCAGGACTCAGCTTCCCCATGGCATCTCAGAGCTGCAAGGGAGCTCAGAGGCCCCTTTGTCCCTAAAGAGAATCCCTGAAATGTCTAAAACACATGATCATCCAGAACTTGGCTGAAGACCTTCAGTAGAAGGAGACCCTGGCCCCTTTTGAGGTAGCTCATCCCACCTGGGACAGCTCTCTTGAGCAGGAAGGCTAACTGGGCCTCCAACCACTTGTAGCTATTGTTCCCACTTCAGCCTCTGGGGCCAAAAGGAAGAAATCAGTCCGTTTCCCCAACACAGTGCTTCATGTGATAAAAGTTAGAGATGGGGGTCTCTAAGCAGTTAAAATATTGTCTGTCTATACTCCATAAGTAGACCCTACAATGTCATCTCAATCACAAACTGATTCAAAGGGGTTAACTTTATTTCTCCAAAAAGACAGTGAGCTTCTCAGAGGCAGGGCCTACATTGTTTGACTTCTTTCTTCTTATTCTTCTCCATGGCAAAGGGCCTAGGACACTCTGGGCAGGCCCATAGAAGACTCTCAGTAGGGACATCTGCCTCAAAATAAACACTCCCCCAACCAAACATTTTAGAATGGGCCCTGAGGCAGGGAGGGGGAACTTCTGGACTAGAGACCAGGTCTAGTCCTGGACTACTCCATTGTCCAAACTCAAGAGGATGTCCTTCTGGCCAGAGTTTCAGTATCAGAGAATAATTAGCCATATGAAAAGCTTCCTTTCTGTAGAACAGAGTAATTCAAATTTAAGGTTCCAGCTAGAAGAGATTTTATTCATCATTTATTTCAAAGCTCTTATTTCACATTTGGGAAACTGAGATCCAAAGCAGCAAAGAGACATGTTTACCCTAAGTCCCCTGGTAAGTGTCAGTTATGAGATTGGACCCTGCTCCAAGTCCATCATTTTCTTTAATTTAAAGCAAAGGTCCCTAATTTCTCCTTTCACAAGTCTATCTTGCACAGGCTGCCAGACTCACCTATCTAACATACAGCTGTGGTCATGTCACTTCAACTGCTAAAAAAACTTCAAGGTTTCCTGTTGGTGTAGAGTACTCCACAATTTGGTCCCACCATAACTATTCAATGTCATGGCTCTTCCCAATATTCTATTGCCCATGTTACTGATAAAGAAATTGGAACACTGGGTTTCTGGGTTTAGAGGGGATTGAAGGTTACTGGAAGAAAGGAGAGATGCTGACAGAGACTCTTGGTACTGAAGGAGGTCATCTCTGGAAGGGACCCGAGAGTTTATCTAGGACTCCTTCCTCTATTTACTGGGAAGAGACTGAAGTTGACTTAGCTATTAAGGGAGAGAGACACAATTTGAAAACAGATCTTTTGATTTTCCAAGTCTGGGGTTGCTTCTACTCTCCTATATCATCCTGCTGTCCCCAACCCCTTCCTTTTATAGGTGATCAAATCAAGAACCAGAGAGGGCAACGGATCAGTGTGACAATTTTTGGTGTGCTCACCCAAGGGCTGTGGAACACCAGGGTGCTCAGCTAAGATCTAGAGAGTTTCTCAGTGGGGATGTAAGAACAAAATCCACAAAGAACTTTTTAGAAGCATAGCCTACCATGGAATCAGGAGACCTGGAGTTTGGTCCTGTCATAACCTGAGCATAACCTCTTGGGCATGTCTCTTCCTCTCTCTGCTCTCTGTACCTCTTTCTAATGATGGGGTTGGAGTAATTGTGATCTAATTTCCCATCACCCATGAATATATCTGAATCTATAAGGACATAGCTGTGAGGTAGTGGGAAGTGTCTCAGTTTGGAGCCACAGGACCTATTCTTGGCTCTGTGACTTCCCAGCTGAAGGAAGGAAGGTCTCTCTCTCTTCTACTTGTAATCTCAGGCAGTTGGGCTAGATTTTTTTCTAAATTCTCTTCCAATTCTTATTCTCTGAAGTACTTGGGGAAGCTTGTTTTTTGGGGAAGTTTAGATGATTGTGGAGGGGGAGGAAGACAGTAAAATCTGTTCACAAAGCCACTATCCTTTGGAGGGATTTCCTCAGTTCTTATGTCCTCTAAGGTGTCATGAGTAACCTGGGCCACTGGGATCAGGGACTGGGGTTTCTCTCATCTAATTTCCACATTAATGGATTTTGGCTACTTATTTTCAGGCACTCTCCCCACAGCTCAGAAGACACTTCTTATAGCGATTGCTCCTGTGTTCCTGGTGGTCTTCATAGGTCAATAATGGTGCTTTGGTTCTTCTGCAAAACCAAACTCTGGAAAAGCAGAGGTAAGAGGAAGGTTTTGCCTTTAGGTCTTTAATCTTTCTTTTACTCAGTGGACCCTGTGATTATTGCTGTGAGAGGGGATTGAGTATTCCCTGATTTGCTGAACTAGAACACCTCCCTTGTATCTGAACATATAGTCAGGCCCTGGGCTGAGAGACCTAGCATTTACTGGGATGACAGAGAAATTCCTCAGTGTTCCCTGGGTTAGGTGGGTTGTGTCAAAGATGATTATCCACTGGGAGTCAGGAAGATGGACTCTTGGAGAGGAACTTCTTATCCCTATTTTCATTTAGGCTTAATCTTCACCACTCTCCCAACTAGGAGCTGGTTTCTGGGTTACTTTCTAAGGTCGAGGTAGAGGGATGTGGATTGCTGGGGCTTCCCTTTGCCAGACAGCCTGTTCCCTTCAATACTTGAATGTGGACCTGTTCCTAGGAACTGGACCCAAGCACTCACTTGATGTCTTAACCTGTTCTCCCTTGGTCCCTGGGTCCTTACACAGCCATCCTCTCTTCATGCCCAATCCCTTCCCCTGTCTGCATCCACAGGCTAACTCAAGGAATTAAATAATTTCTGACTTGAATGTGTAATTCAAATCAATTATTTCTAGGTGATGGTTGAACTTTCCCTCATATAAGTCTCACACATTTACTTATTTTTGAATAATATTTAAATTATTTTTCCAAATTACATGTAAAAACATTTTTCAACATTCGTTTTTTAAAATTTTGAGTTGCAAATTCTCTCCCTCCCTCCCTCAACTCCTCCCTTGGTTAGACGATAAGCACCTTAATATAATATAATGTTCAATATAATATCTGTACAGTCATTCAAAATAAATTTCCATATTAGTTAAGTTGTGAAAGAAAACACAGACCCCCCCACTCACCTAAAAAAAAACACCATGAGAAAAATAAAGAAAATTGAAAAACAGTGTGCTTTGATCTGCATTTAGACATTGTCAGTTCTTTCTCTAAATGTGGATAATAGTTTTCATCGTGGGTCCTTTGGAATTGTCTTGGATCATTGTGCTCCTGAGAAGAGCTAAGTCATTTATTGACTTAGCTGCTTACTGAAGCAGCCTGGTCCCAGATGCCAGCTCCCCTCTCTAGCCTCCTGGCAGCCCTCCTCCCTGTCCCTGCATCCTGGCTTCCTTTTAAAATGAGAGAGTCTCCCCATGCTCGTGCCTTGGTAAGCTGAGGCCTGAGATGGGGGGAGTAGCTTGGTTTTCCCTGAGCCATATCCTGAAGGGGGAATTTGCTATCTTTGGAGGTAGTGAGCTCTCCATCAGTGCTGATCTTAAAGTAGATGCTGGATGCAAGGGGATTGTACTAGATGACCACTGAGTCCCCCCAGAGGCCCTTCTGAAGTTGTAGGATCATGATGGAAAAGCGATCAAAATCCTCATACATCAGAGTGTCTCCCTACTCTTCACTCAGTGTTTTTTTTTCACTCTTTAACTGAATCCCAATATTAGAAGTTTTGCTAGTTAGCCCCCTGCTGGAAAAAAGTTGACCTGCAAGGGCAGTGAGCAAAACAGTAGCAGCTGATTTTTCTCTAAGACTTGACAACTGACAAAGTACCATCCTTTCTAGTGAGCCTCCCAACTACTCTGAGGGGGAGGCACACAGGTTATTGTGACAGTCTGAGAGATGGAGGAACAGGTTCAGAGAGGGGTAGGGACTTGTCCTGTGTCACATAGCTTCCGAGTGGGGGAAGAAGGGTTGTTTTTAGGTCTTCAGACTTCAAACCAGTTTCCTTTCGAAAGGAACAATGAATGCCATCCTTGTAAAAATCTACTCTAGGCTTCTCCAAATTTCCCTTGAACTGGCTGGTTGGGTCATAAACTAGAGACTTCTAGTATCATAAATGTAAGACTGGATAAGACCTTAAAGTCCTCTTTGTTTTATAGATGCGGAAACTGAGGAAAGAAAAGTGACTTGTCCTAGATCACACAGCTAGCAAGTGTCAGAGGCAGCATTTGAACTCACGTCTTCCTGACTATATGCCCAACACTGTCAGCTACACCACCTTTCCTGAAAATCTGAAAGGCATCTGACTGTTTTCCTCTGGGGTCTATGGGTAACCCTTAGGGTTTGGGGTTTATAGTAGTGCAGCTCAACAAATCCCTATCAAATATGTCTCTCCTTATGAAACAGTCAGTAGGATGATATTAGTTTTTTTAAAAGGCATTTACTAAAATAGTTTGGTAGGAATAGTTGTTACAAAATAATTTCCTCCCCAAATATGGGGGTATGGGATGGAGGGAGGAATTCTTTTATATATCCAAGATCTCTGATAACAGTAGGTTTCACCTTTAGGCATAGTAGAGCTGAGGGACATGTGCAACCTGGACTTTTGAAGGACCCGAAAATGACTTAGGTGACCAGCCTATGCTGTGAGGACTGTATAAGGAGGGACAGATAAAGCTGAGTAAGCATAAATGGGACCACAATTGCTATGCCCCTTAATGTGTGTTTACCTGTCCTCCGAGGCATCAATCCAGGGCTGTGCTAAAACTGGTTTATATCATTTCACCAAAGAACTAGTCAAAATATGCAGTCTGCGCATTTACACCTCAGAAGGAAGCAAATGCTACACCTCAGGAATTGTTTCATTTTGCTTCCTTTCTAGTGTTAAGAGAATGATGACAAAACATTAATAATTTTTATTTATATATTACTTATTTATATATAATTTATATACAATTTATATATAACTTAAAAGTGTGTGTCCTGCTTATACTTTTTCCCCTGAAGAGTCAGTTGTTAAACATTTAATAGCACACCCTCTCATCATTCCCACTGATTTCTTTCTAAGTTGAAGGGAATAGAGGGAACCATACTGAGACTGTCACCTTGCTGTTCACTGCCAACACCATTGACTTCTCCTCAGTACCTGCCTAGTTATTTCATGTTTGCTATCAACTGGAAAATAAAGTGGAAGCCGGAATCTTCTTTTGTATTTGGTGTTCCTTATGCCCATCTTTCCTTGCCAAACTAGCTCATGTAGGGTCACTCTGGTCCCTCTCATTGTGGCCTCATCTCATCACCTGCTGACACCTCAACTTAGCCACAAAGTAGAGAAATACCTACTTAGTACATAATGTCAGTTAGTTAGTCAATAAGCATTTATTATGCCACTACTATGTGCTAAGCATTAGGCTAAGGATATAAGTAAAAGATGGACCCTGTCTTCCCCAAGCTCAAAGCCTAACTGGGAAGACAACATTCAAGGAACTATATACAAACAAGCTATAGAGAGGACAAACAGGAAATAAGAACCAAGAATAGGCACTTGAATGAAGAAAGATTACGAAAGACTTCTGGTAGAAGATGGAATTTTAGTGGGTACTGGAAGAAGTAAGGAAAACCAAGAGACTGAGATGAATAGGGAGGGCATGGGGTAAGCCAGGACAAATGCCCAGTGTCAGAAGATATCAGGATTAATGGGGAAGAGGTGTGATGAAAGGTAAAACTCATGGCCTTGGAAACAGTTTGGATACAGGAGGGTAAGAAAGAGTAACAAGCTGAGGATGACACTTGGGATGTCAGCCTGGTACACTGACAAGATGGGTGGAACTCTCAGCAATGGAGATGTTAGGAAAAAGGGGGGATACAAGGGTGTGTGAGAATGTCTCCAGTTCTGGACAGTTGTATTTAAGATGTCTGGTTTTAGGGGTTCAATACTTAGTTGGAGATACCAGATTGGAGGTCAGGATAAAGGTTGGGGCTGGATAAGTAGACTTGGGGATCTTCAGTACAGAGATGATCATTGAATCCCTGGTAGCTGACAAGATCAAGTGAAATAGTATAGAAGAAGAGAAGAATGCCTGGAAGACACTCAGGTGACCTGAATGAAGATCCAGCAAAGTAGACAGAGGAGAGCTTAGAGAAGTAGGAGGAGGGCTATGAGAAAAATGGTTTTCACAAAAACCTAGAGGGAAAAGATTACTAAGAAGAAGGGGATGTAAGAAAACTTTGTGGCATTGTTTGAACATAGCCTTACTTGACTAGTAAAACCATTCCATTATGAAACAAAACAATCTTCCTACATATAGTTCTCTACAATTCTAAGAGTCCAAGATATTTAATTTGTGATATTCTTCTGTGACTTACTTCAAGAATTTATTTTAATACAAGATATTGTTTTATTAAAGTTATTGCTCAAGCAAATATCAATGATAAAATATAAAATCGATACATGGAGCCATGATAGTGTTTGAATGCCAGGAGAATGAAAACTGGAAATCTCTATGAAACTCACAGGGATAAAAAATAGGACAACTCAACTAAGACAACTCGAAACAACTCATTCCTCTCCTCTGATTCATGGAGAGACACAGTATCCTCAATGAATCACATTGGCTGGAACACTGAAAGCAATGATTCGGAGCAGTCCCTTTTGGCAAGTAGACCTTTGAAAGAAATATGATACATGAGTAAGGAATAAAAGGGAAAGGTAACTCACTGCCATTGTTCATTTCATTGGTACATCATACCTTTAAAGCTTAGACATGTGATATAGCTCTATGTCTGGTCCTCTGGAAACATTCCTGTCAGGCATTGTGGAACAGGCCTATTCTCTGAGTAGCTTTTTCTAGCAGATCTGCTTTTCTGTTTCAGGTCACTTGAAGAGAACTCCTTTTCTGTCAACATCTCTAGCCAAACAGATCTCAGTACGAGTTAACAGTCACTTTAATTTTGCTTTTCCATTACCTAGGTCATGTGATGGAAACTAGTTCAAACATTATGGTTCTAACAGGATTGAGGAACCTGTGTACTCGAGGCTAACTCTGACCCTCTAGGTCCTCAAAAGCACCCCTTTGACTGAGTTCAAACTTCACAGAACAAATCCCTTTAATAAAAGTTTCCCCACCCCTGTTCTAATCCTCTTAATAATAGAGTTTTCTGAAGAACATAAAATTAAAAACTTCTACTCTAGAAAATTTGTATTTTTCCCCTATTCCCTGAATCTCTTTTCCTTATCTACACCAGATACTTGATTTAGACACTACCAACAACAGACTGAATGGAGAATTTTTAAAAAATTATGCAAATCTGACTTGTAAAATAAGCCCTTCTGATTTTTTAAAAAAAGTCATTTACCATTATAGTTATTCAAACTGAGACTATAAGTGTTTTTAAATTGACATTGACTCTACCATTTTTTAACTTCCAGTATCTGTCAATTTTATTCTTCACTTTAGATTCAAGTCCCAGAAAGGGTATAAACTACAGTTTATTACCTATAAATGCCTTGTGATGTAACTTAGCAAATTGTCACATTGATATATTTAGAAGATTCGAATAATCACTAGACCTTATTTGCCTTATTTGCAAACTGGCTAATTTATGCAAAGGGTGAATAACAGAATTACATATATAGAAATCTGAACCCAGGTTTTAGAACTTGCTATTAGAACATGTGCTAGGACTTTGTATCCCATAAGAAACATTTACACTCATCTGATCTTGTTATTTCAAACAACATTTCACTCTAGCTATTTACTTCATTTATTTACTCTCTTTCTTTATTCCAGGTGCTCATTCCCACTTTATGAGGCTGAGGTGGTCACACAAATGAATTTGTCTTCTAGATGCTTATTTTACCTCAATTGTAACAAAGGGCTGTGATAGGGTGTCAGAATAGACTAAGCAAATAATTTCAGATTGTATCCAATGAATTGTGTATATTACATGTTCTGTTACTAATCATTTTCAAATGAAATGGACAATATTTGGTCACATAGACCAAAGTGTTCAAATCCTCTTTAAACCCCTGTGTAATCTGATTGCATTTCAGAGCATGCACACACACACACACACACACACACACACACACACACACACTCACACACACACACACACATACACACACACACAGAGCTACGTACAGGATAAATAGGAAAAAAATCAAAGGAAGGAAAGTTCTGGACTGAAGTGGAGTTGGAGAAGGCTTCCAATACAAGGTGGAATTTGAATTGGGACTTAAAGAAAATGAAGGAGGTCAGTAGTTCAAGAAGAGGAGGGCGATCATTCCAGGCACGGGGAACAGTCGGAGAAATGCCTGGAGCCAGGAGTTACATTGTCTTGCTTGAGATATACCCATGAGGCCTTTGTCACTGGATTGAAAAGCACCTGACAGGGAGTAAGGGGTAAGAAGACTGGAAGTGTAGGAGGGGGCTAGGTTATGAAGGCTTTTGATTGTCAAACAACACAATTTGTATTTGCTCTTTGAAGTAATAGGAAAGAACTGGAGCTTATTGAGTGTGTGTGTGTGTGTGTGTGTGTGTGTGTGTGTGTGTGTGTGTGTGTGTGTGTGTGTGTGTTTAGGGTTGTGATATGACTGGACCTACATTTTAGGAAAATCACTTTAGTGGCTGAATGGAGACTATGAGGTGATGAGAGCCTGCTCTAGAATGCTGGCAGTGTCAGAGGAGAGGAGGGAGCTCATTTGAGAGATCTTGCAAGGGTGAAATTGACAGACCTTAGCAATAGCTTGGATATGAGTGGTGAGAGATAAAGAGAAATCCAAGATAACTCCTGGATTTGGAGTTCAATGGACTTGGAACTTTGATGTTCTCCTCTACTGTAATAGGGAAGGAAGAATTGGGGAAGGGAGAGTTTTGTGGAAAGATAATGAGTTTTGTTTTGGATATACTGTGTTTAAAATGTCTACAGGATATCCAGTTTAAGATATCTGAAAGGCAATTGGAGATAGGCAGTTGGGGCAGGATAGGTAGATGAGAGGTGGTGGTGATTAAATTCATGAGAGCTGATGAAATCACCAAGTGAAGTAATACAGTAGGAGAAGAGAAGAGGACCCAGGAGAAAAGCTAAGGGCCACCTAAGGTATGACCTAGAGAAGGATCCAGCAAAGGAGTTAGAAAAGGAGTGTCAGAGGAGGAGAATCAGGAAGAAGTGGTGTCCTAGAAACAGAGAGAGAAGAAATTATCAAGGAGGAGAGAGGGATCAGGAGTGTCAAAGATTAAAGACAGTGAGGACTAAAAAAAGCCATTGGATCTGGAAACTTGGAAATCATCAGTAACTTTGGAGATGGAATGATTAAGGTCGGAAGCCAGAGTGAACGGAATTAGGAAGAGAGATAGAGAGGAGAAAGTGAAGGCATCTGTGGTAAATGGCCTTTTGGAAGAGTTTAGTCACCAAAAACAGAAGAGATATAGGACAATTGGCAGCAGAGGTAGAAGCATCAAGTGAGGATGTTTTCAGGAGAGGAGAAAGATCACCATGTTTATAGGTGGTAGGAAATAAGCCAGTAGAGAGGGAGAGATTGAAGATAAGTGAAAGAATGGGGAGGACAGAGGGGGCAATGTGTTGAGGGAAACCTGAGTACTAGAGCCCAACAGTATTGCTAAGGAGCATCTAGTGCAACTTCCTATTTTACAAGGAGGGGTTCTGAGACAAGAGTGGGAAGGAACTTGCCGAAAGTCACCCAGAGAGTCAATAGCAAAGTCTAGGTTTCAACTGGGTCTTCTGATTTCAAATTCATTTCTCTTTTCCCAATGACTCATGTCTCCTTATAGACTTAGAGATGGTCACAGCTACAAGGGACGTTAGTGGTAAGCTTGTGCAGCCCCTTCATCTTACAGATGAGGAAACTGAGGCCCAGAGAGCAGAAGTGAATAGCTCAAAGTCCCAGAGTGAATGTGTGGTAAAAGCAGGGCTAGACCCCAGGCTATCTCTGACATACTTCTGTCTTCTGCAGTCCAGTCTTGGTATAATTCCTCCATCCTCAGCTAATGGCTGTCCCGGCTTTCCATCTGAACAATCAGCCCCCAACCACACTGAAGGTTAACCTGGACAGATACCTGACTCATTTCTAATTTCAGTTTTACCATTTGTAAATTGAGGGGTTTAATCTTAGGTAATCCTTTCTAACTCTGATATGGGGGTTCAATTACAAACTAGGCTATATTGTTAAGTCTTTCCCCAGTGAGATCCTTTCCTGAGAAGTGATCAAATGTGATGATATTTATACAATGCTTTGAAAATCTTAAAGTGCTGTACTAATGCTACCAGTTCTTATTATCAGTGTGTGTGCTTTCAGGGCTCTTGTCAACACAGAGTCCTTCACTGGGGTGCCTGCTCCTTCCCTTTCTCCATCCCAAGAAGGTCCTTTCCTTTGGGTTTTTTCCCACAGAACCACTATCTCACAGGACTGTTCCACTCTGTATTGGCATCAATAGAACCAAAAGTAATGTAAGGCAGTGTTGTTGATAGCTGGGATGGGGAGAAGAGGACTCCTTGATCAAGCCCACCTTACAGTAAGAAGTTTTTGCTCCTAGAAAAAGCATCAGAAGACACACTTAGGTGGCCAAGAGACACAAAAGGTGTCCTTTTTGGAGATGTGGGAAAGATACCACTGTGTTTAGAAATCAGAGAACTTGGGTTCTCCCCAATCCCTGCAAAAGCTGCTGTTTGGGAAACTCTCCAGAAGCAGATGTGGTAGCCTCCTATTTAAACTAATTCTTTTTTGGGGGGTGGAGGAAATTAAATTTTTATTCTAAACTTAACCCCCAACAAAATGGCCATTTCCGTATACAAAGTAGAACAGAAAAGGAAGGTTGGGAATCGAATTGCTGCAGGCCTTTGCTGTGCACAGCCACCTTGATTTTCTTTTTAAATAAATAACAGGTTTAACCCACGGTTTTAAGGTTGTCCTGTCCTTTGAAGTCCTTTGTAGACTTCTTTCTGTTCTCTTCTTTGCATATAAAAAAAAGGTCACCTCAGTAACTCTCTTTTCTTTCATTTTTTTTCTGTCATTTCCCTAGCTCATCACTTTAAACTTTCTCCTCTCCGGAAAGAAAAATTAAAGCCT
Organism: Notamacropus eugenii; assembly: GCF_028372415.1. Lineage (NCBI taxonomy): Eukaryota > Metazoa > Chordata > Mammalia > Diprotodontia > Macropodidae > Notamacropus > Notamacropus eugenii. Next base: position 97,433,823 of record NC_092876.1, read on the forward strand.
TTGAGCAAATTAGCATAGTCAAACAATACAAAGTCCTATATTGTCTGTGTCCCAAGATGTGCATCTCATTCTGCATCTTGAGTCTAATGCCTCTCTGTCAGAAAGTGGGTAGCAGGTTTCATTACTAATACTGTGGAATCAGAGTTGGCCATTGACCTGATCAGAGTTCTCATGTCTTTCATATTTAACTAATTATTTTTGATCTTTGGGCTAAGTCAGTTATTTCTTCACATTTGACATCCAAGAAACCTGATAACTGGGAGGTGGGAGTGATGTCATCACCTTTACCTCAGATATGCTGGGGAAGGGATCTGAAATGGGACTTAAAGGTGATCCCCTCAAACTCTCAAGTTTTCCTGCAATACAATGAAAGCTTTTTGAGGGCAGGGTCTATTTCATTTTTTTTTTTTAATCTCCAGTGCCTTACATGGTACCTTGTATATAGTAGGTGCTTGTTGAAGACTTGGCTATTGATTGAAAGTATCATGAGAGAGCTGGAAAGGACCTTAGTGATCAGCATTACTTGTATTTATTTTCCCAGCCCTTAGCACAGTGCTATCTGTCTGTCAGTCTATAATCTATCTATCTATCTATCTATCTATCTATCTATCTATCTATCTATCTATCTATCTATCTATCTATCATCTATTTAATCTATCATCTATCTCTAGTTCTTACAGAGATGAGAGTGGGGCCCAAGAGAGGACAATGCTTAGCCCAAGGTCACAAGGGCAGGTAGGTTCATTTAGCTCATTCTCATATTGAGATTGAGCTAAGGCAGATTCAAATGGAGGCCAAATCTCATAGACTCATAGGTAGTCAACCCTGGAAGGGACCTCTGAGACATCTTATTCAACTCCATTTTCAAGAGGAAGAAAGAAATTTATCATATGGGTCAGACCAGGGATTAGGACCTAGGTCTTCCATCTCCCAGTCCATTGGTCTATCAGCCAACCGGCTGAAATTCACTGTCCCAACCCATACCCCACCCTAGGGTTCTCTAGCTCTACCAGTAAATCCATCCTGATCTCAGAACTCAGGTCAAGCTGTTGAGCAAGGAGTGGGGCCTTTGGTCCTTCCAGTCTCACTCTGAGCCAAAGCTCATCACCCACTCCCACGCCTAAGTCTCTGTTCTACAGGAAAAATTTGAGTAGCTTAGGAGGACTAAACTCTTAGGGAATGAAATGGTACCTGGGATGGGAAGGAATTCTACCAGGCACAGAGGGGCTGAGAAGCTGTCACCTAGCCTACCTTCACTGCCTGCCCCCACTCCCCCTCCTCTGTATTTCCCTCTCCACACTCAAAACAAAGTTAGTGCCAGTCATGTCATTATTTCTCTGATGTCATGGTCTTCTTCGAAAATGAAGAATGAACACAACTTGTGAGTAGAACGAGGTCCCTGATTGTGGACCCAGCTAGCTGGGTAACCCAGCTCATCCTCTCCTTTCTGTCTCCCGCTCCCCTTTCTTCTCCTCTCCAAAGGAAAGTAAATTTGGATGGCCAGAGGCTGCCCAGTTAACCTGAGGTTTACTGACCAGATGTCTTCCTTCCTTCCTTCCTTCCTTCCTTCCTTCCTTCCTTCCTTCCTTCCTTCCTTCCTTCCTTCCTTCCTTCCTTCCTTCCTTCCTTCCTTCCTTCCTCTCTCTGTCTCTCTCCCTCACCTTTTCTATCTCTCTGTCTCTCTCCCTCCCTCCCTCCCTTCTTCTCTCTCTCTCTTTCCCTCTTTACTTCTTGTTTCCAAAACCTTCAACCCAGTGTACTCTGAAGCCTATAGATTGGACAATGGTAGGTCCCTGTCCACGCTCCACTTAATGACTGGCTTAGAGTGATTATCAATAGTAACAGTTTCTCTTATCCTCCCAACTTGATTTATTTATTTACTTTTTTGCTCATTAAAGGGGCCATTCCTTGACTACTTCCTAAAGAGGCCTATTCACTGAATGGGCATTCCCTCCCTCTAAGTGAGTACCTAAAAAGGCCAAGGTCTCCCAATGTATCCTGGGCCATCTCCAGTCATCCTGATGAATATCTGGTCACTGGATCCAGATGACTCAGGAGGAGAAAGTGAGGCTGGTGACCTTGCACAGCCCTCCCTCATTTAAAACAAAGTCAAGTGCAAGTCATGTCATCATTTCTCTGATGTCATGGTCTTCTTTGAAAACAAAGAACAAACACAACAACAACGCCAAGGATGGTGTTGAGGCGTGTTCAGGCATAGTTGAAGACATCTGGGCTTGGGGAAGTGTCTGCTTCTCTCCAAGTCCCTTAAGCAGCCCCTCCACTCACAAGGTGACGCCCTATACTTTCAACATGGAGAGATTTTGAAACCAGGGATGGTAAAATTTGAGAGTACCAAACGAAAAAGAGTCTCACCTGGAGAAAGGGGAGTCAGAATCCTCCTAGGGACATACTCGAGCAGGGACAAAGGTACAATCTTTCCACCCCCATCCCCCTTCAATGCTCCCCTCTCAAAGGCTAATTGTAGAAAGGGAGTGTTGTGATTGTCTCCTAGTCTCCAGGCTGCCCTAGTGCTGGGGGAAGCATAATGTGTTCTAATGTGCCTGCTGACCTCTAGTGGCACCAAAGGGACTAGGCACAGGCCTCTGTTTCCACCTCTGGACTGAGTCAGAGCCTCGATCTTTCTGCTCCCCATCCTCTCTTCTCTTGCAATGTCCAGGGTACATGCTGGCACTTGCAGTAATTGTAATTTTTATACTGTTTGGTTTTGTTGCTGTTGCTTAGTCATTTTCAGTTGTATATGACTCTTTTTGACCCCATTTGGGGTTTTCATGACAAAGATGCTAGAGTGGTTTTCCATTTCCTTCTCCAGCTCATTTTACACATGAGGAAACTGAGTCAAACAGAGTTTAGTGACTTGCCCAAGGTCACAAGAACTTGCCCAAGAACTAGTCAGTGTCTGAGGCTGGATTTGATTACAGGTCTTCCTGACTCCAGGCCTGGCACTGTACCACTTAGCTGCCCTATATTGTTTTGCATTATAGTCATAACATCAGACCCCGATATGTAAAATCACTTTAGCTGAAGGGTCCTAATTCCAGCTACTGTTCTTGTTGTTTGTCCTTTGTCCTCAAGGAGGACCAAAGACATCAGGAGGGTGATATCTTGACTTCACTAGCAAGATGATTGGATTTCAGTGAATCTGAATGCCCTTCTGATGTGACCTGAAGTGCAGGTCCCACTGATCTTCTAAACCATGTAGATCTCTCCACATAGGGAGATCATTCAGGTTTGGAGTTTTCCCATTGACAGGTTGGGGGGACCTGCTTTCTGGCATCCAGGCCAGAGAACTGGGATAATTATTCTCTCTTCTCTAAAGGCACCAGGCCTGGACTGACACCCAGTTTCCATGCACTGAGGAGGGTATGGAGTAGCTCAGGATGCCCCTCCTGACCAAAAGTTTGAATTGCTTTATCTGTTATAAACTGTGTTAAAAATAAATTTAAAAAAAAAGGAAATAATTGGGGATCACTTGAGAAAAACCTATATTAGATATCTATTACTAAAATTTGAATTGATAGTGCAATGTACCTAATTGAATTTATTCTCTGATTTGCATGTAGGGGTGATGGGGAGAGAGGTTCCAGAATTGTGATTTCATTAGACTAGGAAATCCCTTGAGGAAATTCCTCTTATCCATGTAGATAGCAACTTTTCTACAACTGATCTTCAAATAGTTGTTGGGGTGCATTAGGTTAAGTGATTTTTAGAGGGTCACAGTCCTATGTCTATTCTAAGCGATATCCCTTTTACACATAATTTGCAGTCCTTGGGAAATATGTCATGTGAACATTTTTAATCCTTTATTCCTGAAATTGAGTTTTATTTAAGGAAATCACACAATGGTTCCTTTTCTTTTAAAAACACCGCAACATTTTAGTTGCTTGGAATGATATAACTTGTTGGTAGTCATCCACTTCAGATAAACATCACTAGCGGCGACAATATAAGCATAGCTTAGAATGGTGCATATTTTCCAGTAGTTACCATAGAGATTTAAATTTGGATATTTAACAAAAAGCACATTCATCAGATTTTGAATAGATCAATTTTGGGTAAGCAAGATGTACTTGGCTTTCTAACTAAATTGTCACATATTGCTATAATGGGTTTGCAATTCTATTTTGCAAATTAAAAGTCCAAATATGAGCACATAGAAATGGACTTTATTACACTGATTTCTTGAGCTCTTAATGGAAGTCTCATTAATTCTCTCATACTAAACCAAGTGCTTCAGAATGTGTTGTTAATGGAATAATGAAATTTCATTCATGTATGTTTGAAAAAAAGATTGAAAAAATTAGACATCTTTAGGCTAAGCTCAAGTCTAATGTGCAGTATGCCACTAGAAGAGTCTGGAAAATAACTGTAAACTACTTGGCAATTTTTGTGTTAAAGACAACCACTGTGTCTAATTTTCCCTATTTTCAAAGTTACCTTTACTCTCCCATCTATTCTGATTCTCCGATCATCTGCAGCTCTTAATGTCATAGGATTTGGTGGAAGAATGGAGTTTATACATCACTTAGTTCAATCACTTCAAGAAGGCGTCTCAGGGAAGTTAAATACTTTCTTAGTGCCTCACAGCTATTAAAGCCTAGGATTTGGAAGCATATCAGTTCTCCACTATTTCTATAAAACTACATTCAATATTCCCTTGCCACACAATTGCTACTTTGCTTGCTTGTATTGCTTTTTAAAATAAAAAAAAATAAAACTCATATACAATGTAAAAAAAACACCAAAAAACCAAAATTCAACATGTATTCCCAATGTATATATTTACATTTTTACAAATGATATACAATCATTACTGTACAAGAACTAATAATTCTTCAAATTGTCAACTCATGCAAAACTAGACATTTAAAAGGATATTAAAAAAAAGAAATAATGTTTCATTTTCAAGTCAATAATGAGCCCAAGTCACTGAGCAGGGCAATGACATGGCCAGACTTCTGCTCTAGGAACATCACTTTGGGGGCAGTGTGGAGGATGGATTAGAGAGATTAGAGGTGGATGTACCATTCAGGAAGCTAATGCAGATGCCCACGTCAGGGGTGTTAAAGGTCTGAACTAGGGTAATGGCTAAGGAGTGGAGGGAAGGGGACATATGTGACCTGTGATGGATCCAGAAAAGGATACGATCACAAATGTGGAGGAAGGAGAGTGAGGAATCAAGAATGACAGAGTGGTTGTAGTCTGAAGGAGGAGGAGGAGGGTGGTGCCCTCAATAAAAAAGGGAGCTTTGTGGAAAACATAATGTGATGAGAACTATGATGAAGACCACAACCCCTCCATGACCTCTCATCTCATACAAGTCATTCTATCCCCCTCCCAGCCATGATGAAAGTGGGAGGAGGCAAGACTCTTACCAAGAACTTCTTGTGGCAGCCCCCAGTGCTCCAGGGGACAGGGTGTGCTGCAAGATGGGGACAGTTTTTCCAGTGACACCTGCAGTACAGCTGCCCAGGTGTCTGTTAGTTTGCAACCCTCCCCACTTCCTCCTGTCTCCTTTTTAACCCCTTGTAATCTGACTCCCAACCTCATCCCTCCACTGAGACTATTCTCTCCAAAGTGAGCCATCATCTCTGTACTGAGAAATCTGAGAAAGAAAGCAGCAATGTGTGTCCTTGGGCAAGTCCCTAGCTACTTTGTTCCCAAGGTTATTGGGAGGAGAGCCATATCATTATATATTACCAAGCATTCAAATTATGCTTCAAAGAGCGCAACTCTGAAGGACTAGCCATGTTGTTTGAATGCAAAATATATGCTTGCCAAAACAACTATTTTATGGAGAACTCACATGGGGCAGGTGATCATATGGTGGTCAGAAGAAGCGATACAAGGACACTCTCCAGGTCTCTCTCAAGAACTTTGGATTTGACTGTGCAACATGGGAGACACTGGCACAGGACCGCTCAGCATGGCATGCCCACATCAGAAAGAGTACTGTGCTCTACGAGCAAAGTAGAATTGAAACAGCACAAAGGAAGCATAGGATGCCCAAATTTGGAGTATCCACCCCCAAAATTCATATGGACTATCTGTGCCCAACCTGTACTAGAGCATTCCAAGCTCTTATTGGTCTGATCAGCCACACAGTCCAACACACTGAAACTTCACTTTATCATGGTGATGTCATTTTGGTCCTCTTTGAAATCAAAGGACAGCAACTAACCAACTGAAAGATCTCATGGCCTCTTCTCAGTCCCCATCCTTCTGGATGCAGCACTAGACTGCTGACCACTCTTTTCCACGTGGATACTCTCTCTACCCTGGTTTTTCCTGATTACTCTGTCCTGGTTTTCCTCCTACCTCTTTAAGTATTCTTCTCAGTCTCCTTTGGGGGATCATCATCCATACCTCATCCTCTAAACAGAGAATTCTGCTGAAACCTCTAGAGTACCGACCCCTTGTCATCTAGTCCTTTCATGACTCAGGGAGAGAGGGACAGAAGCCATACTACTAATAATTCAAGTCCTAGTCCCCAACACTGCCCCCACCCAACCACCTCCTAAGAACAAACTGACCACCTCCAAGGGAAACCTGTCCCATGTATATAATACAGTCATGTCTCTTCCACTCTTTCTGCCTCCTTTTCAGTCAATCTGCTTCCATCTCCACAGAAGCAAAAAGGAGTCACATGGACCTTAAAGCCTGTTTGCATTTTGTTTGTTTCAAGGATTTCCATGGCCAAAGACTTCTTCACCAAGAGGCCTATGGGTGATGGTCCCCTCCTAACCTTAGGAGGCTGCTCCTTTTAGAGCAGACTTGGTCTGCTCCTAGGACTATACTCAAGGCTTAACCATGGTGGTAGAACCAAGCAAAGCATCCACTCCTTGCCCTGGCACAGCCTTGGAAATGCAAGATCACCTGTACATGACAATATGGCATCAGAGCATGACATTTTGGGAGACATAAAGAAAAATAAAAGACAGCTTTATATCAGACCAGCATTTGGTCACCTCCCTTTCATTACTGATAGTGTAAATTGTGTGTGTGTGTGTGTGTGTGTGTGTGTGTGTGTGTGTGTGTATGTGTGTGGATCTGTGTATACCCTGCTGTGCCTGCTGAACTTTAACTGCCCTTTTGGATGATCAGCATTCCAGATGTCTCTTCTTCCTTGAGGAATCAGCACCCACTGGCTAGTTCAGCCTGGACACACTGGACAGTGCTCAGTACAGTGTTCCTTGTACTGCTCTGATCAGTAGAATGAAGAGCAAGGCTTTTTTTTTCTTTAGAGATGTCACTCTAGGAATTCTGGAGTCAAAGACAATTGCAGTTGAAGAGGAATGAGAGAAGGAAGCCCTGGGGATCTGCCATGGAGTGAGTGTGAGGGAGGGGCAAAGATCCCAGACTTCCTCTCTCTAAGGGAAAGCAGTGCCAAGAGCATGCCTATTAAAGGCAAAGCAGAGATGGTTCCCAGGACATGATTCATTCTTCATGTGCTTGTACCAGAATAGGAAGTGTTCTGTCTCTCAGATACTTTGTGCTACATAACGCAGTTGACCAATGACCTGGAAGAAAGCAGAGGGAAGGGAGGAGGCATCAGTGATATTGTGAGGAGAACTGGCCCCTTTAGAGGGTTGCCAAGGCAGCAACACCAAGGAAGTTTGAGAATGAGCAATAGGACAGAATGAGCAACAGCAGGACCAGACCAGATAGGAAAAGTATGCACCTCATGTCAGGACCGTAGAAGAACGTCCTGATTGCCCCTAACCTAATTTCTTCTCTATCTTTTATGTACTTCTTACTGCTTTCCCACTCTTTGACATTTCATGAAAATGAGGGCACTGGTAAATCCGTACTCTGACTTCTACCTTATACCAGAAGATGATGAGAAAGCCCAGTGGGGAGTGCTTTATTAGGGAATGAGGTCATGGCTCTGAGCTTGAACCAGCTCTATAAATTTGGCTTTACACAGGGTTAGGCTCAGTCCATCTGGGGAGGCTGAATTTGCTGACGTCTTGTACAGCTCTTCAGTTCTGGTTCCTGACACCTCTTTTATCTAGTTTGTAATTAAGGCCCTCAGGACCAGAATTATGAGGGACTGAGTCATCATGGCAGAGAAAGAGAAAAAAGGGTTGCCTAGTTGTAAGTGACTTTACCCCCACTGCCTGGAAAAAAGAAATCAGCATCGGGGTGGGTTAATCCTGTCTAAGTCCATGAAGATAAACGCTGATGCAAGTTAATCATTTCTGAAAGGTGCAGATTTTTTCCTGGTAAGTCAACTCAAGTCTGTGGAAATCAAACACCACTTGAAATGTTGTAGCCATGCCTACAAAAGAGCTGCGTTCACCTTTCCTTAGGGCTTTGTACTCAAGTATATTTGTTTTTTTAAAAAATTTTTATTTATTTGTTTCTAGTTTTCAACTATCACTTCTCTAAGATTTTGAGTTCTACATTTTCTCTTTCTCCCTCCACAGACCCAAAACAGCATGCAATCTGATATGTGCTTATATTTCTTAAGCTATGTTTCCATATTTTTTCTTTCTTTCCTGTGAATTTCTTTTTTTTTAATCTTGGGACCCCCAGATGTACCCCTGGTATCCTGTGCAGGAATCTGAAGGCAGCAAGAGGCAGCTGATATGCTTTAAAATTAATTCTGGAGGGTTTCTTTTCTTCCTTTTTCTTACTTTAAACTCTTTTTAAAACAAAACCCACAGAAACAAAATTTGTCTTTGACTGTTTGTTGTATATTATGCCCTTTGAGGTCCTTTTACAGTCAGCAGACTGTTACTGTACAGGACTAACTGTGTAAGTACTTACAGTAAAATAAATTGTTTTACTATATTCAAAAAATGAGGTAGTCAAATCCATGCCAGTGCTGGCCAGCTGAGATCTAGAAGAGGAGGCCAGACAGGCCCAGCTCTCTATCCAGATGACCAGACACCCCTTCCTCCTCATTGACCTTCATTTCTCTGCCACACAGAGCCCTTATCTGGCTCTGACATCTTCTAATACACTCAGCATCACAGTCATAATATAAGGGCCAGGCTAACACTAGCCCAGAAGCCTGGGCTCCCTCCTCACAGGTAAATTACCTATGGACAGGGGTAGAACAGAGGTTGGTGCTTCCTCTAAGGCCATTGATAGCAGCAGGAGCCTTCTTGCCCCTGCCTCCAAACCCCAGTCCTCAAACAGCTGAACTACCTCCATGACTACACAAACTAATCAAGAGACAGAATGTCTTATCTACAAATAAATCAGAGTTTGGAAAGTGGGCCCAGAAGTGGGTCCACAGCAGAGCAGCCACTGATCCAGGAACAGACTCAGAGCTTTGAATTCCTGAGATCTCCTGCCTCACACCCTCCACATACCTGCGCTCCCTCCATGTCCTACATTGTCCTCTGATTTCCTTCTGTTCTGTTCCTAGAACTCCCCTCAGGACTCTTCACTGTGATTGGCCCTGCTGAGCTCCTTCAGGCAAAGCATGGGGAGGATATCATATCCCTCTGATAACTCTCTCCTAAGGTGGATGCCAGGAAAATGATTGTGAAATGATTCCAAAATGAGACCCTTGTGTACAGGTACCATGACGAGGACAGTTGGAGGAAACTCAGACCCTGAGTCCCAAGAGAGGCCCAGACTGCTGAAACCTGACATGGCTGAGGGGATAGTGGCCTTGAGAATCTATCAGGTCCAGGTCTCTGACCCTGGTCCATACTCTTGCTATTTCCTGTCACCTGACTATTACAAAGAGGCCTGCTTAGACCTGCAGGTAGCAGGTAAGTCCCACTTGGTCCATGGCTTCCTTCTGAAAGAACATTGAGTCAAATCTCCTCATTTCACAGATGAGGAAAAGAGAGGCAAGGTGCTTTCAACCAAAATCATCTAACTTAGAAATGGCCAAGGTGAAAGTCAAACTCAGCTCCTCTTACTCCAAATTTGGCTCAGCTAAGAGCCAGAGAGAGCTTCTCAATTGGAACGACAGGACCAGATTCAGAATGGATGTTAGCAGAGTGGCATCTATGGAATCCTCAGACCTAGGTTGGGTCTCTGGAGACCTGGGGTCTAGCCCTGTCTCTGTCATTTCCTCAACTCTTGGATAAGTCTCTTCCCCTCTCTGTTCTCTTTCCCCCTGGGATTAGACTAGAGGTAATCTAATATCCCATCATCTCCTGAACGTCTCTGAATCTATAAGGACCCAGCTGTGAGGTAGTAGAAAGAGGCTTGAATTGGGAGTTAGAGCACCCAGGCTTCAGTCCTGGTTCTGTGACTTACAAGCTGAAGGATGGAGGGCCTCTCTCTCTATTTTCCTTTCTGTAAACTGAGGCAGCTGGACTCAATTCTTTCTCAGTTCCCTTCCAATTTTTACATTCTACTCTCTGAAGCCCTGGGGAAACTTGGTTTTGAGGGGATGTTTAGAGGCTGGTTCAGGGGAGGAAGACTGCCTCAGTTGTGCACAAAGGTACTATCCCTGCCCAATATTTTCTGAATACTGATGCCCTTTATGCTTCAACCCTAACCTGATCTGTAGGGATTAGGGACAGGGTTTCCCTTTCTTTGATTTCTACAGTAATGGTATTTGAGGACCCATTTTCAGTGAATCTTCCCACATCTGAGAAGATACTTCATAAAAGGATTGTTGCTGTATGCACAGTGGTCTTCTCTGGCTTCTTAGTGATTTATTTCTTCTGCAAAACAAAACTCCAGAGAATCAGAGGTAAGAGGAGGGCTCTTCCTTTAGTCCTTCAATCCTTCCATTACTCATTGGATCCTGTGATTATTGCTGGGAGAGGGATTTGAGGATTCCCTGATTTGCTAGACTAGAGCAGCATCCTTTGATCTGAACATATGGTCTGGTCCTTGGGTGAGGGAACTGAGCTTTCCTGGGATGACAGAGTAACTCCTGAGTGGTCTCTGTGCCAGGTGGGTTGTGTCAAAGATGATTATCCACTGGGATTCAGGAGGATAGATTGTTGGGGAGAAACCTCCTAGCCATGTTCTCACCTCTGCCTAATCCTCTACACACCCTCATGCAGGATCTTGTCCCTGAGTTACTTTCTAGGTCTAGGTGGAGGGATGGGGGTTGCTGGGACTGCCTTTTGCCAGGCAGTCTGTTCCTAGAGCTGTTCCTTTCAATACTCGAATGTGCATCTGGTCCCAGCAACTAGTCCCTTTCAACCCCTAGATGTTCTAGCCTGCTCTCTCATACTCTTTGCCCTTACCCAGCTGCCCTGGCCCCATATCCTGTCCCTTTTCTTAGGCCTACCCATCCATAAGCTGAATCAAGGAATTAAGTAATTTTGACTTAAATAAATAATCTTTAAAAATTTTTTCTCTTTAATTTTTGTACATATTCAATATTTTATTTTTCCCCAGTTACATGTAAAACAATTTTTAACATTTGTTTTAAAACTTTGGGTACCAAAATCTCTCCCTTCCTCCCTTTACTTCCCTTTTTGTTAGACAGTAAGAAATTTAACATAGGGTATACTTGTGCAATAATGCAAATCATATTTCCATGTTAGTCAAGTTATAAAAGAAAAAGTAGTCCAAAAAACCCCACAAAAATTAATAAAATGAAATATATTGTGGTTTGATCTGCATTCAGCCTCCATCATTCTTTCTCTGTAAGTGGACAGCATTCGTCATCATGAGTGCTTTGGAATTGTCTTGGATCATTGTCCTGCTGAGAAGAGCTAAGTCATTCACTTACTTACCTTCTTGCTGAAGCAGCCAGGTCCCAGATGCCAGCTCCTCTCCCCAGCCTCCTGGCAGCCCTGCTCCCTGTCACTGCCTCCCTGCCTCCAGCTCCTCTGTCCTAAATGAAGCTGCCTCCTCCTCCTCCCCTGGAAAACTAGCACCCTGAGACTGAGAGGGGACGGCTGGGGCTTCCTCTAAGAATCATATCCTGAAGGCAGCAGGAGCTTACTTGGAACCCAGACAGGGTTCCCAGGTCTCCTTTATGTGTCACCTGTTGCCAGAGGCTGTGTCCCTTCAGTTGTCAAGCATTCTACCCCACCTTCTGCCAGGAAGATTTTTATTAGTCCAGTTACATTAGGTATTTTCTATTCAATTCACATTTGTTTTAGAAAACAACTTATTTCCATTTAAAAATATATTTCCTATATTTTATTAGTTCATATCACTTATTTTTTCTCTTTTCTTTTTCTCTTTTCTCTAATTTGGTTCTTTTAGATACTTTTCCATTTTTATTTTCATACAACCTGGTTGTGTTACCCTGGGCTAGTCACCTACCTTTCTGTTCTCTCTTTGACTAGAGTTTGCATAGGATGCACAGACCAGCATTGCTCATGGAAGTCCTGCCTCTAGAATTCCCAAGATCAGTGAAATCTCAAGTCCATTCCCTTATCCTTCAGAAAATCAGTGATGTTATGTTATTGAAGAAATAACCTATCTATATTGTTCAAAATGGTTTTTCTTATTTTTTAATTTACAAAGGTATTACATTTACCTTGTCAAGACATTGCTAACCCTTATAAAAAAACTCATCTTGTTTCCTTGTATTTGATGGTGTCCAATCCAGGAAGGAAGCTGAAGAAGCAGCCCCTGCCTCTCCTGGGGAGCTCTGGCTTCTCTGCAGGCCATTAGCTAGAGATGCTTCGATTCTTTAGTGATAAAGAAGGGGAAGGTGGGGCTGCATGAGGAGAGGGCAATGTCTACACAAAATCTCTTCTTTTGTGCCCCTTTCCCTTCCTGGGACTTTCAGCAAAGGGGACAAGGGAAGGCTTTCTCTCCCCTCCCTCCCCAGCATCACAGACAATGGGTTGTAGTTTGTGGATGCCCAGGCAGGCCAGAGAGAGCATGGAATCACTGTCCATTTCTGCCTTTCCATTTCTTCTATGAGCATAACATTGACTCACGGTCTGGAAAAGTGAGCAGTTTCCACCTCAGGGAGCACCTGGAAGGGAGAGACTTCTTGAGCTCTGGATTTGGTTAAGAGTTTCCCAGATGGAGATTTCTTCAGAAGCCCCTAGCTCCCAAGAGCAGATGGCACCTCTAAGCTGAAGGAGGCCCATGCCAGGCTGGCTAGGAGATATGGACCCATCTTCAGATCCAAGGTTCCTCTGAAATACCAGTTCAGAGGTCCCACTGCAGATCTTTGCCTTTCAAAGGTAGTCAATTACCATTTATGAAGTGTCTATTATGTACCAGGTAAGATGTTAAGCCCTGGGAATACAAAGAAAGGCAAACAACGGTTGCTGTTTTCAGGGACCTAATCAGGTAATGGGGTAGACAATAAGCATAGAGCTCTGATCAAATAAGATATATTCAGGATAGTCTGGAGATAGCTCCAGGAGAAATCATTAAGATTAAGGAGGCATGATGACTGGAGGAGAGTCAGGATGACCACCTTGTGAAACTCTGCCTCACTTAAATCCAATTCATGATGAAGACCCTCTTGAGCTCCCTACTCAACACTTGAAGGGGGCCAAAACCTTAACTGACCAATCAGACCTGGAAGCGTTGGCTCACTCTGTGTGAGCATAACAGACATGCCTTTCCAGTGACTCAAAACTCTCCTGCTGGACTGAGTTGACTAGAACATTCTTCTGTATAACTCATGAAGACCAAAGACCTTGGACTGGACATCTCCTCATTGTATTGTTTTATGGTCTTCTCTTCTTATGTGCTATTTTACAACTTCCTATCTTTACACAGTTGGCAGTAAGCAGATGATGATCTGGGGCCATTCTATTTTTACGGAACTTACAGTTTTGGCTAATAAAGGACACTGGTGTCCTGAGTTGGAGTGTGGGTGGGTTACTCTATGGGTATAAAAACTTCTTCAACTGTTCTTTGAGTTCAGAATTGTTTTTGAGTTCCATGCATGCTTGTTTTCTGTTAGCTGAAAGGAAATAAACTACACACCCACAGTCACATACCCATACCCACATACCCCTCCACATACACACATATTGTCCATCTCTGCAGATTTTGCTCTAAGAAAAGACAAGCAAAACTAGGTTATGTCTATGTTTTTAATTTTTCTCAAGCTAGTAACAACTATGCATTGCATGGAAGTCACAGTCCAGAACTGAATCCCTCTAAGGGACCCAGTCCAGAACTGACTCAGTTTAGGGGTGGGGTGCCCAGTTTATATACCTTTTCTACACGGACTGATATCAGCCCATTGCTGTTTTACCTTCCTACAGAGGAAATACCTGTTCTATCAGACCAACCCCCAACCATGCCAGACCACTCCCAGCCTTGGGCTATCTAGGCAGAAGAATCTGTCTCCACCCAAGTCTGAGCAGAACCCATTAGAGCTTCTATACCTCTGATTAAATCAATTCAGGCTTGGAGTTTGAACTGGGCAAGACTCAATGCAATCTCATTTTTGGTAATGTTCTTCTGAAGAAATCTGGGAGAAGGGGGCTAGGGGTAGGGGTGGGAGAAGCTCTGAGTCTCCAAGATACTGATTACTAAGAAAAATAACTTTTTACAATATATACACACATACATACATACACAGTCACGTATATGTCACCTAATTGTTTCCTTTTAAACAAACTCTGAAGGTTGACAGTAACAAGCAAGCCAAGACAACAACAAAAAGTTTTGCATAGGGGAAGGGGGGATGGGAGGAGAAAGAGAGAAAAAGAGAGGGAGAGGGAAAGAGGGAGAGAAGGAGAGAGGGAGAGAGATAGACAGAGAGACAGAGAGAGGGAGAGAGAGAGGCTTTATGAGTTAAACCTTTGTCACTCATGTTACACATTAACCTAATGACTATTATGGTCAAAGTCTAAGCTTCCTCCTCTGCTGGATGCTGTGCGTATTTCTGGGAAGGAGTCAATCTGGTTTTTGACGAGGTTGGGGGGGGTGCTGTATAATAAAATAGTATAATAAAAATATGATTGCATATGAAACTGCAAATCTGTTATGTACAACTTGGTATTCCTTTTGAGTATATAATAAAGTCATCATGTAAATTTTTCTCTTCCCTTCCTTCCTCTGCCCAAGAGACAGCCACTATTAGACACAAACAGGTATTTATGATTTTGGGTGTGCAAACATACACATATCAAATATGTGTATGCACATGTATACACACATACATGTAAAATTACTTTATAGAAACTTCTGTTCATCAGTTCTTTCACTGGATGTAGAGAACAGCCTTCTTCACATGCCCTTTATAGTAAATTTGATTACTTAAAGTAGTCAAAATGACGTATTTGCTCAATGTCATTTTTAAAACAACATTGTTGTTACCTCATACAATATTCTCATGGTTCTGACCATTTTGTTCTTCGTTATTTTGGGCAAGTCTTTCCATGTTTTTCTAAGATTATTGAGCTCATTATTTCTTACTGCACAGTAGTGTTCAACCACATTCATATACCACAATTTGTTTAGCTATTCCCCATTTGATGGCCATCCCTATCATTTCCAGTGCTTTGCTATCACAAAGAATGATGCTATAAATACTTTAGAACATATAGGTTCTTTTCCTTTTACCCTAATCGTATCTGAAAATGTATCTAGTAGTGGTATTGCTAGATCAACGAGTAAAGGAAATTTAAGAACTGAGCATTATTCCAGATGGTTCTTCAGAATAGTTGAATCAGTTCACAATTACACTAACAATGAATTAGTGTCTAAATTTTTTCACATCCCCTCCAATATTGGTTACTTTTCCCTTCAAATATTTTAAGCAATCTGGTAAGTGTAAAATTATATTTCAGTGTTTGGGGTTTTTTTTTTTTTTTTTTTGGCATTTCTGTAATCAGTACTAATTTAGAGTATTTTTTCATATGACTACAAATTGTTTTGATTTCTTCATTGGAAAACTGTTTCTTCATATCCTTTGACCATTTGTCAAATGGGAAATGACCTGTATCCTTATAGATTTGATAATGTTTTATATATATTTGAAATATGAGACCTTTATCAGAGAAACTAGCTACAATTTCCCACCCCAATTTTCTTCTTTCCTTCTGATTTTGGTGGTTTGTTTTCTTTGTAGAAAACCTTTTTTTTTTAATTTCATGGAACTGAAATTATTCATTTTATATCTAACTTTACCCTTTATCTCTTGTTTATTTATAAATTATTTCTGTAATTTGTTAAATAATCCATTTCATGTTCTTCTAATTTTCTTGTAATATCTCTCTCTTTCTGTAGGTCATGTATCCATTTTGACCTTATCTTGTTAGATGGTGTAAGATATTTGTCTATGCCCAGTTTTTGCCATATTGCTCTCCAATTTTCCCAACAATTTTACCAAATAATGAATTCTCATCTCCAAATCTTAAGTCTTTCCACTTGTCAAATAAAGTTGTTCTATCTGTTAGCTACCGTAAATTATATGTCTATCCTGTCCCATTGATTTATCTTTCTGTTTATTAGTCCATTATTATTAGTCCATATAGTTTTGATAATTATTGTTTTATAAGTTAACATCTGAGACTGCTAAACCTCCTTCCTTTACATTTTTCATTAGTTTCTTTGATAGTCTTGATATTTTTTGTTTTTTCAAATGAGTTTTTTTATTTATCTATCTCAATGAAATCATTTTTGGTTAACTTTATTGGGATGGCATTGCATATATAAATTAGTTTAGGTATAATCTTTTTTTTTTTTTTTTTGCTTTTTTGACCCTGCCTAACCAAGAACAAATCATATGTCTCCAATTTTTAAAATCTGCCAGGGATACATCATGCAGACATCTAAAAGCATCAAAGACTGGAATGGACTGTATTATCTGAAAGTATCTATCCTCATCAAAGAAAATTACCATGGGAAGGTATAATTCAAAACACCATGCTGAACCAAGAGAAAAGCTGTACACTGTGGCTGAAACATCAGTAATTACACAACGTCCACAGTAGAATCTCAGACTCAGAGCTCTGATCCACAGATGTTTACGCTGAATATCAGAGTGAGAAAGAACCTGATAACACCATGACTTATAGTCACATACTGTTTTGATGCTTGAAAGCACTTTCCTCACAACCCGTTCAGTAAGATGTGCAGGCAATTGTTGCACCCATTTTTAAACTGATGAAACTGAGGATTTTTCAAGGGTTAGTTATGTGTGCATGTTTACTCAGGAGGATTCAAAACTGGGTTTCCTGACTCCTAGTCCATTGCTCTATCCATGAATGATGTGACATTCCTTCAGAGTACAATGCAATATCAAAGCTGGGAGGGGACTTAGAATAGAGAATGTCCGAGATGAAAAGGACCCTAGAACACAGACTGTCAGGGGGCTTAGAAGCCATCATGCCAAAAGTGAGGGGGGTACTGAGAATCTAAGACAGAGAATGAGAGTAATTCAAGGGATCTCAATATAGGAAGTACAATGTAAGAGCTGAAATTTTAAAGCATGCAATATAAAATGTTAGTGCTAGAATCAAGAAAGGAACCTGAAAGCATAAAACCTAGAATACAAGTGACTGAGTGAATTTGAGAAAATATATTGTTAGAGCTGCAGGGACCTTGAAATTACTGTGTGAAAATCCCTCATTTTATACAGGAATAAATCAAGGCCTAGAAACCAATGAAGAAACAAGTTAGTAATGAAGCAGATAATGAAGAGAGAGGAAGGAATTTATTAATGCCAAATACTGGACACACAAATATAGAAGTGAGATAGTTCCTATCCTCAGGGAGCTTACATTCTGATAGGAAAGACAGTATATAAAACCAAGTGGTGGCCAGGGAAAGGAGATGTGGTTTGGGGAGTCAGGAGATGGTGAGTAAGGCAGTCCACTAACTTGCTTTTCCAAGAGGCAATTGTTAGTGTTCATTTAATTACAGCAAGATTTAGAAAGGAAAGAAGAGTGTTTTGGAGTAGAGGGAGGAGGTGGCTGATGTGCCCACAATAACAGGGTAGAAAGTGGTCCAATGAAGAGGAAGCTGCATGGTCCCAGGGAGGGCCCTGGAGGGTCTGTTTGGAGAGTAGGGTGGCGTCAGGGGTCAGGGTGGAAAATGACCAGGAGGAGGCTGAAAGATAGAGGATAAGGACTTGCCTGCTGTGACACAGGGGTTTGATGGCAGAGCCAGGTCCAGAAGCCAAGTCTCTCAACTCTCAAAGATTCTCAGTTTATTTCAGTCCTAGGAATATCCTGCTAAAATCTGGTTACTTCTGGGAGGGGTTGCCATATTACACCATCCTCTGTCCTTGCACCTTAGCAATAATGAGTTGGTTAGATCCTTCCCAAAGCTACCCAGCACAGAGCACCAGATAGGCCTCTCCATTTATCCAAATGACAAAATTTTACCAACCCTTAGTGAGTTGAGTTGTACTGACACGTAGTGATCTGACCTGACTCTCTGCCTAACTGCTGCTTCTAAAATAGTCAGCTACACAGCAACAGTATTAGGGTCAGTTTAACACCAGCCCAGAAACCTGGGCTCCCTCTAATCTTGTAAGTTACCTCTGGACAGAGATAGATAGGGCAACCATGGGATGCAATGAATAGAGTGCTGAGCCTAAAGTCAGGAAGACTTGAATTCAAATCCAGCCTCAAAAACTTATTAGCCATGTGACCCTGGGCAAGTCATTTTCCCCTGTTTGCCTCAGTTTCTTCATCTGTCAAGTGAGCTGGAGAATGAAATGGCCAAATACTGTTAGGCAATCCAGTATCTTTGCTAAGGAAACCCCAAATGAGGTCATGAAGAATCAGACATGACTGAAACAACTGACCAATATTCTGACTCAGAACAGACATGGAGTAGAGGCTGATACCTCCCTTAAGGCCACTGATGGCAGCTATTGACTTCCTGTACCCATCCTGAAGCCTCCAGCCCCTAATCAGTTTCCTTCCCCTCAGACTATACAAAGCAGTCAAGAAAGAGAATGTCTTGTCTACAAGGGGATCACAGGAGGGAAGATGATTTATCCAAAAGAGTGGCAGTTGATCCAGTAACAGAAGTCAGAGCTTCATAGATCTTGGATCCTCTCACCTCACCTGCATCCACACAAAAGAAAAGAAAAAAGAAAGACCCAGTAGGCACCAAAATATTAGAAAAATCTTTTAAGCCTCTGTTTGTTGTTGTAGCCTAGAGGTGGAAGCAAAATACCCTCTCTTCAAGTGAAGAAAGCCTGAAAAAGTTGTGGCAGACACTTGTAGTAAAATACGATTATACTGTATGCAGTGATGAATATGAAGTATAGACTTATAGGGGCTGATGCAAAGTGAAATTGGCAGCCACAGCAAAAAAAGATACATAAACACTCCAACACAGTAATGGAAAGAAGAATGACAAAAACAGGGAAACAACACTGGGAAATTGCAATGACTAAGTTTAATACCCAAAGAAGGAAATATATCTCCCTTCCTTTTTAGCACACTTGGGGGCTTATGGGTATAGAACATTGCTTATCATGTCAGACTTTTTCACATTAGTTTAGTTGATCTGGATTTTTTTTCTCCCTCTTTTGTATTTTTTGCTAGAGAGTATGTCTTCCTGAATGTTCTAGGCTGAGCTTGACTCAGGACAATCCCTGTGTGATTCATGGTTGAGGTGAGAACCTGAAGAGACACTTCTAGGTCATTCAATAGTTAACAAGAGGAGGCTTCCTTAGCAGTTGAGGACATTCAATAAGGATTCACTGAGGGACATCTCAGGTTGATGCAGCTGAACTAAACCTCTCAGCCTCTGAGTTTCCCACAGTGTTCTGCCAGCAAGTTTCAAAGCTCACCTTGGGCTTGTGCCTTCTCTGGAAACCAGGAAGTATATTTCAACAGTCTGAAACTGGAGTTTCCTGGGGCAGTTAAAGTTTGAGGGTGGTTTCAATGCACTGTAAGAATAGCCTGACTTGCATGGACCCTTGAGCATTTGCTTCTAACACAGAAAAGTTGGGGTGAAAGATTTAATCAGAAATATAAGTGATAGAGCTCAATTCCTTGAGGAAATCATTTACACGAGGTGTCTCACTTCCTCTCTTCTCGTTCACTTCTGAACCTTCTGCAATCTTGCTTTTAACCTCATCATTCAACTGCAGTTATTCCTTCCAAAATTGCCTATGACTGACTGTCATTTTTTGGCAAGTATACATTTTGCATTTGAACAACATGTCCAGCCCATCAGAGTTGGTTTCTCTGAAGCATAGTTTGAATGCTTGACAGTTTAGTTCGAGCAAGGACTTCAGTGACTGGTACCTTATCCTGCCAGGGGATCTTCAGAATCTTCCTAAGACAGTTCAAATGGAAATGATTCAGTTTCCTGGCAGGGCCCTGGTAGACCGTTTATGTTTCACAGGCATAAAACAATGAGGTCAGCACAACGACTCTATAGACCTTCAGTTTGGTTGTCAGTGTAATACCTCTTCTCTCCCATACTTTTCTTCAGAGCCTCCCAAATACTGAGCTAGCTCTGGCAATGTGTGCATCAACCTCACTATTGTATGGAGTAATTGCATGGGTCAGGCATTCACATGGTGGTTTGAAGAAGCAATACAAGGACACTCTCAAGGTCTCTCTCAAGAACGTTGGATTTGATTGTGTGACATGGGAGACACTGGCACAGGACTGCTCAGCATGGTGTGCCCGCATCAGAAAGGGTGCCTGCTTTGAGCAAAGCAGAATTGAAACAGCCCAAAGGAAGTGTAGGATGCATAGAATTTAGAGTATCCCTCCCAAATGTTCACAAGGACTATCTGTGCCCAACCTGTGGTAGACCATTCCGAGCTCATATTGGCCTGATCAGCCACAGTCAGGCACAATGAAACTCAACTTTATCATGGTGATGTCATTTTGGTCCACTTTGGGAATGAAGGACAACAACCAACCAAGCATGAGTGGCTGATTATCAAATCTAATGACTTTCTTCTCACTCTTTATCCTTCCTGACTTCTGAGCTGCCTTTGACACTCTCTCTTTCTTGTTTCCATCTGCTCTCTAGATTTAAGTAACACTGCTCTCTCCTGATTCTTCTTCTGACTCTCTGCTCCTTCTCAGGCTCCTTTTCTAGATCTTTATGAAGGTCCCACTCACTGATTGTGGTGCCCCCCAAAACATTTTCTTGAGTCCCCTTCACTTTCTATGCTGTGTCAGTTAGTGATCTTGAATCCCATGGACTCATTTATCATTTCTATGCAGATGATTCCCAGCCTTAATCTCTCTCCTGAATTTCCAAGTGCCTGTTAGACATCTTCAACTGGATGTCCCATAGGCATCTTAATCTCATATCCAAAATGGCTGTTCATATTCACACACCACTCTGTAAACCTGCACTTTTGCTAAGTTTCTTGTTACTGATCAGGAAAATAAACTCCTCCCACCGACATCTGTACCCAGGATGTCAGCCTTAGCTCCCCACTAGCCTTCACTCCACACATCCAGCCTCTTGTCACATCTTCTCATTTTACCCTTATAATGCTCCTCAGATGTCAAGCTCTCTCTATTTATACAGGAACATCTTCATTCCAGGCCCTTATAGTCTCGGTCTGGGAATATTTCTGTAGCTTTTTCATGAGTCTCCCTGGCTAAGTGTCTCCCCCTCCTGTCTGTCCTCTACTCAGCTGCCAAAGTAATTTTCCTAAAATGTAGGTCTGATCATCTTTAATCATTCAACTCTAGAAACTCCCCATGACCCCCAGGATCAAATCCAAACCTTTGTTAGACCTTTCCAGCCCTTCCCCATCAGATACCTTCCTGCCTTTCTAAGTCTTATTCCCCTTCCCTCTCCTCCCTCAAATTTAGGATTAAGCTCTCCTGGCCCTGTGGCTTCTCCTCACACCTGATGCTCCATCTTTTGAACTGAGGTTCTGAGGGAGTCAAAGGGAGAAGTTTCTGCCCTTCCTAAGCTAAGTCTCTGCCCCAGGTGGAAGAGTTTTGACTCCATGGAAATGAAGTAAACTTTCTGAGAGAAAGGACATAAAGATCCTGGAGTTACCATGGCCAGGTCTGTCTCCTACACTTGTGTCCCGGACCTATTGTCCTTTGGGTTTTTGCCCATTCTTTCCTCTCCTGGACACTGGTTGTATATGTGGGAAAGTCAGCTCCTGGGGCAGTGCAGAGAACATGCTTTGGACTGTACTGTTTGAGCGAATACCTTATTAAAGACCTGAGTAGTCAAGTGATTGTTAGGGTGGAAGGACACAGGTGGAGGCTTGTGGTCTAGTGTTGGGTAGGATAGCCAGCCAGAGGGTGATCCCTGGAATCCTGGGAGTAAGGATATGAGCTGGATGAGGGGGGGGTCAGGGGGTTGTTATAAATGTGTTTTAAAATGGGTTGTTATTGATATTTGTGGTTTCACATGGCCTAGTTTTTTCCCCTACATGTGTCCTTCTCCTAGAGAGCTAGGCTCCTCTAACAAAGGATTTACAGAGAAGAAAGAAAAAGAGGAAGGAGAGGGGAAAACCTGGAAAATCAGTATTCAAAGAACTAATTTTCATTGTCATATTCCATATCCCTGTACTCAGAGATCTAAATCAATGTGTGTTGGAGGGAGGGAGGTGTCTTTTATTTCTTTTTGAAGATAGATTTTTGGACTGCACTTCTCTCGGATTAATTGTGGGCCCCATAACAACCTTATCAGTTGAGAACAAAGGTCTGGTCTTCTTTTCTCAAACAAGGAAAAGACAAAAGGGAAATGTGATTGCAATCTGTACCTTAGTCCCTTAGCTGTTAAGGGAGAAATTCAAATTTGAACTTAGGTCATCCTGACTCCAAGCCCAGCACTCTCTGCACCAAGCTGCTTAGCTACCTAGATCTATAAATGAAAGAGATCCCAGCGAACACCAGATCCAGTCCCTTCAATGCAGCTCTTTAAATTAAGGCCCATGGAGGGCAAAAAGAGTTCCCAAGGTCCCACAGTAATCCTCAGGGGAAGGATTTGAACACAGGTCCTCTGTGTCCAAAGACAGTTTATTTCTACTAGATTAATTTATAGGGGAGGACATTAAGATTGAGACAGGGACAGGTCTTCTACAATGACACACAGCTCTGCCAGAGCCAGACCTGAAACTTTGAACCCCAAGAGCAATACAAGTTCCATTATACTGGACACCCTGATTGTCCTGGGCTCAGCATTGGGAGGAATCTCAAAGGGCATCATGTCCAACCCAGCCCTCAGTAGAAATCCCTTTTCCCATGTTCCCAGCAAATCATCCTCCAGCCTCCCCTGAGAGACTCCAATCTACTTCTAGTTCTAGGACTGCTCTTCTGTCCATACCATGCTGTTTCTCAAGATGAGTCAAAGAAATAGACAATGAGTGGGGGAAAGCATGATTGGTTTGTAAACAAGCTGGCAGAGATGCCACTTTTGATACTGCGCTGTATAACACACCAGTTCAGACACAGAAGCTGTTTTTTAATGAGAAAGATCACAATTCAAAGATTTAGCTTTGGCCAGTAGTACTGTATTTGTCTGAGACTTAAGAGAAGAAGGAAAAGACATGAATATGCCTAGGGAATCTAAAGGAAAGAGAGACAAAAGTCTAAGATGTAGGAATAGCTTTTGTGGCTAAATGAGAGGCACTGGGCATGGCAACAAAGAAGCCACTCCCACAACTAGTGATATGCTAATTACTTTTTCCAACTTCCTGCAGCAAAAATTAGATAAATAGCTAGAGAGACAACTGACCTTTCTCTTCCTGGTGTGATGAATTCCCTCCTGGGAAGGAGCCCAGAAAATTTTTGGTTATTCAGTAGAAACCAAGGTGAGTCACTGAGAAGGTCTCTGTCTAACCTCTAGGTGGGCTGGGTGAGCCCTTTTGTTGGAAGGTGCTTTGTTCTAAAGGGTTTGTGTTCATTTTTTTGGTGATCACGTTTCTCTGGGCTGTAATCCTATCTCAGAAACTTGGGAACTACAACTGTGTCAGTTGTTAACCAGCTTTCTCTTAGCACAACGTCTAAGAGGCAGGCTCAGTTGTGAGAGGAAACTTGACAGGCAGCCTAGTGTATGGGGACAGAGGATCAGTCTTGGATCCCAGAGTCCTGGGGTCATGTTCTGACTCTGCTACTTGGGATCTGTATGACTTTGGGTAAACTACATTTTCTTCTCTTGCCTCTCTTTCCCCAGATCTTATCTTCCCCATAATTGTAGATGGCAACACCATCTAGAAAAGATTTTGCCCAACTATATGCCAACAAAATTGACAAAAAATCAAATGGATAATAAATGGAATAATAACATTCCTTTATTTCTTCTTTACTTTTTGTATTTTCTTTCTTTTTTGATATTAAATTCATTTTGTTCTCTACTAAAAACAATGACTAAATTATCATTTGTAAAATTTTCTCAAGACTGATTTATTAGCCTCTTAAAAGTCTCTTGTTTCATTTTTATAATTTTATTTAAAGTAATTTTATTATTTTTATTTGTTTCTTTTAGCCAATCAATTGTTTTGGATTAAATAACTTCATTTTACAAAACAAGTTTGAATTCTCTCTTCAAAGGACTCATTAATTGTCAATTTTCTTCCACTGTGATCAGTCAAGCATATGCTTATTTGATTTTTCTGTATTTCAACATGAAATTTTATGCCTTATCACATGGTTAATTTCTTCGAAAGTGCCATCCATAACTGTGACATATGTAACCCCCATTATGTTTCAACTCAGTTATGACAAGGGAGCTAACATCTCACTTTCTATTGATCTATTGAAGGCTGTTAACTTCTATCATTTGGTTAATTAATATTTTGAGAATGATTAAATAAAAAAGTTTTACCACTTGTATTCCCAGGTAGCAAGGAATCAGTTAGCCAACTCAATTATCATGCTTTTGCTGAACCTGTAAGATCTTGGACTTTTGCTTAGTTACTCAGGTTAGAGGAGACACAGTTTACACCCAGAAGCCACGTGTACTCTTCTCAGTGATACTGATAACAAGGGTAAAAGTCAAGGCACATCAAGAAGTATTTATTAAGCACTTACTCTGTGCCAGGGACTGGGATAAGTACTGGAGATAACATGAAGAGCAAAATGCAGTCACTACCCTCAAAGAGCTGTGGTGAATATACCCTAGAGATAAACTTTCCAGGTATTATTAATGAATTTATGAATTAAGGTAGCCAATAGTCTATAAATTGGTAGTCCGTGATTTCTCTAGGTGACCACAGAAGCCAAGGGAGACACTGAAATAATTCAAATCAGGCATGTACTTTCCCATAGGAAACTCTCCTGACAAATGAAACTCAACCTCATTGGTGGACATTTAATGAGGAGGTGGGCTAAAAGTTTTTAGTTCCTCCTTTTAAGAACATGGCTTGATCTTGAAACTCAGCAGCCTCAAGACATCTGGGCAGGAGAAACCATCTCCATCTGGACCACACTGGCTACTTTTCTCCTTCTTGAGCTAATTTGTCCTAAATTCTAATGGAGGGGATCAAGGACAAGGAGACACGTCCCAAGGAGAAGATGTAGCTGAGGCTGGCTTTCATTTACAGAGCAGACAAAATGAAAGGGTCCCAGCCCAGGTAGATGCCTTGGGGCTGGGAGAAGATTGTCTTACCCACTTATATCTTTCAGAAACTGTCTGACCTTTTCTGGAGTGGGGTTTTAACAGAAATAGGAGGAAAAGGATTGATCAAACTTAATAATTAGTTATTAATATGGTAAATAAGATTAATTTCTCCCAAAGCTCCCAGTGTGATGACTGTTAGGAAAATGATGGATCAAAATGAGCAATTAATGATTAATATAATAGTGTAATATTAGTCTCTCTCAGAGCTCACAGCCTACTAACAACAACCTTTAAGAAGGATAAATTGAAGATAACATTGAGAGAGAAGACACCAGCATTAAGGGGAAACAGGAAAGGCTTGTTGCTGGAGGTTAGATTGGAGACAACATCTGAAGGAGGTCAGGATATGGAGATGAAAAGGGAGAGTTCCAGCAATGTAGGACAGCCAGACAAAATGCTCCAAGTTTGGGCATGGGGGCTACTGTTTGAGGAACAGCAAGGAAGTCAGTTTCACTGAGTGGCAGAATACATGAGAAGGAGAAGGACAGAGGGAGGGTAAGGGAGGGAAGGAGAGGAGGAATAGTGGGATGAGAAGACTAGAAGGGAGACAGCCTGATTTTTACGGACTTTCAACACTAGAGAGTTTTTCACTTGGTCCTAGAGATGATAGGGAGCCACTGTATTTTACTGAATTGGGAGCTGGCATTGTGACACCTGAAGTAAAGGAAGATCATTTTGACAGCTGAATGGAGGAAGGATAAGAGAGCTGAGAAACTGAGGCAGGGATACTAACCAGGTGCTAAAGTATTAGAGGAGAGGAGATGGGTATGACAGAAGTTTGAAAGATAGAATGGAGAGGATGAGCAATTAGAGAGGGGGAGGCAGAGTAAAAGACAGGAATAAATTCAGAATGATACCTAGTTTTGAGGCTGGAGCTGTCCTTCACAATAATAGAGAAATTAGTAAATGGAAAAGTTTAGGGGGGAAGACAGTGAGTTCAACTTTGCACATGTTGTCTTTACTGTCTGTGGGACATCCTGCTCAGATTGTCCAATGGGCACTAGAGGTCAGGAGAGAGATTAGGGCTGGATCAATGAGGCTTAGAGGTCTCTACGTAGAGAAAGTCAGTGAATTCCTGTGAGTTGTTGAGATGGTGAAGTGAAATACAGAGATAGAAGATCAATGAAAAAGTAGTTAATGCAACAAGTCTTGAGGGAGCAGGAGGCCCATTGAGTTAGACATTGGCGTGTTGTAATAAGTAGAAAGGATCAGGAAGGACATAAGTTAGAAAAAAATAGCTGGACTATGGAGGTGGAAATGAACATGGGGTATGTGGGGACCAGTCTGATCTGTGAGACCTGCATGAGGAAGGGGAGATGAGGTAGGATGGACACAGGCTGGACCACAATGTCTATGCCCTTTAATATGTGGTTGCCTATATTTGGAGATAATACTCCTGATTCCTAGGGGAAGGGAACTCTTTTCAGACTAGGTTATCCTACTGTTCATGAACAGCATCTTCTTCATGTCCTTAACATCTCCCTGGTTTTGTTTCTGTCAGCCATGAACTGCATCACAAAGTGGAATCCCTGGCCAGATGCCCACAGCAGTCCCACTCTGACTTTATGCCTTGGATACCTGATCCTCCAGCTTCCTTGTATTCCTGGCTCAGGTAAATTTACTCTGGTCTCTGCATCTGTGGCATTCACATATCACTACCCACTGATATTTCACTTCAATGAGACTATCAATTAAAAAAATATTTATTTAGCCACTAAGGATGTCTTAAAAGGAAGAGTTAATAGAAAAATAGTGTCTACATTTCTGTCTCTCTGAGGCAAATCTGCTGCAACAAGAGGACTGATCATTGTTGGCCAGCAGAGATTTCCCTGGTCTCCCAACTGAAAAGTGTAGAGAATAAGAATCACAAAACTTAGACCTGGGATGGCACTTGCACACTATCTGATCTAATCCCCACCTGCATTTTACAAGTAAGACAACTGAGGCTTGGGCTGGTTGGGATTTGCTTAACATGACCTAGCAGGACATGAATCCAATTGTGCTAAGGTCCAGTCAAAAACTTCCCAGGATTCTCCTTCTTTGTCTTATCCAGAGGGAAGAAGAGGCAGTAAGTGACATCTCAAAGGCTTTGAGGTCTGGGTAGATTTCCTTTAGGGCCCAACAAAGCCCTTTCCAAACTCTCCCTCTCTTCTCCAACATGTGCTTGTGATTGAGGCAATTACTGAGTCTGAAGGAAAATCACTGCTGGGGAAGAAGTGCAATATGGAAAAGTCTGGAGCAAAACCTCAGACCAAAGCGGGTCAGGACTCTGAGCTTTCCAGGGAGATGCTACATACAAGGCACTCAAGAATACAGGAGTCTGGATAGAGGCTTCAGTAGAAAGATGTGTCAGGGTTAGAGGAGTCACAGGACCAGCAGTGCCAGTGAATGAGTGTCTGATGCAATCTGCATCCCAGAAGCTCTGCCTTTTAATCTCAGCACTGACCATTCCGCCTCCTGCCTCCTCTCATGGGTAGACTTCTGAGGGTGCTCGTGTCCAGGCTAAGACCTCCCCTCTTGAGCTGTGGGTGGGTGAGGTGACAACAAATGTCCCCCACAGATGAAAGGATCCCATTGCTTCTGATGTAGACCCACCCAAGAAAATAGGAAAGGTCAGAATGTGTCACCAAGGGAACAGCTACTTCTCACTCTCTGAAAAAGAGGTAAAAAAGTCCAGCTTTTTTGAGCACTCTGTACCAAAGAGCTACACGGAGACTCTTCTCAGTGACACATACATCCAAGGAGAATAATACAAAGACAGAGTCATAGTTTCAGAACTGGAAAAGGCCCTTGGGATCATTAAGTTCAATCCTGTTTTTTATTGAGGAAAGAGACTCAGAGAGGTCTGATGACTTCGTCAAGGTCACACAGCTAGTCAATAGCAGAGCTAATATTTAAAGGCAAATCCTTTCCTTCCAGGTCCAGTCACTCAGGATGCCATCACTACAGTAATGCCCAGCAAGCCCCCACATTTCCATGCTCACACCCCTCGTCCCCCACTGAGCTGCACTGCTTGGTCACACAGGGATCTTCCTCAGCTCTCTGGTCCAGCCTCCTCCTCAGACACTCAGCTGCACAGCCATAGAATTAGGGTGAATCCAACACCAGCCCAGAAGTCTAGGCTTCCTCTGCCGTAGGAAGTTATGTATGGGCAGTCTCAGTGGTGGGGCAGAGGCTGGTCACTCCATGGGGCCATTGACAGGAGCTGTTGCCTTCCTGCCTCTACCCTCAGACTTTCAGCCCTCAATGAGCTGCTCTGCTTCTCTGGATACACATGGTAGCAAAGGGGAGAATGTCTTGTTTGCATCCCACAGACATATCACAATATGGAAAGTGATTTCTCCTTGGGGGGCTCAAAGCAGAACAGCACCTGAGCAGGTACACATTCAGAGCTTTATGGTCCTGGGCTGCCCTGACCTTGCTCTGGAGGCCATATTAACTCCACCACCCCAATGTTCTCTGATTCTCTTCTGCTTCGTCCCTGGTTCTCCCTACAGGAACATTCACAGTGTCTGGCCCTCTGACCCAGCCCACCCTGGCCTGGGTGGGAGAAGATGTCCTGCTCCCCTGTCACCTCTCCCCTATGATGGATGCTCAAGAAATGACTGTGAAATGGGTGAGAGGTTCACTGGTTGTACATATGTATCACATGCATAATGAGATGATGGTCGTTCAGGCCCCTTTATTCAAAGGAAGAACAAAGATGCTAAGACAAGACATGGCTGAGGGCAAGGTGACCGTGCGCATCAACCATGTCCAACTCTCTGATGCAGGCCGGTACACATGCTTTTTCCAGGCAGGTACCTTTTACAGCGAAGCCAGCTTTGACCTTCAGGTAGCAGGTACGTCTTTCCTTGGTCTTGGATTCTATGTAGAATGGGAAGGGATGTTCAAACATTGGTACTGGCACAGATCTTTAGAGTGTATAAAGTACTTTTCATGCATTATCTCAATGGAGTCTCAAAACTACCTTGTGAGTTAGTGTTTCTGTAACAGTGACTACCCTGGGCCCCCACTCACTGAAGGCTGGGTTTATTAAATTTCAGTCCGTCAGGGTTCTCTGGTACCTTTAATGAGGCTTGGAGGTATCCAATTTCTCTGTCATTGGCTCAAGCTCCCTCAATGATGTTCCCCAATATTAGAGGCTTTTCTGTACCCTTAGTCCGCATAACCACTTAATAGTCAGATTAGGTTTTATACAATAATATTTAATCATACCATGTCATGAGAACAGACAAATGACACTTTCACTGATGCCTGGAGACACTGTCCTCTCTACACAGGTCACCTCAATCTCAGGTGAATTTGGGGCTGGAATGGGTTCAGGCTCATAGCTTTGCCCAGTTCCTACATAATATATTTTCACCAAGTTCCAATTCCAAAGACCCCGTTGTACTCAAGTCCTAGGTACCCTGGCTTCTCAGGGCTTCCCTTCTGTGCTGGCAGCAATATTTGACCTTGACTCCTCCCTCCAAGGTCACCATGGCTTAGTTCTGAGTAGGGTGGGGAATCTATCACCTGTGCCTAGAAGTGAAAAAGAAAATGACATAGACATCACCCACACCCTAAGCCTGTTTCTGGAGGGCCACAGAGCCTAAATTGGGGAGGGCAATAGAGTTCTTCCTTACGCAGCTCAGTTCATGGTACCTGTGCTGTGAGTGAGAATGTCCAGAGAGATGTCCAACTAGAATTCCTATGGGGAAGCAACTCTGCCTCACTTCAATCCTATTTATCCTCCAGTCAAAAGACATCGGTGATATCATTTAACCATTTTTGCCTGCCTCAAAGTCCTTTGGGGATGGACAAGTGATGAGTCAGCAGTTGTGGATACACTATCTGTTGCCACATCCTGGCCCACAGGTGGTCCAGGCTCTAAAGTCATCTTCTTTTTTTTTTTTTTTTTTATATTTTTTTATTTTTTTTAATGTTTAACAATCACTGCCATACAATTGCGATTTTATCCCTCCCCACCCACCCCCCACTACCTCCCTCCCTCCCCACGACTGCATACAATTCTGTACAGATTCTACATATACTTTCCTATTGAGTATTTTTTCACTATAGTCATGCTATGTAGTCAGACTAAGATAAATGAAAGAATCCGTATAACAAATCAGAACATGATACACAAACAGATACACATACACAAACATGATCTGCTACATTATGTGAGTGACTTCCATATTTCTCTCTCTGAGTGTGGAAGGCATTTTGCCTTGAGGTCCACCATTGGGATTTTTTTTTTTTTCAGAAGTTCTTGTGTTATTACAAAAATCTAAGTCTACCAGAAAAAACTCTCACACACTGTGGTTGTTGCTGTGCATAAAGTTCTCCTGGTTCTGCTCCTTTCACTCAGCATCAGGTCATATAAGTCCTTCCAGGCCTCTCTGAAGTCTTCTTGTTCATCATTTCTTATGGCACAATAGTACTCCATTACATTCATATACCATAATTTATTCAGCCATTCCCCAATTGATGGACATCCCCCTGACTTCCAGTTTTTGGCAACTACATAGAGTGCTGCTATAAATATTTTTGTACAT
This sequence comes from Notamacropus eugenii, assembly GCF_028372415.1. Lineage (NCBI taxonomy): Eukaryota > Metazoa > Chordata > Mammalia > Diprotodontia > Macropodidae > Notamacropus > Notamacropus eugenii. The sequence continues at coordinate 97,464,779 of NC_092876.1, forward strand.
GTGGGACCCTTTCCCATTTTTATGATCTCTTGGGGATATAGTCCTAGTAGCGATATTGCTGGGTCAAAGGGTATGCACATTTTTGTAGCCCTTTGGGCATAGTTCCAAATTGCTCTCCAGAACGGTTGGATGTGCTCACAGCTCCACCAACAATGAATTAGTGTTCCAACTCTCCCACATCCTCTCCAGCATTTATCATTTTCTTGTTCTGTCATGTTTGCCAATCTTATAGGTGTGATGTGGTACCTCAGAGTTGTTTTGATTTGCATCTCTCTAACCAATAGTGATTTAGAGCATTTTTTCATATGATTATAGATAGCTTTAATTTCTTCCTCTGAAAATTGCCTGTTCATATCCTTTGACCATTTATCAATTGGGGAATGACTTGTATGATTATACATTTGGGTCAGTTCTCTATATATTCTAGAAATGAGGCCTTTATCCCCGAGCTTAGCTGTAAAAATTTTTTCCCAATTTACTACATCCCTCCAGATTTTGGTTGCATTGGGTTTGGTTGTGCAAAAACTTCTCAGTTTAATGTAATCAAAGTTATCCATTTTGCATTTCATAATGCATTCTATCTCTCCTTTAGTAAAGAATTCTTCCCTTCTCCATAGATCTGATAAATACACTATTCCTTGCTTCTCCAGTTTATTCATGGTATCAATCTTTATACCTAAATCATGTACCCATTTGGATTTTATTCTTGTGTACGGTGTCAGGTATGGGTCTATGCCTAATTTCTGCCACACTGTTATCCAGGTTTCCCAGCAATTTTTATCAAACAATGAGTTCTTATCCCAGAAGCTGGGGTCCTTGGGTTTATCAAACAGAAGGTTGCTATATTCCTTGCCTACTGCATCTTGAGTGCCAAGTCTATTCCACTTGTCTACCTCTCTGTTTCTTAGCCAATACCAAGTGGTTTTGATAATTGCTGCTTTATAGTACAGTTTAAGGTCTGGTAGCGCTAGGCCACCTTCCCAGGCATTTCTTTTCATTAGTCCCTTTGATATTCTGGACCTTTTGTTTTTCCAAATGAATTTTGATATTATTTTATCCAGCTCTCGAAAGTAATTGTCTGATAGTTTAATTGGTATGGCACTAAATAAGTATATTAATTTGGGTAGAATTGTCATTTTTATTATATTAGCACGGCCTACCCATGAACAACTAATGTTTTTCCACTTACTTAAATCTGACTTTATTTGTGCAAAAAGTGTCTTGTAATTGTGTTCATATAGTCCCTGGGTTTGTTTTGGCAGGTAGACTCCTAAGTATTTTATACTGTCTACCCTAACTTTAAATGGGATTTCTCTTTCTATCTCTTGCTGTTGAACTTTGTTGCTAATATATAGGAATGCAGAAGATTTGTGTGGGTTTATTTTGTACCCTGCAACTTTGCCAAAGTTGTCTATTAATTCAAGTAATTTTTTACTTGAATCTCTGGGATTCTCTAGGTAAATCATCATATCATCTGCAAAGAGTGATAACTTAGTTTCTTCTTTGGCTATTCTAATTCCTTGAATATCTTTATCTTGTCTAATTGCTACAGCTAACATTTCTAGTACCATATTGAATAATAGTGGTGATAATGGACAACCTTGTTTCACCCCTGATCTTATTGGGAATGCATCTAGCTTATCCCCATTGCATATAATGCTTGCTGAAGGTTTTAGATAGATACTGCTTATTATTTTATGGAAAGTTCCCTTTATTCCTACGTTCTCCAATGTTTTTAGTAGGAATGGATGTTGTATTTTGTCAAAAGCTTTTTCTGCATCTATTGAGATAATCATGTGGTTTTTGTTAGCTTTGTTGTTGATGTGATCGATAATGCTAATAGTTTTCCTAATATTGAACCAGCCCTGTAGTCCTGGTATGAATCCTACCTGATCATAATGTATTAATCTCGTGATAAGATGCTGTATTCGTTTTGCTAAAATCTTATTTAAAATTTTTGCATCTATATTCATTAGGGAAATTGGTCTATAATTTTCTTTCTCTGTTTTGTCTCTTCCTGGTTTGGGTATCAAAACCATATTTGTATCATAGAAAGAATTTGGGAGGACTCCTTCTTCCCCAATTTTCAAGAATAGTGTATGTAGTATTGGAATTAACTGTTCTTTAAATGTTTGATAGAATTCACTTGTGAATCCATCTGGCCCTGGAGATTTTTTCCTAGGGAGTTCATTGATGGCTTCTTCAATTTCTTTTTCTGAGATGGGGTTGTTTAAGTATTCAACTTCCTCTTCTGTTAATCTGGGCAATTTGTATTTTTTAAAATATTCATCCATCTCATTTAGATTGTCGAATTTGTGGGCATAAAGTTGGGCAAAGTAGTTTCTAATTATTGTTTTAATTTCCTCCTCATTGGAGGTGAGTTCACCCCTTTCATTTTTAATGTTAGTAATTTGGTTTTCTTCTTTCTTTTTTTTGATCAGATTAACCAAAGGTTTATCAATTTTATTAGTTTTTTCATAAAACCAACTATTGGTTTTATTTATTAATTCAATAGTTTTCTTTATTTCAATTTTATTAATCTCTCCTTTGGTTTTCAGTATTTCTAATTTGGTATTTACTTGGGGATTTTCAATTTGTTCTTTTTCTAGCTTTTTCAACTGCAAGCCTAAGTCATTGATCTCCTCTCTCTCTATTTTATTTATGTAAGCATTCAGAGATATAAAACTTCCCCTAATAACTGCTTTTGCAGTGTCCCATAAGTTTTGGTATGTTGTCTCACTATTGTCATTCTCTTGAATGAAGTTGTTGATTGTTTCTATGATTTCTTCTTTAACCCAATCCTTCTTTAGAATTAGATTATTTAGTTTCCAATTGATTTTTGGTTTCTCTTTCCATGGCCTTTTATTACATGTAATTTTTAATGCATTATGATCTGAAAAGGATGCATTGATTATCTCTACCTTTCTGCACTGGATTGTGAGATTTTTATGTCCTAGTACATGGTCAATTTTTGTAAATGTTCCATGTACCGCTGAGAAAAAGGTATATTCCTTTCTATTCCCATTTAATTTTCTCCAAAGATCTATCATATCTACCTTATCCAGAGTTTTATTTACCTCCTTAACCTCTTTCTTGTTTATTTTGAGGTTGGATTTATCTAGTTCAGAGAGGGGGAGGTTGAGGTCCCCCACTAGTATAGTTTTGCTATCAATTTCTTCCTTCAACTCCCCCAACCTCTCCTCTAAGAATCTGGATGCTATACCACTTGGAGCATACATGTTTAGTAATGATATTGCTTCATTGTCTATGGTGCCTTTTAGTAGGATATAGTTTCCATCCTTATCCCTTTTGATTAGATCTATTTCTGCTTTTGCTTTGTCTGAGATTAGGATTGCTACTCCTGCCTTTCTTACATGAGCTGAGGCACAATATATTCTGCTCCATCCTTTGACCTTTATCCTATGTGTATCCCCCCGTTTCAAATGTGTTTCTTGTAAGCAGCATATTGTTGGATTATGGCTTTTAATCCATTCTGCTATCCGTCTCCGTTTTATGGGAGAGTTCATCCCATTCACATTCACAGTTATGATTACAATCTGTGTATTTCCCTCCACCCTCTTTCCCACCATTTGTGCTTTTAACTCTCCCGTCTCCCTTCCCCTCCTCAATAGTATTCACTTTTCTCCCCCTCCTCCTGCAGCCTTCCCCTCCTTCTTTTAGCCCCCTCCCTTTTAGTCCCCTTTACTCTTATTGCTTCTTTCCTCCCTTTTAGCCACCCTCCCCTTTCTTCCCCCTTCCCCTCCTACTACCTATAGAGCTAGTTAGGATTATCTGCTTAAGATTATTGTTCCCTCCTTTGAACAAATCAGATGAGAGTACCTCTCAAACAATGCTCATCTCCCTCCCCTCCTTCCCTCTACTATAGTTTTGTACTTCTTCCTGTGATATAATTTGCCATTTTCTGCTTCCCCCTTTCCACACCTCCTATTACATTCCCTTCTCATACTTAAATCATATTTTTGACATGACATCATTTACTTTATGCCCGTTCCCTCTACATATATCCCTTTTATCATAATAGCTGCACAGTTCTCAAGATTAACAGGTATCATCTTCCCTTACAGGGAGGTAAACAGATTGCCCTAATTGAGTTGCAAGTTTTTGTTTTTGTTTTTTCCCCTCTGTTTACCTTTTTATGATTCTCTGGAGACCTGCATTTGAAGATCAAATTGTCTATTGAGTTCTGGTGTTTTGGTCAGGAAGCTCTGGAAATCCCTTATTTCGTTGAATGACTTTCTCCTTGCCTGAAATGTTATGCTGAACTTTGCTGGGTAGTTGATCCTTGGTTGGAGTCCCAACTCCTTTGCCTTACGGAATATTGGGTTCCAATTCTTTCGATCTTTTAATGTAGAAGCTGCAAGGTCCTGTGTGATCCTGACTGTGTGACCTTGATATTTAAATTGTTTCTTTCTGGCTGCTTGTAGTATTTTCTCCTTCACTTGATAGCTCTGGAATTTGGCAACTATATTTCTTGGGGTTTTGAGTTTGGGATCCCTTTCCGGTGGGGAACGGTGGATTCTTTCGATGACTATTTTGCCCTCTGAGTCTAGTACTTCTGGGCAGTTTTCCTTGATGATTTCCTGGAAGATATTGTCCAGACTCTTTTCTTCATCATGGGTTTCTGGCAGGCCAATAATTCTTAGATTTTCTCTCCTGGATCTATTTTCCAGGTCAGTTGTTTTTCCAATTAAATATTTTAGATTTTCTTCTATCTTTTCATTCTTTAGATTTTGTTTGACTGATTCTTGTTGCCTCATTGAGTCATTAGTTTCTACTTGCCCAATTCTAATCTTGATCGTATTGTTTTCTTCAGTTAGCTTTCGCATCTCCTTTTCCATCTGGCCAATTTTTCCCTTTAAGGAGCTATTTTCTCCATTTGATTTTTGTACTTCTTTTTCCATTCGACCAATTTTCCCAGTTAGGTTTTGGGTTTCCTTTTCCATCTGATCAATTTTCCCTATTAGGTTTTGAGTTTCCTTTTCCGTTTGATTAACTCTTCCTTTTAGGGAATTATTCTCTCCAGTTAATTTTTGAACTTCCTTTTCCATTTCTTCAATTTTCTTTTTCAGATTGATGTTCTCATCAGTGAATTCTTTTTTTATAGTTTTAAAATCATTGGCCAGTTTTTCTTTTATATCCTTCTTCAGACGTTCCAGGTAATCTAGTTGTGCTTGCGAGAAATTCATAGTCCCATCTGAGGTTTCAGATGGAAGTACAGTCTCAGCTCTGACCTCTTTGGTGTTTGTGTTTTGGTCCTTATCCCCATAGAAAGATTCTATGGTTTTTTCACTTTTCGTCTGCTTTTTCCGATTCATGATGTTGGCTGAGTGTTGTAGCTTTTGGGTCTTTCAGTCAGAAGGTACAGATCTTTTAAGTTGAGTTGATGTTTGTCTAGGCTGAAAGCAGGCTTTTTTTTTTTTTTTTTTTGTTGTTGTTGTTGTTTCCCAGATCAACCCTGGGGTTAGCTTGATAGGTGTGTGGGAGGTGTGGTCTGGTCTCAGGATATCTCCTCAGCTGGCCTGAGGCAAAGGCAAGGTCCGGGGATGGTGATCCCAGCTTCCCTATTGTCTTCCCTTTCCCCTGGAGGGCTGGGGCACGCCTAGAGGCTAATGCGTGTTCCCGCCCCTCCTGGGGCTCGTCTCCCGGGCTGAGGCTTGCTTGGGTCTCAGTGCGAATTTTCTCTGCCCTGGGTCGTCTGTCCCTCCAGATCGCCTCCACCACGGTGGGAAGAATCCCCCTTTGCCACTTTTCCAGCCTCTGGTGTTATGAGACCACCCGCCCCCTTCTGCTGTTCCCACTGATCCAGGATTGATCTGGGGAAGAATTTTATGGTTCCCTCACGGTCATGGGGGGGAGGGGAGAGCACTTACTGATCACTCCGGCATCCCAGCTCCTGGATGTTCAAGTAGTGACCCACTGAAGTCCCGTCTTTAGGCTGAAGATTTCAAAGGCTGTTGCGCTGATATCGTTGGCTCGGCCTGGCTTATCTCCTGCTCCGCTGGTCTCGCCCGCCACTCTTGGGCCCCTCGGGTCGCCTCCGCCCTGCCGCGCCGACCGCGCTGCGCTGTGCGCCGGGGTCTTACCCCCGCGGAACAGATCACTCCCGTGGACCTTCCAGTCCAGCCTGGGCTGCGAATCTGTCAAAGTCCGTCTCCCACTGGATTCTACACCTCCAAAGTCTGGTCAGACTCTCCCCCCAGAGATATCCAAAGGAGTTTTTCCAGCAGCTTAGGTGAGTCGTTGCTTTCACTCCGCCATCTTGGCTCCACCCCCCCTAAAGTCATCTTCTTACTGGACTGAAGTAGCGGTGGGATTCAGCGGTTCCTGGGTATCTGAGCAGCTTTTTTAAAGGACTGCACCAGTCACCTCCTGACATGAAGAAGGGGCTAAGAAAGGTTCCCCCAAAATTGTCTGTTTCCCCCAACCCTGGCCTGCTTGCTGAGGTAGGTGGGTATCCTACCTTGCAGTCAAAACAAAAAATGTACAAAACCTTTTGTAAAGATGGCTCCACTCACCTTTAGTACATGGAACGTGCGCACACTTGTAGATGACATGAAGTCCAGTAGACCAGAAAAATGAATAGCTCTTCTTGTGAGAGAACCCAGCAGGTATTGTATCCATTTAGAAGCCCTGAATGAAACAAGGCTGGCAAATGAAAGCCAGCTTACTGAAGTTGGAGCTGGATACACATTTTTTCTGGAGTTGATGCAGTAATGGGGAGCACTATGAAGCTGATGGAGATTCTACATTCAAAATCAATCTAGTTAAGAAGCTTGTATGCCCACAAAATTAGAGAATGACAGATTCAGGACAATTCAATCACTATTTGCAGGAAAGCACCGTGCTGCCATCATTGGTGCCTATCCTTCCACCATGATGAACTCTGAGAAAGTCTAAGAAAAATTTTACATTCATTGAGGATGAAAACAGCATCCAGCTCAACTACTGCAGTGACAGCAAATCATTTAACTTGAAAAGGCTACAAGCCAAAACTAAAGTGGAGGAAGAGTTGGTGCGTGGCTTTTTGTTTTCAGGTGATCATTCTTGCACTGCAGGCTCTGAAGCTGAGATGCAACAGAGTTTGAATCAGTTTTCTGCTGCTTATGCTAATTTTGGCTTGATAATAAAACTAAGAAAAACAAAAGGTTCTCCACCACCTAGCACCACACAATCCATACATGGAACCATTAGTTACCAGAACTGGAGAAATTTTGAATTCTATGGATAAGTTTACTTACTTTAGCAATCTAATTTCTAGGGATGTCCACATAGGTGAAGAGTTTGATTCATACATTACCAGAGCTAGCTCTGGGTTTGGCGAACTCCAAAGGAAAGTGTTGGAGAGAAGAGGTATTAGATTGCCTATCAACCGAAATAGTTGGTAGGACTCTCCAGTGTTGTGCTGATCTCATTGTTGTATGCCTGTGAAACATGAACAGTCTATCACAACTATGCCAGGACACTAAATCATTTCTATTTGAACTGCCTTAGGAAGATTCTGAAAATCACATGGCAAGACAAGATATAAAAGTACTGAGGTCCTTTTTTTTTCTTTTTTTATTGTATAATTGATTTAGTTACTTTTAGTTTTCAGCATTCACTTCCATAAGATTTTGAATTTTCTCCTCCACCCTCTCCTCTCCCTTCCCCAGGATGGTTTGCAATCTAATATAGGCTCTAGTTATACATTCATATTAAAAATATTTTCACATTAGTCATGATGTAAAGAAGAATTAAAACTAATGGGAAGGACTACAAGAAAGAAGAAATAAAGCAAAATAAGAAAAGGAGAGCAAATTGTATGCTTCCACTTGCATTCAGACGCCAAAGTTCTTTTTTTGAATATGGATACCATTTTCCACTGGGAGTCTTTTGGAGTTGTCTTAGATTCTTGCATGGCTGAGAAGGGCTAAGTCTATCAAGGTCAGTCATCACACAATGTGGCTGTTAAAGTGTACAGTGTTCTCCTGGTTCTACTCATTTCATGTAGCATCCGTTCATATAAGTCTTTCCAGGTTTTTATGAAGTCCACCTGCTCATCATTTCATATAGAACAATAGTATTCCATTACATTCATATACCACAACTTGCTCAGCTATTCCCCAATTGATGGACATTCCTTCAATTTCCAATTCTTGGCCACCACAAAAAGAGCTGCTATAAATGTTTTTGTACATTTTGTACAAAATGGGTCCTTTTCCCATTTGTATGATCTCTTTGGGATACAGTCCCTGAAGTGATATTACTGGGTCAAAGAGGATGCACAGTTTTGTAGCTCTTTGGGTAGAGTTCCAAATTGCTTTCCAGAATGTTTGTATCAGTTTACAACTCCACAAATAATGCATTAGTGTTCCAATTTCTACACATTTTTTGCAACATTTATCATTTTCCTGTTTAGTCATGTTTGCACTGAGGTCCTTTCTCCAGATGAATTACCAAGCATTCGAACTCTACTTTAGAGACTACAACTCCAGTCGAATGGCCACATTGATAGTATTTCAAACATACATTTACCAAGAACTCACACAAGGCAAGTGCTTACTTGGAGGTTACAAGAAGCAATACAAGGACATCCTGAAGGTCTCTCTGAGAAATTTTGGAATTGATTGTGAGACAATGGACACACTGGCACAGGACTGCTCAGCATGATGTTCCCAGTTCAAAGAAGACACTGTACTCTAAGAGCAAAGAAGAATTGCAGAATCTCAAAAGAAACATGAGATATGCCACTTTAGAGACATCCCCACTCCAAATATTCATATGGACCACTTTGTTCCTGAACTGTGGTATAGTCTTCTGAGCTGGAATTGTTCTGATCAGCCACAGTAGTTCAATCTGCACCTTGAATCCAATCTGATGATATTATTTTGGTCCTCTTACAGATTGAAGGACCACAACTCACTCAATACAAATACAATGTGAGATAATCCCTGCCTTCAAGGAACTTACTTTCCAACAGGATAGATAATAAGTAGAAAAGAATGGTCACCATGGAAGGGAGCTGTGGTTTGGGCAGTTTGGGGAGTGGAACATTAGGACAGTTCATTGACACACTTTTCCCAGAGGCAGTGGTTACTGTGGATTCAATTACAGTGCTCAGAGCAAGCACTGGAAAGGCAAGGAGAAGAGTGGGAGTGAGGGTGAGGGGAGATGAAGGACCCACAACATCAAGGTGGAAAATGACTGAGAGAAGAGGAGTCTGAAAGAGGGGAAAGGACTTGCTTGCAGCCCTTCACACAGGAGGGTGATGACAGAGCCAGATCCAGAAGCCAAGTCTCTCAGCTCTCAGAGTCTCTGTTCATTACAGTTCTGGGGGTGTCCTGTTACTTTAGATATTTCTGGCAGGGACCAGAATATTAAACCATCCTTTGTTGTAATCCTTTAGTAAGAACGAGTGGATTAGACCCTTCCCAATGCTAGTCCAGGGAGATACAGACTAGGACAGCAGACAGAACTATCCATCTATCCAGATGACCAGATTCTCCACCTGCCCATGAGCAGAATTCCTCAAAGAGAGCTCATCTGGCTCTCTGGCCCATCCTCCTTCTACCTCATCTGCACAGCCAATAGAGTATAAGGGCCAGGAAAACACCAGCCCAGGAGCCTGGGCTCCCTCTGCACTTGTATGTTATTACAGGCAGAGCTGAGGCTAATGCAATACTTCCATTAAGGCCATTAATAACAGCTGTTGCTTTCCTGCCCTCATTCCTAATCCTCCAGCGTCGAAAAAGCTCCCTCTCTTTCCCACTATGTAAAGTAGTCAGGAGAGAGAATGTCTTTCTCATAGAGAATCACAGGAAAGAAAGGGATTTGGCAAGACATGGGCCCATAGCAAAGAAACAGCTGATCTGGAAGTCAGACCTTCATGTGCTGGAGCTCCTCAACCACAAAAGTAAACACTCTTAATCCTGGACCTACATTGTCGTAATTTTCTTCTATTTTGTCCCTAGAACGCCAAAAACAACCATTCTCAGTGACAGGTCCCGCTCAGCTCATTCAGGTCAACCAGGGGGAAGATGTCACACTCTCCTGTAAACTCTCCCCTAAGATGGATGCTCAGGACATGACTGTGAACTGGTTCAGAAACAAGACCCTCATGTACAAGTACCCTATTGGGAAGAAGCTGGAGGAATCCCAGGGCTCTGATTTCCAGGGCAGGATGGAGCTGCCAAAATATAACAAAGCTGAGGGGAAAGTGACCTTGAGGATCCAGCAGGTCCAGGTCTCTGACTCTGGTCCATATACTTGCCAATTGCAGTCATCTGACTATCACAGTGAAGCCCACATGGAACTGCAGGTAGAAGGTAGGTCCTGTGTGGTTTATAGGTTTCTTCTGAATCTTAGATTATGAGAACTGGGAGAGATTTTCAAAAGCATTGACTCAAAACTCCCACATTTAACAAATGAGGAAAACAGGGCATTGAAGAAGGGAGGGACTTTACACAAGATCGTACAATTTAAAAATGTCTGGGCTGGGAATCAGACTCGGCTCTTCTCACCCTGAATCTGGCCATTTTCTTTTCCTTGATACTTCCCTTGGGTCCTGCACGTATGAAACCACAGGTTTTGAGAAAGGACAAACTCACTTTAGGACACGAACCTTGATTCATGGCTTCAATTCTCTTCCCTTCCTTTGATCCTTCAGGCCTGGTGTTTCCCACTAAAAGATGATGGAGACCTCCCCTCTGTCCTGGAGTTCAAAAATAGGGATGATTTTATTGTCTCTTTCAGAGATGCCAGGCCTTACCTGCCCCTCAAAACCATACACTGAGTTGGGTTCTAAGGGTCTGAGACCTTCTTATCTGCATAGCTTCCATCCACACTGGCGTAGTTACAAATGTTTACTAGGTGCCTTCTCTGTGGCCAGCCCTGTGCTAGTTGAGGATGTAGAGGAGGGAAGGAAAGAAGACCTGACCTCATCCCTTGATGGAGGTAGTAGAGAAATATGATGCCTAATCTGCTTCAAAGAAAAATTAGTATATGGCAGAATGAAAGAGAGTGTGGCAGAATGGAGAGAGTGCTGGGCTTGGAGTCAGGAAGCATTGTGTCCAGGTGCTGCCTCTGACTCTTATTGTCTGTGTGACTTTGGGTGAGTCACTGAAACTCTCTGTGCCCACAATTACAAAAGACCTTCAAAGCTGTGCCCACATTGACTTAGTCCCTTTCTGTATTGATGTATTTACCTAGGTCCTGATTAATACACATTTACTACATTTAAATTCATGCTACCTGAATTCATAATTATGTGGAATATGGTCATTGTCTCCAACCCAATGAAAATATGCAATAAGATTTCAAATAATACGGCTATTTCAGGAGATTCCTTTATCAAATTATTCTGGGCCTCACACTATAACAGAATGATTGATCATTTGGGATATAATTTAATTCATTTTCAAAGACTTTTATTTCCATTTCCATAACTTAATTGAATACATATTTACTTATATATTCACTTCTATCCAATATAATATAGTTCAATCTAATAATTATTGCGTACAGGTCCTTATACATTGGTGGAGTAGATAGAAAATTTAGATAAGACAGGTCTCCCCTTACCTTAAGTTGACCAGCTTAGGAATAAGACAGTTTAGGATGAGAAAACAAGAGACGTAACTGGAATATGCAGTACTTGAAGATAAGTGCTTGAGAAGGGTGCAAAGTGAAATGAGATGTGAGGGCTGATGGGGAAGGTGTTAGTGACACAGGAATCAGGGAAGGCTTTCTAGAGGTAATTAAGTTGAACTTTAAAGGAAGAGAAGGAGGAAATGCTTCCCAGAACCAGGAACTGTGTGAGCAAAGGCATGGCTGCAGGAAGAACAGGGCATTGTTAGGGCACAAGATCTAATCCAAAGCACAGAGATCACAGAGGAAGAAGGGATAAGGTTAGAAGGGTAGGATGATACCAGATTGGGGAGGCTTATCGTAGTATGAAGGTGAAGCTAAGTTAAACAGTAAAGAGCCCCTGAAGCTTTTGGAGGTCAGGAATGGCCTGAGCAGGGCTGTGTGCAGGGCAGATGATCCTGGCAGCTGATGGACGGATGAAAGGAGGGAGTGGAAGTGGGGAATCATGTATGGAAGCTAATGGAAAACTCCAGCTAGGGGTAAGGAGGACTTGTGCCAGGGTTGTCCCAGTGAAAAAGAAAAGAAGGGAGGGCTGGAGAAGCTATTCTAGAGGCAGGATGAATAGGAATTGGCAGTGGTTTTGATGTTAGAAGTGAGGCAGACAGTGAACATCAGAGATTCCTCAAACAAAAGGGAATGGTTGGATCATGGTGCCTCTGATTTTAAAATTCTAAAATCAGAAGTACAGACTAATTTAAGAGGGACAATTACTCTTATTCACACACATATGCAGCAAAATTAGTGATACAAGGTGAAGAAGAAGCAAATGATATGTGGAAAACAGCAGAATTTCTTCAGATGTTAGAAGCCATCAAAGCACTCAAAGTTAGGAACAAAGAAAATTTCCCACCACTAGAGGAAAATGCAACAAGAGGACAAAATGAAGCAAAAAAGAGGAAGATTGTTGAAACCTTCAGTGTTATCACTGAAATGTTATCCTCTGCAGAATCAGAAGCTGTGGAAATTGAGGTGGAGATGGCTGAAGGGACCATTGAAGCAGAAGATGACTTAGAAACTCTAGAATAGGAACTTCTGCACAACAGTCTATAAAATACATACAAAGCACTGGTTCCTCTGATTCTTCTTTGGCTTTGTGGCTGATATTACCAGCAAGTACCCTCAAGGCTATAGAAAGGGACAGATTCAAGAAGAAGAGGGCTGTGCATATGATCCCCCAAGTCACATGAACACCTGAAACAGGAACACATGAAGTCACACTCCACTGAGAGTTTCAAGTGTGATATATGTGATAAAAGGTGTCTTCAAGAAAGTGCATGGAAATAGCACTTCATCAATTACCTCCTTGAGGAAGCTGGAACTGGCAAGAAACAGTAACCAAGCGGGAAAAATTCAGATATGTCAATATTGTGACAAACAGTTTGTTCATTTTGGACATTTTAAAGAACACCTTTGCAAGCATACAGGTGAGAAACCTTTTGAATGTCCAAACTGCCATGAACATTTTGCTAGAAATAGTATACCCAAATGTCATCTGACTGCATGCCAATCTGGTGTGGGGGCTACAAAAGGAAGAAAGAAATGCCAGGTCTGTAACAGTGTGCATTTAATAACTGGGACCAGTTCAAAGATCACTTAGTAATACACATAGGAGATAAACCCAACCATTGTACCTTATGTAACATGGTTTATGCAAGGAAATGAACTAAGGAGGCATCTCAAGGAAATACACAGCATTTCAGAACTAAGAGTGACAGAAGTTGTTACAGAAATCTAGTTAATTAAAGGCATTACAGTTTTTGAGAGAAAAGAGGATTACAAATGAAACCTTGAACAATGGCAGTGGGGTAATGGAGGTGGAGGGAGGACCCCTTAATTGGAAGAACCAAGAGCCAGCAAAGGAGCCAGAAGAGTTCTCAGATAAGTTGGAAGAGGACCAGGAGAGGGCCTTGTCTCTGAAGTCAGTGGAAGAGAGAACAACAAATGTCCTCAGAGAGGTCACAGACAATGAAGACTCAAAGAAATCCACGGGATTCCTTTAGTAGGAAGCCATTAGTGACACAGGGGAGAACATTTCAGTGGAATGGTGTAAGTTCTGAAATTCCCCGGGCTGGGGAACTCTGTACCTCTGCAATAACCAAGGGGTGCTCTATTTAATAGCAAAGAAGAGGCCAAGTATCTCCATATTGATTATAGGTAGTAGTTTAAGCAATCATTGTGAATACTAACAAAGAGGGGCAATCTTCAGTCTGGGGCAGCAGCCAGATAGTTTTGTGGATTCCCTCTGAAGAACCCCAAAATCCACATGGTAATTATACAAAACAAAGGAGGAGGAGCTAGAGAGTGTAGCACTACTGATTGGTTGATTTTTTGTTTTTTGGTTTGTTTGTTTTATAATGAACTTGAGAGTTAAGCCAAAGTTATGCCCAAACATAAATTTGTGTATTAATCATGTCCCTTTCTGAATATCCTTGTTTTGGCTTTCTTAGATCATAGTATCTTAAGTTTTGACTCAGTGTCAAAGTTATGATTTAATATCTAAGTTAGAATTTGGGTATAGGTCACCATGTTTGGGCTTCCACCTTTCACAGATTGTAAGTTTTTATGACTTTTCATTTATTAATGCATTTTATGGCTTTTTCCCAATATGAACTGTACAAATAGTGTGGGAGAGAAAGCCACATGAAGAGGATTAAAGAGAAAGGATGATACAGCACCAACACAATATTCACAACTCTTATGGTAGACATGAATATTCCAGGGCGATTCTGAATCACAAAATACAACAGACTCTCCACATGGAAGACAGAACCAAAACATTTATTCAGACACCAGAAAGCCAAATCTATCATAATCTACACAATAACAATACAGAGGACCACACCATCCCCAAGCCTTCTCCTTGCTAGGCTTCCCATTAACCAGCTCCCTTAAACAATCATAAACAAGCTCTTTCACTCATGCTAGGCAGCTGCCTGCTTGTCTGCACCTTCCTAGCTCTGACTACTCTCATGACCAATTTCCTCTCTCCAAGTTCCCCCTCTTCCTGTTCTACCCTTTCAGCAAACTCTTCCCACCGCAGGCTCCATGTGACTCAGACCTCCATGTGACCCAGGCAGGTCACATGGGCCTATTAATGAATAGGAAAGATCTTCCCATCTAAATTACCATTACAGGGATGATGCATGTGAAATTCTTGAGGGGCAGGTAACTTTACCCCCAATTTTAGGAGTGAAGAAAGAGTTACTGAAAGGGAATAAAAAAAACACAGGGACACTTGACTATACTTTTAAGTCAATAGAAAGGAGCTACTGGAAAAGGAGACACCAATGATGTGTGAGAGAAGGGATAATTATGGGGTAGGGTCCTAGGGGAAGGAAGGAGAAAAGGAGACAGCATGCCCAGAGGCAGGGAGAGGTAACTTCTGGACTGGGGACCAGGTCTAGCCCTGGACTATACAATTATCCAACCTCAAGAGGATGGACAGAGTTTCTTCTCAAGGGATAATTAGCCCCTTGATCATCATTTGATTCAAAACTCTTATTTCACATTTGGGAAACTGAGGCCCAAAGCAGCAAGGGGATTTATGTACCCTGTTGTCACTGACAAGTGCCAGTAATGGAATTGGACCCTAATATCTCTACTCCAAGTCCATTTTTTTCTTTCTTTGAAAGGAGGGTCTCCATTTTCTCCTTTCACAAATCTACCTTGCACAGCTTTCCAGGTTCATCTTCCTAAAACACAGCTGTGGTCATGTCACATCAACTGCTCAAGAAACTTCTGTGGCTCCTTATTGTTGGAGAATCCTCCACAATTTGGCCCCACCATAGTTGTCCCGTGTCATGATTCCTCCCAATACTCTATTGCTCATGTTACTTATAGGGAAATTGGAGCACTGGGCTCCTGGGGTTAGAGGGGATGGAAGGTTACTGGAAGAGGGGAGAGATACTGATAGAGACTCTTTGGGCACTGAAGAAGGTCATCCCTGGAAAGGACTTTAGAAGTTATCCAGGCTTCTTCCTGCATTTACTGAAGAAGAGACTGACATCTGGTGACCTGCCGAAGTTCACTTATCCATTAAGGGATAGAGATGCAATTTGGAACCAGATCTGATTTTCCAAGTCTGGGGCCATTTCTGCTCTCCTGTATGATCGTGTTGCTCTCTAACCCCCTCTTTTTATATGTGGTCAAACCAAGGCACAGAAAGGATAATGGACCAATGTGACAGTGATGGAGGGTTGACCCCAGGGCTACTGGACTCCAGGCTGCTCACCTCAGAGCCAGAGAGAGTTTCTCAATGGGGATATGAGTGCCAAATACAGAAGGGACTTCAGAAGAAAGTAGCATCCTATGGAATCAGGAGACCTGGAATCTGGTCCTGTCTCTCTCATTACCTCAGTGTAACCTCTTGGACAAGTCTCCTCCTCTCTCTGCTCTCTGTCCCTCTGTCTGATGATGTGGCTGGACTAGGTGTACATCCCTTCATCCTCTGAAAGACTCTGAATCTCTGAAGACACAGCTGAGAGGTAGTAGGAAGAGGCCTAAATTGGGAGTCAGAGGACCCAGGCTTCAAGCCTGGCTCTGTGATTTACAGCTGAAGGATGGAGGCCCTCTCTCTTCTGTTTACCTCTGTAATCTCAGGCATTTGGGGTAGATTTTTTTCTAAGCTCTCTTCCAATTTTTATTCTCTGAAGTCCTGGAGAAACCTGGTTTTGGAGGGATGTTTAGAGGCTGGTGGAGGGAGAGGAAGACTGCATCATCTGGGCACAAAGCACTATCCTTGCCCAGGATTTCTTGAATCCTTGTGTCTTTTACACTCCCACCCCCAATGTGGGTCACAGAGATCAAGGATTGGGGTTTCCGTCATCTGATATCCATGGTAATGGAATTTGGGATTGCTTTCAGGGAATTACTCCACATCTCAGAAGACCCTTCCCATAATTATTACTGCTGTATTCCTGTTTGTCTTCATTTGTTTCTTCTTGGTGATTTATTTCTTCTGCAAAACAAAACTCCAGACAACCAAAGGTAAGAGGAGGGCCCTGCCCTTTGGCCTTTAATCCTTCCATTACTCACTGGGCGTGATGATTATTGCTGTGAGAGGCATCAGAGGACTTGTTGGACTATGGCACCTCCTTTGGATCTAAACACATGGTCTGGCCCTGGGCTGAGGGACCTGAGCTTTACTGGGATGACAGAAACTCCTGAGTGTTTTCTATGCTAGGTGGGTTGTGTCAAAGATGATCATTCACTGACAGTCAGGAGAATGGACTTAGGGAGTGTGCCAAATACAGAAATGAGAGCAGGCTTTATAGGGTTGATAATTC
The DNA here is from genome assembly GCF_028372415.1 of Notamacropus eugenii. Classification (NCBI taxonomy): domain Eukaryota; kingdom Metazoa; phylum Chordata; class Mammalia; order Diprotodontia; family Macropodidae; genus Notamacropus; species Notamacropus eugenii. Next base: position 97,481,710 of record NC_092876.1, read on the forward strand.
TGACTCCTGCCTTCTGGATCAGGACTGGACCCAATCCTTCTGGGTTACAATCTTCTTTATATGTCTTTCATATGTTTTCCCCTTCCCATGTACTCCCTCCCTCATCATGAGTCATGTGCTCCCCTAATGAGGTTCTGATTTTATGCAGGGAGTTTCCCATTATATGCATGAGGTTAAGTAAGCCTGCATTGTAGTAAGAGAATGACGGACTGTTCATGACTGTTCATGGCTTGGTCTGGTTTACCTAGGGCCCCAGGGTTTATGAGATCCTTCAGTTTGCTGCTGATTGGCTGATGACTTTTATCTTATCTAATCAACTTCTGTCCCCCCAAGACTGAGGTTCAATGATTTTAACAGTGTGGAAACAACTATTTCATATCTCTCACACTGGGGCTGCCCTTTGCTGGGCAGCCTGTTCCCTGAATTGTTTTCTTTAATACTTGAATGTGCACCTGGTGCCAGGAACCAGCCCCAGTCAATCCCTGGATTTCGAAGTCTGCTCTCTCTTACTCCTTTGGCCCTTACCCAGTAACTCTCAGCCCATGCCCTGACCCTTCCCTACATACTCACAGACTGACTCAGGGGATTAAGTAATTTTTGCTTGAATAAAAATTAACCAGTGATTTCTGGGTGTGGCTTGGACTTTGCCTCATCTGAGTCTCATTTATCTCCTTATTAAAACAACCTGGTCCCAGGTGCTAGCTCTTCTCCCCAGCCTCCTGGCAGCCCTGCTACCTGTCACAGCCTCCTGGCCTCCAGCTCCTCTGTCCCAAATGAAACTGCCTTCTCTCCATGCTCCTGCCCCTGGTCAACTGAGGATGGGACACTTGGGTCATAGCTTGAAGGCAGTAGACTACCTTGGTGGAACCCAGCTTGGGTCCCCAGGTTTCCCTGATTTGTCATCTTTCACCAAGGCTGTGTCCCTTCAGTTGTCAGGCATTCTACTCCGCCCTTTGCCAGAGAGAGTTTTATCTGTCCAGTTGAAATAGGTCTTTTAAATTTGAATTTGTTATACAAAATAACTTAATCCTATTTTAAATGTGTTTCCTTAAGATTTTATTAGTATATAGCACTTATATTTATCTTTTCTCTAATTTGATTCTTATGAATTCTTTTCCACTTTTATTTTCACCCATCCTGCCTGTGTGACCCTGGGATTGTCACCTACCTGTCAGTGCTCTGTAAGATAAGAGGTAGCAGAAGAGGCAGAGGGCAGCATTGCTAAAGGAAGCTCCTCCTCCAGAATTTTCTAGACCAATGAAATCCCAAATCCATTCCCTTATTGTTTGGAAAATCAGTTATAATTGCTTTTATGATGTTCTATCATTTAGAAAAATAATTTAATTTAAATTGGTGTTGTTTTAAGTGGTTTTTATTTCTTATTGCTTCACTTACAAATGTTTTACATTTACATCATTTAAGATATTTCTCACCCTTATAGAACAACTGATTTTGTTTTATTGACAGAAGAGATTATTCCACGGTGGGCAGCTACAAAAGGAGGACAGAGAAGCACCAGAGACCTACCTGCCTCTCCTGGAAAGCTCCAGCTTCCCTGCAGGCCAATACCTTGTGAATCCTTACTTGGTACTGGAAAGGGAAGGCTGGGGGGCAGCATAACTAAATTTTCGTGGCTTCTTTTGTGCCCCCTTTTGTTTTCTCGGAGGGTGGAGGGTGTTCAGAACCCTCTGGTATGAGGGCAGCTGATCCCTACTGAGGGATCATTCATGTTTGGTCCTGATAATGTTTAATATAAAATTTTGGAATAATCTCTTTGTTCTCTCTGAAGCAAACTCAGAGAACGCCTCTTCCTATGTCAGCAAAGCCAGCCAAGGCTGATTCTACATTCCTTAGGAGACCTTTAACCTAAGACACTATCTTGAATAATGGGACTTTCCCTTATATCTTATTATCTATAGACACATACTATGTCATGGCATATTAATGGTAAAGAAAATATAGACATCTTAGGTCCTAATTTCTATTGAACATTGTTTACCCTTTCCTATGTCAATTATCTGTTTAGGGCAGGAAGCCTGCCACTTACTAGTGGTGTGATTTCCTTCCTTGTCACTGAGACATATGTTTACACAGCCTGGAATCGCAAGGCCTGACCGACATTACTTTGTTAATTGTCTTGTCTTACTAAATTTATGATTTGTTCAACTAGGAGAGTTCCTTTCTCACGGCAAAATGTATATAATCCAGAAGATTTCTGCACTTGGCAGCCAGAACATTTCTGGATCCATAATGCATTATGTTACCGTTTTCTTTAATAGGGAATTGATCAATTAATTAATTATATCATAGAATGTATGCATTTAGCCTGTTGCTTTTTCTTTAACTAAGTTTTCAGGACAACAGTCCCTATCTGGTTCACCCGCCTCTTGTATGGATAACAGTGTGGCGGAAACTAGGTATAGACCCATGCCTGACACCATACACTAGAATAAAGTCTAAATGGAGACATGATCTAGGTATAAATATTGATACCATGGACAAACTGGAATAGTGTATTTATCACATTTATGGAGGAGGGAAGAATTTTTGACTAAAGAAGAAATAGAAAGCATTATGAAATGCAAGATGGATAACTTTGACTACATTAAACTGAAAAGTTTTTGCACAACCAAACCCAATGCAACCAAAATTTTGAGGGATGTAGTATATTGGGAATGAATTTTTACAGCTAATCTCAGGGATAAAGGCCTCATTTCTGGAATATATAGAGAACTCAGTCAAATGTACAACAATACAATTCATTCCCCAATTGATAAATGGGCAAAGGATATGAATAGGCAATTTTCAGAGGAAGAAATTAAAGAAATCTATAATCATATGAAAAAATACTCTAAATCACTTTTGATTAGAGAGATGCAAATCAAAACAACTCTGAGGTACCTCATCAAACCTGTAAGATTGGCAAACATGACAGAACAGGAAAATGATAAATGTTGGAGAGGATGTGGGAGAGTTGGAACACTAATTCATTGTTGGTGGAGCTGTGAACTCATCCAACCATTCTGGAGAGCAATTTGAAACTATGCCCAAAGGGCTACAAAAATGTGCATACCCTTTGACCCAGCAATATCGCTACTAAGACTGTATCCCCAAGAGATTATAAAAATGGGAAAGGTTCCCATATGTACAAAAATATTTATAGCAGCACTCTTTGTAGTTGTCAAAAACTGGAAATCAAGGGGATGTCCATCAATTGGGGAATGACTGAATAAGTTGTGAAAAAGTTGTGGTATATGAATGTAATGGAATACTATTGTGCCATAAGAAATGATGAACAAGAAGACTTCAGAGAGGTCTGGAAGGACTTACATGATCTGATGCTGAGGGAAAAGGAGCAGAACCAGGAGAACTTTGTGCACAGCAACGACCACAGTATGCGAGAGTTTTTTCTGGTAGACTTGGAACTTCGTAATAATGCAAGAACTTAAAAAAAAAATAATTCCCAATGGTTTTCTAAGGCAAGATGCCTTCCATACTCAGAGAAAGAACTATGGAATTCATTTGCAGAATGTAGCAGATCATGTTTGTGTGTGTGTGTGTGTGTATTATGTTTTGATTTGTTATATGGTTTCTTCTATTTATTTTAGTTCATCTGCCCAGCATGACTGGTGAAAACGTATTTAATAGGAAAGTATATGTAGATTCTGTAGACAATTGTATGGCATCTTGGGGAGGGAGGGGGGTGGTGAGGGGTAGGTGCGGGGCAGGGTAAATATCTAAGCTTTTTGTAGAACATTAAAAAAACAAACAAATAAATAAGGAAAAAATAATATAAATAAAGATATTGTGTCTATGATAACAGATGTAGAAAAGATTAACTCAATCTGAGGAAAAGCATGGAAGGACTTGCATGAAATAAAGAAGAGCAAAATAAGAACATTGTCTATAATAAAAACAATATTGATTTTAAAAACAACTTTGAATGAATGTTATTTTTGATGTGGATACAAACAGTTTCCTAAGGGTTAAAAGGACTATTAAGGGTTAATTTCCCAGGCTCCCTGAGGGGGTTTGAGGCTCAGTCAGTAACCCATCCTGACACTTAAGATCCTGTAACTTGTGGATATGTGGAAGTCCTTTTCCCCTTATCTTGAAATACCATATAACTTGTACCAAAAGAATTGCTTTTGTCCCCCTTATCCTGTGTTCCCCTATCCTATCATTCATCTTCCTCATCCCAAATCATGACAATTTTTCCTTATTGTGTTAGCAACCATCTTCATCTTCCTTTTTGTCCTTAATCTGTCCCTAATCTTCAACCCACATAAGAAACACTAAAAATTACATCATCATCCTAAACATTTCTATATAAGCATAAACTCCCCTAAATATTGGGTTCTCATTTAGCTTTCTTGCTAAGGAGGCTTGGGATGTTTTTGCATTTAAAATAAAAAGCTCCCATTGGCTAAAAGAGAAGTTCTAAATGAATTCTTTCACACCTGAACCTCACTCTCCCACATCTGACCATCAAGTTTGTGGTGCCAAAACTTGGGATGTCCAAATATCAGTTGGATTCCCCTGATCTTCTCTTAGTCACTGGGATAACAGGTAAGCACCTTTTTCTTTTTGGTTCTTTCCCCAGACCTTTCTGCTTCTACTGTCTCCCTAACAGCAAGACTCTTGGAGTGCCCAGACACTGCCAGTGGTATCTGAAGCTCCACTGATTCCTGGGCTGTCAGTTGGACTGTAGATCCTCACATAAGGGTCCCTTATGCTGGGTGTATCGCATTTCTTTTCTCTCTGCCCTGGAACTTGGGACAAGCAGTGAGAGGTCACTAGGAGGGAAATTCAGGAAGGAGATCTTAAGAAAAAGTACCTAGTGTTCCATTGTAACACATCCTGACCTCAATATAATCGAGAAAGTGATTTGTGAAGGGGATTTCTAAACAAAACAAGTTTTGTGAGAAATTTGGTCTCCAAAACTTAAAGAAAAGGCACCTTGTTCTGCTTGAGTGGACTTTTTACTTTGTATGGTTCCCCCTGTGCCCTGGTTTACCCTGTGTGGATCCTTCCCCCTTCCCACGGGACTTTGGGGGAGGCCAGTGGGTGGGCCTCTGCATCTGGTTTTCTTTGGGGGCCTTGGAACCCTAGTTTGGAGCTCTCTGTGCCCTGTGTTGTTAACTTAAAACTTTATATGCATTTTCTAGTACCTTGCAGCTTGAAATTCCCAGAAGGAAGGGAATGGATAGCTGGAATGCTTAGGGATCCATAAGTCTCAAAGATAAAAGGGACTCAGAACTCCAGCTCAAGGAAATAAAAGGTTATTTGGGGCTGGGAACTGTCACCCCATGTACTCAGGGAAAAAAATTGTGAATTTATGGATAATAACCTGTTGACCTGAAAACTTGGTTAAAGAAAAGGCAACAGGCTAAATGCATACATTTTATGATTTAATTAATTAATTGATCAAATCCCTATTAAAGACAACGGTAACTTAATGCATTATGGAGCCAGAAATGTTCTGGCTACCCAGTGCAGAAATCTTCTGGCTTATATACATTTTGCCGTGAGAAAGGAACTCTCCTAGTTGAACAAATCATAAATTCAGTAAGACAAGACAATTAACAAAGTAATGTTGGTCAAGCCTTGTGATTCCAGCTGTCTCGGTGACAAGGAAAGAAATCCCACCACTAGTGAGTGGCAGGCTTCCTGCCCTAAACAGATAACTGACATAGGAAAGGACATAGGAAAGGGTAAACAAAGTTCAATAGAAATTGTGACCTAAGATGTCTATATTTTCTTTACCATTAATATGCCCTAACATAGTATATGTCTATAGATAATAAGATATAAAGGAAAGTCCCATTATTCAAGATGGTGTTTTAGGTTAAAGGTCTCCTAAGGAATGTAGAGTCAGCCTTGGCTGGCTTTGTTGACATAGGAAGAGGCATTCTCTGAGTTTGCTTCAGAGAGAACAAAGAGATTATTCCAAAATTTTGTATTAAACATTATCAAACCTTTTCTTTTAAAGTGCTAAGAGTATCAACCTTTAGAAATTAAAATGTTACCATTAGTGATTGTGAATCCAGATCTAATTTGCTCATCCAACTAAACTAAGGTCACATGATTGGTAATTAATTGGTTCTGCTTCAAATTTTATATACATAATAACTGCTTGTATTATGATTATATTTCTAAATTTTCTTATGTTGTATAATTTGGTTAATAATTGTATCACCTGTGTTAGAAAATCAATTTCTCTTATAATCTAGAAGTTGATGACGTTATTATCTAAAACAAGAAATTTTAAAGCCATTTTATCAATCAATTATTATCAACCTCGAGTAAAGTCTTCTGGGTCCTGGAATTCTTACTGAGTAAATTTTGAAAGGCCTGCTAAACTTGGTTATTGTGATAAGACTAGTTTAATTGGATATTTCTTGCCTTAGGGGGCAAAACAACAACTGAACTTCTTCCAAGGTAAACACCTTTTGGTGCTTAGGAATTTGTGATTATTGAGAATTTTGTGTTTTATGGTACTTTGGGGATTTGTGATACTTAAAAGACATTTTATAGCAACTTGGTTTTGATAAATTCCAGCCTTTAAGGTTTCCAGTGAATTTACTTTATGAAAGTTTAGTGCTTATTCCTTTTAACATCAGGATAAATTGTAAGCTTAAAAAAAGCTCCAGAGGCTGAATTGAGAACAACTAGCAACGGTAGGGAGATCTATTTAACTTTCTCGTTCCTGGGACCTGGCCTGGGTGGGATGGACTGCCTCAGAAGGGGTCAAAGATAGATTTTCACAAAATAATGAAGAATGAAATAAGCAGAACCAAGAAAATGTTGTATACAGTAACTGCAACCCTGGACTGCCTGATGTGGCAGGTAAAGATCCCACCCTGTGGTTGAAACACACATAAAAACATGTACAAAAACTTCTGCAAAGATGATTCCACTCAATATTAGTACAGGTGCATGATTATGGACAATATTAAATCCAGTAGAACTGAAAAAACAGCAGCTCTTATTTTGAGAGAACTCAGCAGAAATCACATCCAAATAGCGGGCTTGAATGAAACAAGGCTGATAAATAAAAACCAGTTTAGCAAAGTCAGAGCTGGATACATGTTTTTTTGGAGTGGTCTCAGTGACGGGATTGCTATGAAGCTGGAATAAGTTTCACAAATCAAAACTAATCTATTCAACAAGCTTGTATGCTTCCCAAAAGAGTGAATGGCAGATTCAAGACAACGAAATTCCTAGCTGCAAGTAAGTGCCATGCCATTATCAGTGCATATGCTTTGATAATGTTTAATATAAAATTTTGGAATAATCTCTTTGTTCTCTCTGAAGCAAACTCAGAGAATGCCTCTTCCTATGTCAACAAAAGCCCTACAGGGCTGACTTAACATTCCTTAAGAGACCTTTAACCTAAGACACTATCTTGAATAATGGGATGTTTTCCATATCTTAATATTTATAGACATATACTATGTTATGGCATGTTAATGGTAAAGAAAACACAGACATCTTGGGTCATAATTTCTATGTGAAACTTTGTCAAACTCTGTTATCTTATCGTATTTACAACCTATGCAATTAAGAAATTCCTTTCCAATGTCTAGTTAGTCACTTATGGAGATCATAAATCTGAAGGACGTAGAACACTTCTTTGACCTAAAAACACATTTAAGGCTGCCCAATTCTTTGTATCGGTAGCCAGAACATTTCTGGCTCCATAATGCATTATGTTACCGTTGTCTTTAATGGGGAATTGATCAATTAGTTAATTAAGTCATAAAATGTATGCATTTAGCCTGTTGCCTTTTCTTTAACCAAGTTTTCAGGTCAACAGCTTTCACCATGACAAACCCTGATGATGTCAAAGAAAAATTTTATGAAGACGTGAGTACCTTCATCAGCGCACTGAAAGAGGACAAGCTTATAATTCTGAGTGACTTCAGTGCTAGAGTAGGCACAGATTACCAGACATTGAGGGGAGTCCTTGGGTCACTTTCTACAGAAGTCTTGTATGTCTTAGGACCTTCTCAGGGGACTGCACCTTTTCATTCTCCCCTCTCACAGCTCACAAAACTCACTTATCCTCCTTTCACCTGCAATGTTAATTAGACCTTCCCATTAATAGGCCTCAAGTACCTTTTGTTAATTTTCTAATGAGGCACTGGTTCCTTAGGGTTGTGGTGCCCTCTGGCTCTGCAAAGTGTATAAATACTCTGAGGTGAGGTTTGCTTTGGGGCTTAGTTTTTGAAAGAAGGCTTGTGATATATATATATATATATATATATATATATATATACATATATATATACACACATGTATGTATGTATGTATGTATATATGTATACTTGGTTAAAGTGATTGTTGACCCCTGAAAAGTTGCTTTCCTTTTAGAAAAGCAGATCAAAGAACCTGTGATAGCAGGCCACCCCTGCTGACACCTCAAGTGTCAGGGTACTTGCTTTTATACCAACTCATCAAGACTGGTGAGAGCCCCTAATCTTTCCTCCAATTAGAAATCAGATTACCTAACCCTGTGTCTTGGTTTCAATCCTGTTAATTATTACCTTTTAATTCATAAAAATCAGTTTTCCCCAGTATTCAGGGTCCAAGAGCAAAGCTGAGGAGGTCTGGTTCTGATATGTTATTCAATTGTATATATTACTTAATAAATTGATGTTCTCAGTGGCATGAACCTTGTTTCCTCAGTCATTTCAATCCACCCACCACAAAGCCCTCTAGAACTCCCTTTTCCCTCTTTTAGAAATGTTACAGAATAATTTTTCTTGGTATCATATTCAAAGTCTTTGTTCTTGCCTGGTTATGAAACCCAAATCATCTGCTGGGTTTTAAAGTCCTTTGTAACCCGACTCCTTCTTACCTTTCCAATCTTTTTTAGTCCCTACTATTCTCTATGAACCCCATGATCCAATGACACCAGTCTGCTTCCTGTTGACCAATTCCATACCCAACTCTGTGTCTTCTCATTGACTGTCTATCAATCAGGAAACATTGATTAACTACCTTCTCTGTGCCAGGCACAGTGCTAAGTGCTGGGGATAAAATGCATAAAGAGTGCCCTTGCCCTCAAGAAACTTATACTTTAATGGAGGAATACAACAAAGAAGCTGAGTTGGGGGATGTCTTCTGTGTGCTGTTGACCTGAAAACTTGGTTAAAGAAAAGGCAACAGGCTAAATGCATACATTTTATGATTTAATTAATTAATTGATCAATTCCCTATTAAAGAAAACGGTAACATAATGCATTATGGAGCCAGAAATGTTCTGGCTACTGATACAAAGAATTGGGCAGCCTTAAATATGTTTTAGGACAAAGAAGTGTTCTGTGTCCTTCAGATTTATGATCTCCATAAGTGACTAACTAGACCATTAGTAAAGGAATTTTTTAATTGCATAGGTTGTAAATACAATAAGATAACCGAGTCACCTAGAAATTATGACCCAAGATGTCTATGTTTTCTTTACCATTAACATGCCATAACATAGTATATGTCTACAAATATTAAGATATGGAAAACGTCCCATTATTCAAGATAGTGTCTTAGGTTAAAGATCCCTTGAGGAATGTTAAGTCAGCCCTGGCAGGCTTTTGTTGGCATAGGAAGAGGCATTCTCTGAGTTTGCTTCAGAGAGAGCAAAGAGATTATTCCAAAATTTTATATTAAACATTATCATTCCCTCCTTTTGGTCAAAGGCAAGCCGAAGGCTTCGCCTGTAGCCCAACAAAGATATGAAAAAAACCTTTAAATAACCAGGAGTGTGAGAGTTTACTCTTTATGCAAGTCTGGTCCAGGCTCTTGGGAAAGTTGTCTATGTCTGATGGCATCTTCTTCAAGCCTCTTCAAAATTAGAGGGCATGATCCACTCAGGAGCAGGAGCAACAGAGGTGACAGATGGATCCAAGAGTCTATACAGACAACTTGACAGGGTCTCCCAGAAAACATGGTTTGATAATTGAAATGAAACAATACAACATAGTTAATGTGGCAAAAGACACTTAGCAATAGTTCAGTTTCCCAGCCATGCAGGGCTAGGTTCAAACAACACAGTGAAGTTTTTTTTTTACAGTTCACAAATTATATTTTTACATTAAGTCAGGTATAGATTAAAACTTAGATGGCTCACAATAGACTAGTTTTGAAAGGGATATTTACATGTCACCAATGTAAACAAGAAAATTAAACATGAACCATACAAATCAATGCAATTATTATTTAAAAGTTAATTAACATCATGTTCCTTGTATCCCAGTAATCCATTCTTAATTTTCATTTAAACAAAACTTTGAATCCCAGATTTCTCATGTAGTTATCTGATACCTAGGTATCCTTTCTTTGACAATAGGTTTTATTCTTGGGATAGTTCAAAAAGAGAATTCTGCCTTTCTGGTTCAAATCTAGAAGTTCCCCGATACTTCTGACAGTATAAATTAGTATAATTACTTAAAATTTGTTCTCCATTTTTTTTTTTAAATTTCGGTTCACATTATTTGCTGTTTCTGTCTTTATCTAAATCTTGTACCTGGAATAAGAATCTTTTAAAATGTGAGGGTTCAACTATACAATGAACTCATCTGCCTTTTAACTTATTGGACAGATATTTTAACGGAGAAGAAATAATTTCACTTACTTTTACTACTATCCTGTAAAAATATTATGCAAAAATCGAAATTTGAGATCTTATTATCAAAAACATGACAAATTTTAGAAGTCAATGATATACATTTGCATACAATTCTTAGAGGAATCAGACTGATCCTGTTGTTTTTCCTCAAAATCTGTTACTCTATTTAATTAGACATCTATCACATTACATCTTTGTCTTATTACCTGATCTAATCATTTCCTCGATGTTATCTCTATATTAGATTTATTTATTTGGCCAGGAATATAGGTTAAAGTTGTAAGCTATTCATTCCTGCATCCCATTATAATAACTCAGAGATGTTCCAATTTCCATTTATTATTTGATAGAATTAATATTGTACTTACAGAACTTCTGAATTATAAAGATTTGCCATAAAAGAGAAAGAGGGACAATGTTAACAGAAGGAAAGGATCTCCTTAGTTCTGGTTGATTCCAGGAATAAGCCATTATCTGACATGTAATCACGAGGCTACCAGGTGCTGAAAGCAGGGCTTAGAGGTAATCAGGTGGGAGATTTCCTTTCTCAGAAAGGAAATAGCAGATTTGGAAAATAAAGTTAGGAAGATCCTACCTAGGCCATGTCTAAGGTCGTCTTCAAAACCTTTCCAAGCATCTACCATTAGCCTGCAGCACATGTCAGTTGGCTTTATGATAACTTAGACAAGTATTCCTGCAATCAGAGCTTCAAACAATAGTAAATTGCAGTCCCCATCTTATATAGCAAATCAATATTGGCTGGTATCCCTCAGATAAAATACTTCCTCACACTTTAAACCATGTAAAACTGACATGAAAGTATCCAGAACAATTATCTAGGAGCAAGAGGGGTTTAGATAACCCATATTTATTCCCAAATCTTTTCTACCTTTCATAGTTTCAAACAGAACTTAATTTATTCTCCAAATCTCTCAATCCTATTCTTCCACTTGCTTTTACATTTTAACCATAAGACAAGATAGCTCCTAAGTTATTACTTTTTACTAGCATAACTGTACTGAAATCTCATTCCAGCTTAAACAAAACAAAGAGGTGAATGACTAAATTTATAGTTTGATGGAATTATGTCTTTGTTTCATAAGTTGTTATTCTTCCCTAATTATACTCACTCTGGAAGAATGAGATACTTCAGGAATTAAATCTTTTACATAATAAATTCAAAAGCAAACTTTAACTCTAACTTAGGCCATAGAATGACTACATATTCAGATCAAAACAGCTTAATTTAACAGTATATTATTTCGAAGTTTTAGTAGGCCTTCTAAGAATCACACATAATTATTCAAAACATTTCTTCTTAAAGTATTTCCCTTCCTTAAAAAAGGTTTAAAATTTGCTCTAATGTTCACTAAACTCTTATGAAGAAAACTAGTTGGAAACTTTTAAAATGCTTGATATCTTTCTTGTTTTTTTCTTAAGCAAAAACAAACCTTTAAAACTGGAATTCATTAAAGCTGAGTTGTTACAAAAATGTTCGTAAGAAATACGAATTTCCAAAGTATTATAACAAACTGAATTCTTAATTACTGCAGTATTCTTAGATATGTGACTGACTCACAAAAAAACACTGTAGCTTTTAAAATCCTTTTAAACAATGGGAACATCTTAAAGTGAGTCTTAAGTAGTTTACATAAATTTCTGCATATGTTCTAATTTCAGATAAAAATAATATTAGATTTTCCAATAAGATTACACAAAAGGCTCACATGTTTTGTTGGTCACTTGTTATTGACCATGGAAATTTGCTATAGTAGGAAAAAGCAGGGACATGTGACATACCAAATATGACAGGATAAAACATCCTTTACTCTGTTTGAATTCAGATAAGAGTGAAATTCTCCAATCATGCAGTTTCTGTTCATAGTCAGACTCAGGAATAGGGAAACTGAGCCAGGGGGATCCCATCCTAGATTGAGTTTAGAATTGTCCCCTCAGTGTTTAGTCAGGTGAGAAATATTCCTTTGTGGCATGTGTCTCAGATACTGATTTAATGCAGACAACTACACCCAAATTCAAACTGAAAACCAAAAATAGTTATGGTCCCAAATGACTTTACCTTAAACAGCAAGTCTCACTAATCACAACTTAAGTCAGATAACAGTTATTTCCACTCTCTTGGAATTACAATAAACAATAAAGATTTACCAGGACACATACACATAAGGGATTCCATTTAACATCTTTCCTTCTCAGATTTAAAACTTGTCCTGATGTAAAAACCAATTATCAAAAATTCTCTCTATTACAACTTCTGTGCAAGTAATATTCACTGTTTAGAATTTGCATTAACCAACCAAATTCCTTTACTAGGACTGATGATCTTACCCACAGGAATGGGAGGACTATTCTGAATGAACAGAAGGAATTTAAATAAAGTTTTCACTCCATTGTGGGACTGTTCTGAATGGGCAGAGGGAGTCTAAATAAAGTTTTCACTCCATTCCCTCCTTTCCATACATAGGAATCATTTAACAATGTTAGGTTTCCACATTCAAACAGTAATCCCAAATAACTTAGTTAACAATCCTACAACTTCATAGAAGATAGCCAAATTGTTTAGCTTTAATTTTTTTTTTTAACAGATAAAGGTGAAAACACCTGATTTTCTAAATGGCAATTACAAAACATTATAAGACAAAGTTAGCAGGACTGATAAAGTAACACAACTGGTGTTACACAATTTTCCCAACATCTTTAACAAAATTCAGATTAAAAATTGCTTTGTCTAACACTATTTCTCGATTACAGTGGTCACTCAGTTTTCACAATCTAAGAGAAATTCAGAAATACAATCCTAGAAATAGTTTTAACACAACAATAACTGTAGATGGTATAATTTGCATTTCCAGAAATTATTGATCTTATTACTTTTAGCAATTAAAACCACTTCAAAGGTAACAATTACATTAGAGAGAGATAATAATGTTGTATGTAACATATACCAGTCATTATGTTAAGCATTTTAGAATCATTTTATCATTTTGATCCCATAACAACAAGCATAATTATTTTTACAAATCAGAAAATGGGTCAAACAGAGATAAAATACTTTTTGCAGCTGAACAGAGAAGTGAAGCTTACCGAGAGCAGAGAAACTGATGTCCCAGTGGTGACTTTCACAGGCAGAGTGTAGAGAATGCTCGCTACAGGCCTGATTCATCCATCTCCCCCAACCCCCCACAGCAGCAGAATTTACTGAGCCTCTAAGGCAATATGCGACTTCTGGGACAGGGTGGGCGGAATGTCTAGGACCTAGGTGGCATTTCCAAGCTTTATCTAGAATGGTGAGCTACCCACAATCTTAGGAGTTATTTCAAATGATCAGTTCCCAAAATATTTTATGATTAATTTCACAACATACAAATCTGCTAAAATGATTTTCCCTAAGATGATCTAACTTTCCATTGTAATTCCAGGTTGGCCAGACCAGAATGACAAGGAAAAGTCTCAAAGTTTTGTTTGTATATTTCCCTAGCTGCAACCCTTGAAGTGTGGCTGCTTGCATTTAAATCTTACAAGATAACACACTCCTTCACAGCATACATGATGTGGACAGGGACATACACCAACAGACAAATTGACAACAGGACAAATACAAACGTAGCTCACAAAAAACAACCCAGAGAGAGAAGGCAATTAGAAGCTTGCTAGAAATCCCCATCATGAATTGGCTATTATCATTCTGAGGAAAGGATGCTGCAAGAATCCAAGGTCTGATAATAAAGGGAATCCTGCAGCCTTTGCTCAGAGCACCCCTGCGGTCTTTGGAGGGTTGGGGAGCCTTGGTGCCCCAAAGTTTCTGACTGCCTTAAAGGAACAGGCCCCATGAGAATAGGTTCAGGCCTCTAGTTCTTAGGTGGATTGTAACTGTCCTCTTCAGGACCAGAGCCCTTACGGGAAACGGGGAGGGGGAATGGGGAGGAGGGAGGCAATGGAGGCTTGAACAGAGGCTGCCTTCCTCAGGTCTAAGGTAGGGGAAGGCGAGGGGGAAAGATTGCATCTAGGTGCCATCAGTTTCCCCAGATCAGAGGCCTTCAAGGGGAAGGGGAGGGAAGAAAGGGGCAAGGAATAGGGTGGAGGGAGTGAAGGGAAGGACATAATGGAGCCCTTGAAGAAGAAAGGATTTTTGCCAGGATACAGCTAGGTGCTGAAGCAGCTCCCAGCCTTACAGGGAAGAGGCTACCTGTCTTTTGTTCTCGCTCAGCCAAGTCAGCAAGCCCAAGATGAAACATTCTCGCTGCTGGCTAGTTGTTTTGTTGGCCTTTCTTAATTTGGTTGTAAGATAAAGTAACTTTGACGGGTCCAAAAGAGCCCTGTGGTGGCCAACATAATTTAGGGCTATCTTTAATTGATTGACACTAGTGCTAGCAATACCTGTACTAATATTCCTGAGATCAATAGCCAGAGGAGACCTAAGTCATACAGAGTGATTTAACGCGATTTGGTCTCCGGTCCCCAGAGTTTCCTTTAAAGGGAATTTAAAGTGAGAGTTCTTTTGAAACTGGGAATGGAAGGACTTACCCTGACCCCGTCAAGGCCCAGGACTCTAGGAAAAATGGTTCCTATTGGCGCCGGAGTCCTGGCATTGGCGAGATGAGGAAATATCCATTCTCTTCCTCAGTTCCAATCCATGTTTGGGCGCCATAACTGTTGACCTGAAAACTTGGTTAAAGAAAAGGCAACAGGCTAAATGCATACATTTTATGATTTAATTAATTAATTAATCAATTCTCTATTAAAGGAAACGGTAACATAATGCATTATGGAGCCAGAAATATTCTGGCTACTGATACAAAGAATTGGGCAGCCTTAAATATGTTTTAGGACAAAGAAGTGTTCTGTGTCCTTCAGATTTATGAACTCCATAAGTGACTAAGTAGACCATTAGTAAAGGAATTTCTTAATTGCATAGGTTGTAAATACAATAAGATAACAGAGTTTGACAAAGTTTCACATAGAAATTATGACCCAAGATGTCTGTATTTTCTTTACCATTAACATGCCATAACATAGTATATGTCTACAAACACTAAGATATGGAAAATTTCCCAATATTCAAGATAGTGTCTTAGGTTAAAGATCCCTTGAGGAATGTTAAGTCAGCCCTGGCAGGCTTTTGTTGGCATAGGAAGAGGCATTCTCTGAGTTTGCTTCAGAGAGAGCAAAGAGATTATTCCAAAATTTTATATTAAACATTATCAAGGTGAAAAAGGATGGTTAGATGAAAGCTAGACTGGCATAGGTATTGAGAGTGGTTGAGGTGAGCTATATTTCAGTATGAGAACCAGAGCATGTAAGATGGTGCTGGGGTAGGGAGCCCCAGGAGTTGTGATACTTCCTCTGTAGTCATTATGGTCCACGGGGATGTGTGCATTTAGGTGTGTCTCAAGAAAGGTATAATTATGGCCTTTTTTGTACCCAACACTATGGGACAAATGGTGGTGGGAGTTCTCCACATCTAGTCCAACCCAGACCCACCATACTGCCCTCCAACCATTTACATATGATGCCAGCACTTGGCACCCTTACCTCCCTCCACTCATCTCTTCCTCCTCCACTCCAATTTCTGCTTCTATCTCTGGGACAGTAATCAAATCAACCCTAAGTTTCCAGGAAAGGACATGTTAATCAATTGCCATATCGCTCCACTGACTATTCCTGTGACCATCCTAGCCCCAAGCATCCCATTTTAGCCACTGATCTCCTATTTGTCTTGTCTTCCCTTATTAGAATATGAACTCCTTAAGATCAAGAATTGTCTTACTTTTTCCATTTGTATGGTCAGTACCAAGTACAGTGCTTGGGACATAGTATGTGCTTAATAAATTCTTTTTTTTTTCATTGGTTCATTCGTGAAGAATAATTGTTGATCAGATTATATCTGCTTTATCTGAGTCATAAACACAGTTGAATTAATCTCTGGATTTTCATTCTCAAAGAGGCCTGGGGTAGCATGGCCAATAAGGCGTAATGAGGCATACCATATAGACTTTCAGTACAAAGTTCTGACTTCAGTAAAAAGGATGACCATTTTCTAACAGGCAATTGTTAGAAATACTTTGCCAGCCATGTTGCTGTTTAGCAGATAGGAAAGGTGTCCATGTCTTTATAGGTGAGGTCCAGTTTTCTTCAGGTACATGTAGGGAAGGCAAGTTGTATATCCCCTCCCAGTAAGGAGATGTGGGGATAAGGGGCCTTAGAAGTGGTAGGGAAGGGGTAATGCTGATATAGTCAAGGAGGTAAGACCTAAGGGGGCAGTAAGTAAGAAGTTACTGTCATCAGCCTTAATCATTCCTTAGACTCTCAAGTTGCCTGTTGTCAGCTTATAAAAGCATAGGCAACCCAAGAGGGTTCCAGATCTGGCCTTTACCTGGTGGCTATAGAATTGAGTGTTCTGTTATCCTGTCAACAGGAGAGATTAGAAGAAAACCAGGTGAGGAATCTTGGTGGCAGAGAGGCATGGGCCCGATTATATGGATGACTTTTTCCTGTGTTATATGTGTCCCAGATGAGTCTTCTATGCTGTGCTGTAACCTGACTTAGACGTTAAGCACAGAAAACACCAAAGGGTGGTGACAATCACTGCGTCACCAGGTCAATGACAACATTTTCTGAGTCTTTCTCTGCTCCCTGAACCTATATCAGACTGGGACCCATGGTCCTGGCATTCAGCAGCTGCAGGAGCCTGGCACCTTGGGATACCAAGTCATTTGTGACCATCTCTTTGGTGTTCTCTGCAGCCAAGACATCAGACTATTTGCAATGTCACCTAGTATATGGGACTCTTTCAGCTATTCATATTCCCTCACCTAATTAAATGACTACACCTGCATTTTGTATTTACTTATATGTATACCTGTTATTTCCCACTAGAATGTAAGGTCCCTGATGGCAGCCTGGGTGTTTATTTTTTTGTCTTTGTATATTCGCACAGTGCCTAGTACATTACATACACTTAACATCTTCATAAAGGGATTTAATTAAAGCTTTAATAAATTTTTATTGAATTGCATTATTCCTGCCTTGAGGGAGAGGCCCAGTTCTCTCTTGTCTCAATCCTCATAAAACTACTCTCAGGAAAGACCTTGATCTCTAAGGTGGCTTCCAGCAGTAACATTCTATCAGGAGAGAATTATCTGACATGAGTGCCTATGTCCTAGTGTGAATTTCATTTTCTCCCAGGGGTATTTCCATGTGAGGTCTTGTCCTTCCCTGTGGGATAATAGGCTTTCATCTGCTTTCCCCATCTCCCTATTCCTATCTTCCATGTCCTTGTTTTCCCCTCTACATCTCTTGACCCCCTCTCCATTTCTTTCTTTTTTTCTCTACCCATTTCCCTCACTGTTACCCCTACTGTACTCTTTCTTCAGAAAAATACATAATTATTGTGCAAGTTATCATCTGTTTGTTGTTTACTCTTTCTTGGTTATTTACCTTGTATATTTGTGTTCTTGTATCTCTGAGAAGGGTTCAATGGGCTGAAAGTGTGTAAGAGGGCAATTGAAGAGAGATTCCAAACTGACTGTATGGATGATGGATTTAGGGGTTAGGAAGAGGCTTCCCAGCAGCTCTAACATGAAGCAAGCAGGATGGCACCTAGGACAGTGAAGGTCCTGTACAGTGTTATCAAGGATACTAATGTTCATCCTGACCTGATGGAGGAAGTGGGGAGAAAGGGGACAGAACTTTGGCTTCTTAGTCTTTATCTTGGAGGAAGGAAGAAAATAAGCATTTATTAAGTGTCTACTATGTGCCTTTCCTTCATTCATTTTTATCCTTCATTCTCAAAGAGGACCTTGGCATCAGGGAAGTGATACCATGACTTGCAAGTGAATTGGATTTAAGTGAGTGAGAGCTGTGCAAAGTCAGCAGCCTCACACTCTCCTCTGGAGTCATTTGGGTCCAGTGGCAAAATATAGATCTGAATGATTGGTGATGGCCCAGGAGGCAGTGGGAGACTTTGACCTTTTTAAGCCAAGGTCTTTCCCAGGTCTCAGTTTTACTGAGGCAATGCCCACTCACCGATTAAGGCTAGGTAAGAAATGAGGCAAAGAATGGTCTTTTTTACTTTGTCAAAAAACCCCAAACAAAAATCAGTCTGGTAAGGGAAGACACTTGGGGTTTCTGGTCAAAACAGAAACAATTGCTATTTATACTCATTGTGAGCTATGAGGGCCCAAACAATGACCACATGAGACTTGGACTTGGACCTATTGTTGCCCAATCAATGAGAGTCAGAGTGATTTGGGTTTAAGGTATGGTCCTTAAAAAAGAAATCTAGGCCAGCAATATGCTAGGCTCTTTACAAATGTTATCATAACACCCTGGGAGGTAGGTGCTATTATTATCCTCATTTTATAGCTGAGGAAACTGCTGCAGATAGTACCTAAGTGATTTACCCAAAGTCACACAGTTAGTGTGTGAGCCCAGATTTGAACTCAGGTTTTCCTGACTTTGGATCTAGCACTTTTTTTACTGTATTCCCTAGCTGCCCTTGTAAAGGGTTCTCAACACTCAGAACTAATAGTCAGAACATGGTTGTCATGTGAAGTATAGTTGTCATTGTTCTTTTTGGCATCAGAGAGCAGATGTATGAGGAATGGAAGGAAGTTGTCAAGAGGCAAAGTTAGATTTGAGTTCAGTAAAAACTTCCTAACAATTTGAGCTGTAAGTGGAATGGGGCAGCTAGGTGGCAAAGTGGATAGAGTGTTTGGCTTGGAGTCAGCACAGCTCTTCTTCCTAAGTTCAAATCTAGTCTCAGAAACTTACTAGCTGGTTGACCCTGGGCAAGTCACTTAATCCTGTTGGCCTCAATTTCCTCATCTGTAAAATGAGCTGGAGAAGGAAATGAGAAAGCATTCCAGTATCTTTGCCAAGAAAACCCTGAATACGTTCACAAAGACTTGAACAAGTTTTAGAAAATGACTAGAATAAGTGGAATATGGCTTCCATTGAGTTCCCCCTCCTTGGAGGTCTTTATGCAGAGGTTGATTAGCTACTTGTCAGGCATGGTATAGTGGGGATCCCTTTTGGGTGTAGATTGACTAGATGCCCTGATATGGTCTTTCCAACTCTTCATATTTTGTGATTTTATGGCTAGAGAGTGGGTGATCGCCACCATTAGAAACCCTAACTTGCTGTCTTGGTTGAAAGATTGTGCCAGCAGGTTGGTGGGAGCAGGCATGTACCCACAGCTATTAGATATGGCTAAACAGCTCCCAGTAATTTAAAAAGCATTTGAAGGAGAAATAATGTCCATCCACTGGCTGTGCTGTTAAGTGGAGGGATTATGGAATTAGTAGAAACTAAATATGTTAGTGATATAGCCTAGTACAAAACACTGAGCACCTAAGGCTGGAAGTTTGTCCTTAGGCTGAATTAAGGTCTCCAGAGAGAGAATCAAGCCCCATCAACATATACCCTAGGACAGAAACTTCCAAGTGGAGACTGGGTGTAGTGGGAATGTTTACTGCCAGAGGGCACCAGAGAGCTATCAGTCATTTTTCACTCTTCTCAGACTCTTCGTGACTCCATTTGGAGTTTTCTTGGCAAAGATACTGAAGTGGTTTGCCATTTGCTGCTCCAGCTCGTACTCTTTTTTGAATTATTATAGAGGGGCTTTAACAAGATCCCCAATGAATAGGGTGTAGAGACAGAGATGGAGATAGGGTAGGTATAAGGTAGTCTTTCCAGGAAGGACTCAAGGACAGAAACTTCTGAGGAACAGAAGTTCACTTTCCACTAAGAACCTTAAATAGGGTCCCTTTCTCAAGGACCTGCTATTTGTGCCTACCGAGAGCAGAAAAATATGGAGAATGAGTGAAGGGGGTGGGTGATTGAAACAGAATGGGGGCATGTATGTGAGAGAAGAGAGCAGTGATCAGGTTCTATGGAATGAGATGTGACTAGTGTAAAACCATTTGTGGGCCCCCACAGGAATTAGGGAGTATGAACAGGTGGATTGCCGGGCTGGCAGAGGTTGGAACACTCTTCTGGTGATGTGAGCTTTGAGATTGTATGTGTCTTTAGGTTTCAGCGATTTCCCACACTAATATCAGTATTTATGAAGTGTTGATGAGTGAACAGATATAGAGATCTGGTTGGTATAACCAGTAGTTTTTACAGAAGAAAAGAGAGGGCTTGGGGAGAAATTAATGGTCCTGAAATATACACATGAGTGGAAATCTGTGGAATTAACTCACAAAAGCTTCATGCTTCCAGGTTCTGCTTCAGTGAATGAATGAAAAAATGTTATGAAATACTTCTAATATGCCAGAAATGGAAGGAGATCTCCCTGTCCCTGTCATCCAGCTGCATTCTTCTTTCCTCCCTCCTTGGCTTGGATCTAGACTCCCAGGGAGAGAGGCAGTCCTTCTGAGGCTGCTACCAAGATAGTCAGTCACAGCTGGGATGGAGTAGGCCAAATGAGAATGGCAGAATTTCTCCCATTTCTCCTTTTCCCCTCTTCTACCTCAGTTCTTGGCCTTTCCTTCTCCTGCATTATTACCATCTGGTAATTCAACAAACATTTTCAAATTCCTCTTGGGGACTAAATCATGTGCCTCTTGTGCTGTAGGTGAAGAAAAATGGAAGTCTTCAAGAGCCTTTAGACATATTGGAGAGACAATACAAACATGAAAAGTTTAATAAAATACGACCACGATGAGAGGCAGTGTAGCATAGTGGATAGAGACTTATCTAGGAAGACCTGGAAATAGACACTATCTATGTGACTCAGGACAAATCATGTAATCTCTGTTTCTCAGGCAGCGCTCTAAGACACTAAGTTGCACAGTTGATAGAGGCAGCTTTCTTACCTAGAATTCCTTACCCTACTAAAATCATACATCTGGATTAAACAAAAAAGGAAAAAAAATCCCCCATTACAAGAAACATCATAAGGTTGTCTAGGGCTAATTTGCCTATGAGTGGGGTAGGCAAAGGGGGTTGTTGGAGCTCCCTGGAAGAGGAGATTTTTTGGAATAGAGCTTGAGTTAGCCTTAGAAGAGAAGAGGGGATCTGGAAAGTTGATGAGATAAGGGAGAGCATTCTAGTTAATCAAGGGAGCCTGGAGGCAAGACAGACCATGGCTCAAAGCCTAGCACTGAGACTTTTCTACCCAATACTTCCTTTTCACAGATAATTATAGGTCATTTAATGGAGACATGAGGCCAAACAGAGGCTGGGGTCTCCAGAAGAGATAGTCCCAACCGGCAAACCAGTCTGGGGTAGGGATGTGGGTGTAGGGATTTCCATGTGATGACTGACCTCCATGGGAATATTCACCACCAGGGGGCAAGAGGGAGTTATCCTCTTATACTCCGAAAAAATTGAAGAGGACTTTGATGAGGGTATCTGGTATGACTGGAGATCACTGAGGCTGATAGGGATAGGTCAAGAAAAAGTCACAGTCTCTCTAGGAAGTTCTGAGGAGCAGAAGCTGAGTTCCCACAAAAAGTCATGGGGTCACCTTCCCAAAGACCATGCTGTTAATGTTTCCTGTAGGGAGAAGAGATAGGGAGTGAGTGAAAGGAATAGGAGGATCAAGGGGAGGAATGGGAAACAGAAGAAGGAGAAAGAGAAGGGATGAGGACTGGTAGAATAGGACGATGGGACAAGGAAAAAACAGGAGAGGGAGACAAAGTAGTATAGAAAGATGAAAAAAAAGAAACAGGGAGAGGAGATGAGGAAAGGGAGCAGTCAAAAAGGAGGAAGGGAAGAGGTGGATAGGAAAGGGAAGAGAGAAAATTAGAAGAGAACAGGAAAGGAATCAATGAGATGGAAAAAGAGGAAGAGAGAGGAGAAAGAAATGAGGAGAGGCCAATGGGGAATCTGGGAGAGAAGTCAAGTTTACAAACATTTATTAAATATCCTCTATGGTCTAGGAAGAGAGGGGTGCACAAAGGAGGGGAACAGGGCTTGAGTTGAGAATGGTAGGGGACATGCAAAAGGAGCATATAGGAATGGGAAGAGGGCTGGGAAATATGGAAGCATCAGGTATCTTACCTGATTTAACCTCACAATTTTGACTCTTCTCTCCTAAAGTGCAAAGAGAAAGAATGTCATATTCCACTCCAGGATCATACCCCACCCTGCCTCTTACCTAAATCTCTGCCACTGTAGCATATCATTGCCACTTGTGGAGAACAGAAAGACTGGGATTAAATGCCACTTACCCCAGGAAAGCTTCCTAGCACCCACAGCTCTTTGCTCTAACACAGTCCCATGTTGTTTCCTTTGTATGTGTAGGTATGTGATCCCCCTCTGAGAGGGTGAGTTTTAAAAGGAGGAATCCAGCCTTATTCATTCACATCCTTTGAAGCATAGTTAAGCATATAATTAATGGCACATAGTGGGACTGGAGTAGGGAGAAGGTATCAAGATTCCCCCTCTCCTTGCCTCAGATTTTCCCTTTGGAAAGAATGGGCATGTTGGTTCTTTCTCTTCCATCTGCCCCCATCCTAGTCATGGGTCACAGGAAGAGAGGGTTTGGTCAGAACTTTGATATTAGCCCAGGCAGAGTATGTGGCCTCAGTTTATATCAATATAATATAGCTGCATATGGTAACATGACATATGTACCTTGATTTCTAACTCACAAGTGTTCATATACATGATCTGATTAAACCATGGCAATTAGCCATCTGAGGAGCCCCCTTTTCAAGATGGTGAAACTGAGGCTCTGAGAGGGGAATTACTGAAGGGGGAGTTGCTGAAGATCACATAAGGACTGTATGGAAAAATTAGGAATTCCAACCTCTAGGTCTCCTCCAGCCCAGTTTTTTATATCTCATAGGCATGGTCACTAAGTGTCAGTAGCTAAGTACGAATCATATAGAATTTCAGAAATGGAAGGGACCCTAAAGACCAGTGAGTGTAACCCTCTCATTTTGTGAAGGAAACTGAGTCCCAGAGAGGGAAATTAACTTGTGCATGTTCAAACGTCAAATCACTGTCAAAACTGGGCCTAGAAACTAAGTTTTTTCACATCCAAGGCCAGGATTCTTAAGGTCCACCGGGATGCCTCAAGAAATGTCCTCTTCCCTTCTCTTCTTTCTACACCATGGCCCTACCGTTCTTGCTCTCCAATGTGCCACCCCTTCAGCCTGGTATGCTCTATACTCACTCCTCAGGTAAGCACAGTTGAAGTTGCTGCATGTCTTTTTGAGGCTTCTGAGAGTCACCAGGTTTTGAGTTCCATCCTGGGAGAAGTCAGACACCTGAAAGACCTCATTGGGTGGGAAGAGTACCTCTTGCTCACTGGGGAACACTGAGAAGTCCTGGATGGGGATCCCAAAACATGTGCTCAGGGTAAATAAGGTGGCATTGCCGAACATCTGGGCCACCTTCTGCTGCTTGGAAGTGGAGGCAAACTGGCCAAGGTTTCCTGGGCTTGAAGTGGATGCTTCTCCTGCCTCGGAATACCTTTTGCCCAGAGTCGTGCATACAGCTCTTAGGAGACCTCAGAAGCTGCAGGGCCCGCATCAGGTTGAAGTGCAAGGCCTTGAAGGGAAAATACTCTATGTAGACCTCAAAAGAACTTCCCAGTTCCCTCACAGCTGAGTTCAGCTCCCGATGTAGGGAGTTGGATGAGTTAGTATAGACCAGGATAGCCAGTGCATGGTGGGTTTGGAAGTCTGGGGGAAGGGAGTGGTTCTGATAGCTTTTCAAAGAAGCTGTGGCAGCCTCCCATGATTCTCTGAGCAACTGGTGCTGTGCCATCTCTTCCTGTAACAGGATGGGGGCAGCCTTCTCCATGTCTTCCACACAGTCAGTGTAGGCATCATCAAAAGTGTCTGGAGCCATGTCAAGGGTCAATGTTTTGCCTCTTGTCTATGATGGGAAAGAAGAGAGAGAGGATATGGAGGAGACAGGGGCTCTGGGCCTCATGGGCAATCAGGTTTTATTGGTTTAGAAAGCATTATATTGTTTCCTTTCCTCACCTCCCCCCCCCCCCCCCCCCCCCCCCCCCCCGCCCCGCCTTTGAAAGCAGGGACTACCCTTTGCTTTTCTTCATATCCTTGGCCCTTAGTACAGTGCTTAGCACAGAGTAGGCAATAAATAAATATTTGTTGACTGACTAACAATGGCAGGCAGTACAGTAGACTGGAAAGAACACTGTCTCTGAAGTCAGAAGATGTGGGTCCAAATCTTCCTTTCATGGTTATTACCTCAGTGATGCTTTACCTTCCTGGGGTTTAGTTTCCACAATTGTAAAATGAGGGAAGCTAGCTGGCTTAGTGGATAGAGCTCTGGGCCTGGAGTCAGGAAGACCTGAGTTCAAATCCAGCCTCAGATACTAGCTATGTGACCCTGGGCAAGTCACTTACCCCTATTTGCCTCAGTTTCCTCATCTGTAAAATGAGCTGGAGAAAGAAATGGCAACTCCAGTGTTTTTGCCAAGAAAACCCCAAATGGGGCCACCCAAGGGGGACTTGACTGAAAAATGACTGAACAGCAACATGAGGAGGTTGGACTTCATGGACTGTGGGTCCTGGATCTATAAGCATTATTATTGCTCTCATTTTGTAGAGGAGGAAACTGAGGCAGGAAGTAACTTGCTCAGAGTTACATAGTTAGTGTTAGAATTTGAATCCAGGTATCTCCTTATTCCAAGTCCAGTGGTCATTTTACTGGGTTCAAAGATTCCTTGTGTATTTAGTTATCTTGCAGGGGAGACAGGAGAAGATTTGCTCACTTCCCCTGATGTGCAAATATCTCCCTTCTAGGCTGTGAGCTCTGCTAGGCATGGGTCTTGTTTTATCCAAACTTTCCTTCTGGTCCAGGGATGAGCCAAGGGTTTAGCACACAGGAGGTATTTTCAAAATTTTGCCAAGATTTACCTTCCTAGCTTGATCTTACTCCAGTTTCCTCTCTGTATTCTCTTCTGCAGAAAAATCTAAACTACTCATCAGAGCAGGAATTAAGGCGAGACAGACAACTCTTGTCACCAAAGGATCAGTCGTAAAGGTACCATAGGGGAAATAATGGATACTTTAGTTACTGGCATCAGATTAAAGACAGCCAGACCCCCCCCTTCCCCCAGCAGAGGCACAGATTAAAGACAGCCAGACCCCACCCTTCCCCCAGCAGAGGCACAGATTAAAGACAGCCAGACCCCACTTCCCCCACCAGAGGCACTGTCCTCCTGTTTCTCAAACTACTTCTCAAATACTGGTGGTGCCTCCTTCTGCTTGGTTCTAACTTGAGATCACAGACCCATATATAGTCAGAAGGGATCTTCGAAGGTCTCTTCTTTTGCAAATGAGGAAATTGAGGCCCAGACAGCAGAACTGACTTTGCCCAAGGGCTTACCAGCTTTAAGCAGAAGAAAGGGACCTTTGAACTCATGAGTTCTGACTCCAGAATTGCTCTTTCCACTGTTTTCTGATAGGTAAGACTCTTGATGGCCTGGGCAGGGGAGATATCTAAGATATGAAGCTCTGTATTAGTATTGGTGGGTAGCTGAGTGTAGAATGCCAAGCATGGAGTCAAGAAGATTTTTTCCTGAGTTCAAATCCAGCCTCTGATATTTACTAGCTGTATGACTTAATCCTGTTTGCTTCAGTTTCCTTATCTGTCAAATGAGCTGGAGAAGGAAATGACAAAGCACTCCATTATCTTCACCAAGAAAACCCCAAATGGGATTGGAAGAGTAGGACATGACTGAAATCACTGACCAACAGCAATCAGCATAGAACAATCTTTGCTTTGTCTCCTTAGATAAGGTACAATCTAGTATAGAAAAAAACATTCTTTGCAGCTGCCCAACTCTCAGCACATAAGACAATTAGAGGGAAAGATGTCTAGAATGGTTTTTAAAACCTGTAGGGTCCTGATCACTGGAGATACAGAGATGAATATCTCAGGCCCTTTCCTCAAAGAGCTGGCATGAAGGTAGAAAGATAAGATATATACAAAAATAAGCATGATATCCCATAGACTGGGTGATGGGAGGTTGTTTGAGCAGGCATAGATACACACTCGCTTAAATGTCATTTTGTACAAATACACTCAGATATCCAGTAGAACATAAGCTCCTTGAAGGCAGGCTTCTGTCTTTGTAATAATAACTGGCATTTAGGTAGCACTTTAAGGTTTAAAAAGCACGCAACAAATATTGTCTCCTTCTAATGTATAGCAGATGGAGTTCCATACTTGGAGTCAGGAAGATGAGAGTTCAAATTTAGCCTCAAATGTTTACCAGCTATGTGACCTTGGGCAAGTCACTCAAACTCTGCCTGCTTTAGTTTCATTAAGTGCAAAATGGGGATCATAATAGCACCTGCTTCCCAGAGTTATGAGGATCAGATGTGATAATATTTGTAAAGTGCTTTATAAACTTTAAAGATGTACTGAATATTCATAGCTTAGAAAACATATTTCTAGAAATGCTGTTATCATTATTGTTGTTAGGTTCTAGAAATGTAGGAGGAAGAAAAGATCGCTTTGAGCTGGGAGGGCTAAGGGAAGGTTTGTGGGAGAAGGTGGCACTTGAGGAGAGACAGCTTGATTGAATACATAGAGAGGGCTAGGGGCAATGGGGTCATCATGAATAGTCTGGTCTGGATGGAGCACAGAGTGTATGAAGGGGAGATGGGATTAGACCTGTGGGTTCACTGATTTAGGGTTTTCCCAGATGAGGAAGCTCTGTCTGTGAATGCAGGTCAGTATCTTCCCTGAAACTTAGTCTTAGAGAATTGTCCAGAGCTAGAGATTTAGAGATGCCCAGTAGAGTCACCTAGTCACTATGTGTTCGATATGAATTCAGGTCTTTCTAGCTCTGAAACCAGCTCTCAATCCATGACATCCTGTCCTAGTGGACTGAGAAAGGGGGTAGAATGAAAAAAAAAACCTTATGAATAGGTGAGTCAGTGTCCAATAGTGGAGGCCAGCTGAAGAGTCTGCATTTTATCTTACTGGCATAGTTTTCTGTTTCTGTCTTGTTTTATTTTGAGGAGAATAATACCATAGCTATTCACTTTGACAGGTGCATTAGTGCTGAGTTTGTTTCTGGAATTGTACGGAGTTGGACAACAGATAAGGATTTAGCCTTGACTTCTGGACCAGAGGTCAGGGTGACCTGGAGCACTTTGGGAAACCTTCTAGGGAGAGATGGATTTGGTGAGGAAGAGAGGTGAGCACTGACCTGTCCAAGATGGACCCAAAGGGGTTGGGTAGGAAGGGCAGACAATGGAGAAGACATCTCAAAAAGTTGAAAAACCAGCTGGAACTGACTTTGGGGAAAGCTGTCACTGCCGCCACACTTGGAGTTGGCATGTAGGTTCTAGGAATTTCTCAGTGTTGGGAGGGGAAAGGCAGCTAGCCGTGTGTGTGTGTGTGTGTGTGTGTGTGTGTGTGTGTGGTGCAGGGGATGAGGGGGAGTGGTACCTGAGGGATTTGCTGTGAAATGAAGATCGCGTAGGCAACCACAGCAATGGTGAGAAAGTACTTCATCTCCAGCTTCTCTGGGGGCTGCAGGGGCAAGACAACAAGGCTTCAAATGTACACAGTGCATTATATTTTTCTAAGGTAGAGGACTCATTTATTTATTAATTATTTTAAATAAACATAAACATATAATATTATTATATAACTATTTTTTATAATTATTATTATTCAAGGTAGGCTCAGGGGGGCATCTCCACTCCAGTTTACCCACATCTCTCTCTGCTCTTCATTATTTTAGCACTAAAGATCTGCCCTACTCCTCTGGTCAGTCAGTCAATTAAGAAACATTTCTTAAGCACTTCGTATATGTCAAGCACTGTGCTAACTAAGTAAGCGTTGGGGATTCAGAAAAAACTAAGACAGCTGCGACCTTCGCAGAGCTCTCACATTCTAACGAGAGAGACAACGTGTAAATAATAAGTCCTATAAAGTAGATGGAAGGTAATCTCAGATCAAAGGCACTAACAGCTTGGGGGATTGGAAGAGATCTGTGGTAGAAGGTGGGATTTGATCTGAGTCTCAAAGAAAGTCGGGGAAGCTGAGACAGAGATAAGGAGGGAGAACATTCCAGGTATGGGAGACTGCCAGTGCAGAGACAGAGTGTTGTGTTTGAGGAACAAGCTGGTCTGAGGAGTGTGTGGAATGGAGGAAAAGTGTAAGAAGGCTACAATGGTAGGAAGAGGCTGTATTGTGAAGAACTTTAAACCCCAAATGGTAAAGTTAATTGTGAGTAGGGCATGGGGACATGATTAGACCCATGGTTTAGAAAAATATCCTTGTTATCAGAATGTCGGATAGATGAGAATTGGGAGAAACTTAAAGCAAGGAAACCAACTGGAAGGCTATTTCATTAGTCCAGGAATGAGATGATGATGGCTTGAACCAACTCAAAGTAGGATAATAGGATGGTGAGAAGAGAGAAGGGCATATCTATCCATCTATCTAATTATCTGTCTGTCTTTCTGTCTATCTATCTATCTATCTATCTATCTATCTATCTATCTATCTATCTATCTATCTATCTGTCTATCTATCTACACACATATACACATATCCCTGTATAAAAGGGGATGTGTGTGTATATGCACACACATATATATGTATATATACACACATGTTTATTTAGAGGTATATTTTTTCAAAGAATTTTTACTTTATTTTTCTTTAATTATATATAAAACATTTTTTAATATTTAAAAAAAAGTTTTTGAGTTCCAAATTTCCCTCCTTCCCTTCCCTCCTTGAGAAAGTAAACACTTTGATATAGATTACATATGTGCAGTCATTCAAAATATATTTCCTTATTAGCCATGTTGCAAAAGAGAACACAGACGATGGAAAAATAAAGAAAAGAAAACGGAAGCTTTGATTTCCATTGAGACTCTATCAATTCTTTCTTTGGAGGTGGTAGTGTTTTTCATAGGTCATTAAGGGAACATATGTGACACAAGCTATGATAAGATTTGCAAGATGCTGTTTGTGTGGGGGTGAGAGTGAGGAGTTGACAATGGCACTTAATATGCACTGCCTGACTTTATGTGACCAAGTAGAATAATGCATAGAAAAAGCTTTGCAAGGCTAAAACCATATAAATACGATCTATTTTTATCTTGTGTATAGGCTCATGGCTGTATAGTTCTGATTGCTATCTTCAAGGACTAGATAATGACATGGTAGGAGTGTCTTACACATTTCTGTATGGCTTCCAGTACCAGGTGCAAGTTATAAAGAAACAGATTTCAAGTCAATTTCAGGAAGCATTTCTTAGTGGTCAGTGATATCAAAACACAGCACAGGTTTCCTCAGGATGTTGTAGGTTCCTCATTCCTTTAGATGGTCCAAGAATCTGTGACTTTTTTGCCTAAGGAGACTCATAGGTTTCTGGGGTATAGGTCATGCCTTGCTCTTCTTACTTCTTAGACCAGTGTATTGCACAGTAGGCCTCAGGAAATGAATGTCAAAATGATTTCGAGATGTGAAGGCAGTGTTTAAGTTCCCCTTAAAAATCAGCCCCAATTTGACTATCTAAGGTTGAAGTTCTAGACTAGCCTTCATTTGATTTGGTCCCTTTCATTAATGATGCTCTATGTATTGAGCTAAGCAGAGGGGAGGAGATACCTAGAAGGTGGTTTCCAGAATAGCACCTAGTACTCTCCATGTGAGGTTGAGCAGATCAGAAGATAATGGGATGATTTCCCCTTTTTCCTTTTGGATACAATTCTTCCTCAAGCTCACACCTACTTTCATTATCCAAATTCAGTTATGTCCATCCAACGTCACCCCTAAACTTACTCATTCAAATTCTCATCCCACTGTCATCTTCACATACCTTTAATCCTCCCATACTTTTATATACCGTCCCCCCTAACTCATACCTGCATTTTTATATGCTCTTAGTTTTAAAGTAAAAGGGAACTTAGAGGTTGTCTTATTTAACCCCCCTTTTTTTAGATGAGGAAACTGAGACCCAGGATTACTTTGTTTAAGGTCATACAGATTTGAACCCAGGTCCTTCTGACTGCAGGACTAGTGCTCTTTTCATTGGGTCAAACTGCATCTTAAACCCATTAAATAACATACCTCAACACCTCCCCAAACTCATTTGTTTACCTTTATTCCTCTAACTCATCAACAGGCACCCATCCCTCCAAGTCACTTAAGACCATAAATCATAGATTTAGTGGTCAAAGAGACATTAGATATCTAGTCCAACCCTCTTATTTTATATAGTTGGGGAAACTGAAGCTTAGTCAAGTTCAATTATTTGTCAAGGCTACTCATATACAGAGAACTAGGTGGTACAGAGGATCAAACAATAGGCCTAGAGTCTGGAAGACTCATTTTCCTAAGTTCAAATCTGACCTTAGAAACTTAGTAGCGGTGTGACTCTGGGCAAGTCACTTAACCTTGTTTGCCTCAGTTTCCTCACCTGTCAAGAGAGCTGGAGAAGGAAATGGCAAATCACTCCAGTTTCTTTGCCAAGGAAACCTCAAAAGGGGTCACAAGGAGTCAGACACAACTGAAAATGACTGAACAATAACCCAAATGCTTAACCTGCATTCAAACCCTAACTCCATTTTACCTCATTTAAGACCTCTTCAAATTCTCTGTCCCATCCCTCTTGCCAAGGAAAACATTTTGTCTTTGGAGTCAGAAGATCTGGGATCAATGCCTGTCTCTGCCACTTAGACGACCTAGGGCAAGTAATGTATTTTCTCTGGGCCTCAGTTTCCTTATCTGTAAAATAATGGAGCTGGACTAGATGGTCCTTTCTAGCCCTAAATACTTGATCCCATGATCCCTGTCACATGGTTATCCATTATCCTATGATTTTCTCACTCACACACCCAAGCAAATCTGTGCTTGCCTACATTCACCACCCACCCACGATCAATTCCTTTCTGTTTCCTTTACCTTTTATCCTGTGTTTTCTTCTTGGTGTTGGCCCCTCTCTCTGCCTGCTATTGACTTGGCTTTGGGCAACACTCTGACTTTAACAGGAAGGAGATAAAACCACTTCCTCACCCTCTTCCTCCAGTCATTGTTGATCAGGAAAAGCAAGGGGTTGTAGGCACTGGGAAAGAGGGTGATGAAGGGAGCTCGGATCAGAGAGAAGGATCATCTGCATCCAGGGCCTTTTCTCAAACTTCTGCTCCATGTGCCCTTTGCACTTTCTCCTCCCCTCTACCTCCACATACTCTCCCCCCTTTCCAGATTCTTCTTCTTTTTGCTTCTTTTTGTATCCTCAGCATTTACAAGATGTCTGGTACATAGTAGGTGCTTAATAAATACTGATTGATAAAGAAGATTTGTGAGAATATATGTATGGAGATTTTGAGATGCAGAGTAGGCTTAGGAAACCCTTTGATCCAGTGATATCTCCATCAGGCCTAGACCTCAAAGTAATCAAAAGAAAGAGGACAAGACCAATATACACATAAAATATTATTCGTATCTCTTTCACAGTAGCTTCCAGTTGGAAAGTAGTTGTTCAGTTGGGGAATGGCTAAATAAATGGTGACATAAGAAGGTAATGCAATATTAATATGCATAAAATATGATGAAGTGGGTAATTTCAGAGAAACTGGGAAAATCTTTACGAACTGATGAAGAGAGAAGTGAGCAGAAAAGGAGGAGAACAGTTTAGGTAGGGATAACAACATTATAGAGAAAAATAACTTGGAAAGATTTAGCTCTGATCAATGCAATGATGGACAAGTCCAAAAGCCTGAAAATGAAACATACCACTCATCTCCTGGCAGAGATGTGATGAACTTCAAACAATAAAGAAATATCATTTTTTTCAACATGCCCCCCCATCTTGGAATTTCACTTCCTGAATGATGTGGATATGTGCTGAGGGATTTGTCTCAAAATGCTAAAACAATGAAACGTGTCTTCTGTATGCAGCTCTTGAGCTCCAACTGCATGTCTCTGAACTCTTCTCTCCCTGCCATGGCCCCAGTATCTACAGATTCAGTTAGCATACTGTTCTCACACAGTTTATTGATCATAACAAAATTAGAACAAAATAGGTCCAAGGCTTAACTATCTCTAGACCTTTAGGGTTCTGGGAGTCCCTGTGTCTTTTGGATTTCTTTCCCTCTGTTATAAGGGAAAGCTGAATAGGTGGTTGTGTATGGGAAAATGACTGTGATTTAAGAATAAAAGCCAACTAATGGTGAGAAATCATTTCTTTCCTATTTCAATTTAATAATCTTACAATCAATGATTAAATGAAGCCTTTAAAACTTTCCATGTTAACACCTTCTATGGATTATTGTGAGGAAAGATAAAACCAGACTCAAACTATCACCCTCTCCAACCTGCTCCAGCTGAGCATACCAATGTCTGATAACCAGACATTGTCTTAGGTCATGTGGGGGTGTTCCAGAATGAGCTCCAATGTGCTTAAGAAAGCTGATTGTTAGATTTTCAGAGTGAGTATTTATACTTAGAAACTGGAAAATACTACATCAGTTCTTGTTTTATTGTTAGTCTACGTTTAAGAAAGTGATGGAAAATATTAATAATGCAGATTATACTTAGAAGTGCTCCAATTCCGATTTCTTTTTTGAGAGGTGGGAAGAGTCATTTAAACATTTGCTAGCACGCCACTGTCTATATAGGTCCCCAGTGTAGTCACAATCATATCAAGATCTGGGAATGAGCTTGGAGGACCAGGGTGAGGACTCCAGAGAATAAGATGGTTGTCAGTTGTTCAGGAACTGCTACCTTATTAGCAGAAGCTGTAAAGGAAAAAATATAGAATCAAGGGTGAGTTCAGTTTGGAAGCTTGCCTCCATTCTCCCCCTTCCTATCACTGCTGGAAGAGTAGGAGTCAGGGTCTGCTGTTTTCATCTTCCCCTCATCTCTGACCTCCTCTTACCAGAAGGCACCACAGATAGTTAGGAATATCCTGGACGACATTCTGGACTGAACACTGGTTCACAGGATCTATAGCCTGTGGAACCTCTTCTATTCTGGTGAGAATTATATGTGATCTTAGTGGCTGCTTGAGCAGCGAGACTGTCTCCAGTTCTGCTAAAAATGGAGAGAGTGGGATGAAGTGAAGAAGTTGGGGTTCTGGGACAGGATCCTTGCAGGCCCCATGGATGGAGCCTAGAGAAGGATGGAGAGGGGGAAAGAGATTCCTTATTAGGGCCTTGTAGCAAATTAACTGCTTTCTCTTTCTGAAACAGAAATCAATGTTTTCATTTCTTAGAGCTGGGCTTTAGACAGCTCAGATCAGTGCAGCCCTTGCAATTGGCTCCATCACAGCATTAGGAAGGACCTGATCAAACAGGGCAGGCCCAGGCCCATCACTCTGTACTCTAATTCCCAGTCCTCCCAATATCCCAGTCCCACCCAATTCGTTCTACATGGCTCATTCGGCAGAACTGGGTATGTATATTCTATTCCTGAAAATAGCTGGTGTCCTATCACCTTCCACCTTCCTCCACCCCTGTAACAAGGTCTCCAGAGAGGCATATGTGAAGTCCATGAGAATACCAGAATCTAAGGTACAGATTCATATACAGAGCTGGAAGGGATCTCAGAAATGATCTAATTCAAGTGTCTTACTATACAGGTGAGGAAATGCAGGCCCAGAGAAATGAAGCAGTAGTATGCCCAAAGCCACACCTGTGCTAAGTAGCATAGCCAGGATTTGAAACCAGGTCCTTTGAATCCTAATGCAGTGCTGTTTCCCTTAGACTGTACTGCCTTTAGGCCTTCCAGGTCATATGATTCACCATATGTCACCTCTCTTATCTACAGGACCACAGAGGCTTAGAATTGGAAATAACCTCAGGGGCCATTGCGTCCAACCCCTACCTAAGAATTCTCTCAGCAATATTCCCTAAGAGTGCTCAGTTATCCTCCATTTAAGACCTCAACTCATGGAGAACAAATTGCCTTCTGAGGAAGTCTGTTTGGTTGGAGGATGTGACTAAATGTTGCCTCAAGTCTTTGCCTCTCCAGACTGGATCATACCCATGCCTTCTAGACAGAAAGGGTCTGTGTTTTTCTAAAGTTATCCCTAGGAATGGAGACGGCTCAGTTTCCCTCAGTTATTCCTACTCAAGTCCAAAGGAGTATCTTCCTGAAGCAGCATCACTGGCTGGGCTCCAGGAATGACAGGTTCTGAGAATAGGCTCAGAGACTAATTTTTGGTTAGTGGAAGTTCCCAGTTTCTCAGTCCTCAGATATTATGTCTTTTGGGACTCTCTCACCCTAGTCCAGGATGCTGCAGCAACTAAAACCACTGGATTTGGGGCTCAGAGGTCCTGGATTTGAATCCTGGCTCTTCTACTTACCACCTGTGTGTCCTTGGATAAATATGTTTTTTCTCCTAAGGCATCAGTGGAAATGGAAGGGTTGGAAGGGACCCCAGGGAGTTAATCAGCCTATCAGTGGCTCTCTAGTTCAACCACTGGACACGTAGCTAGTAACTGCCAGGGGCAGAAATTGGAATCCAATTTTCTTTGATTCAGGAACAATATTGTAGTAAATGCCAGCTCAACCTTTCTGACCTCAAATTTGATCTCTCTAGAGCCCAATCCAAGCCCTGCCTTGTTCTACATCCCAGCTCACCTTCTTGGTAGGCACAGTTAAACTTGCTATATGTTCTTGTGCTCCGTAGCTCAAAAGTTTTTAAGCCATTCTTTTCAGGTTCTGAGACACTGAACACCTCATATGGGGGGATCAGTACCTCCCTTTCATCTGGATAGAATGACAAATCTTCAATAGAAGCCCCTTCACAGGTGTACACCTTGAAGAGGGTCCCTGAGGACCCTGAGGTTTTTGCAAAACTTCTGGCTTTATCTTCTTTCAGAGAGGTTGAAGCAAATTGACCAAAGCGCATCTCCTTTGCTCCTTCACGATGCACCTTCACAGAGACGCCCCTGTAAACATTTTTGCAGGATCTTCTCATGATTTGCACAGCTCTAGTCAGATAGAAATGAAGAGCTTTAAAATGAAAGTTGTTCATATAAGCCTCCCGGGACTCACAGCATTTTCTCACTGCTTCGTTAAAGGCTG
This sequence comes from Notamacropus eugenii, assembly GCF_028372415.1. Lineage (NCBI taxonomy): Eukaryota > Metazoa > Chordata > Mammalia > Diprotodontia > Macropodidae > Notamacropus > Notamacropus eugenii. The sequence goes on from NC_092876.1 coordinate 97,517,351, forward strand.
AGTAAATCTTAGGGTTTTCCAACGTGTAAGCAATAACAGCAATTTCAAATAGCATCTCCATTCTGTTTTTGCTTTTTTTCTTTTTCCAAATATTTTCTGCCTCTACCCAAGCTTCATCGAAATTTGAGTTCATTGCCCTTTCTTGAGCTAAGAGTTCTTTTGCCTTCATCTCCATAGTCTTTTCACAGCCCACATACTGGTCATCAAAAGCATTGTGTTCAAGGCTAATGACATTTTCTGACAATCCAACTTTTTCCTGGAAAAGAGAATGAAATCTCAATTGCATTCTGAAAGTAATCAGAGACATGAACTACCTGGTGATGAAAGTGCAAATGGACCTACATGGCCTTTTCTTTTTTTTTTTTTAAAGATTCAGTTTCTCTATCTAGTCTAGTCTGGAAATGCAGTGGCAGCTGTTCTCACTGCTGACTGGCACTAAAGTTTTAGCAGGCTGGTGCTGCCTGCTCTCCCAACACTCTTTCCCTCACTCTCTTTCCCATGGGTTCACCATATTGGTATTGGATTTATTTTGAACACCTCATTGGCTTTGGTCCTATTGCAGCTCAGAACTCCAGAGTTCAAGTGATTCACCAATATCAGCTTCCCCAGTAGCAGGGATTATAGGCATTCACCATCATGCCTGGCTTCTCATAGTCTTTGGAGAAACATTGGAAGAACATGAAGAGAGGCTGATGAAAGACTGGATCTACCAGAGGAAACTGCTCTGAAGCTGTCAGTAGACAAATGTCAAAAGTTTTTGTTCATCTTTTGCAAAGCTTTTGTTAAGTATGTGGGTCACCTGATATCCTAACAAAATATGAGTCTTGACCAAGAGAATGTAGAAGAGTTTCTGCATTGATTGAGTCCCCTCAGTCTTTGAGATTCAAAGGCTTTATAGAGGATTTGGTGGTTGTTCTTGCAAATTTGTTAAGTATATTGCTGTTTCTTGATAATGGTTAAGTAATATGATTAAGTGGTTAAATGGTTAAGAATGACTTTATCCATGCATATATCATTGAGGAGATTCAGAAATTAAAGGGTAAGGAATGAAAAATTGTCGTAAAAACCAACAAAGCCCTTTGGATGGATGATCTGACTATTGTGAAAACAATCCTTCAAAGGTCGTCTGTTTCCTTACAAATAAACCTGTGTTGGCCTATGTATAACCAAGTAAAAACCCTTCTGTTCTTGAGAAAGATGCCAGCCTGGAAGGTCTGAGAGCTATCCTGAGGGATGCCCACCAGAGATCAACTGCATTTACCAAGAGAAATTTGGTTGACAGTGAGACTCATTACTCTGTCCATGGGCTTGAGTTCTTGACTTTGAAGTGGGCTCTCACTGAAAAGTTCAAAGACTACATGTATGAAACAAAACTTCATGTGTAGACTAACAATCCTTTGACTCATAGTTGGACCAGTGCCAATTTAGATACCATTTTCCAGATTTGGGCAGCACCACTAGCCAATACTACTTCAAAATTTGCTACAGGCTAGGAAAACTAATGTGGATGTGGGTGACCTGTTCCAAAGGCCACATGGTAATGAAGCTGAAGTGACACTGAAAGGTGGGAGAGGCATGTATATATGACACCCAAGCTGTGGGACTAGAATTAAGTGGAAGTGTAGTTGAGAACTTGGGACTCCTTCCAGATAGAGTTGTTAATTTTGTTTCATTGAACCAATCTTTCTTATCTTAGTTGTCTGTGGGTAACTGGCAGCAAGAGAAGATGGTGGATGAAGTGCTAAAAGAAGGCATACTAGGCAAAAAGCAAGTTAATGACACTAAGGGACTTTTATTAGGCAGAAAGAATCTTACTGTGGAGAAAATGGCAGAAATGAGAGTTATGCAATGGAGCGCTGAACTGGCCTGGGATTCATTCCGTAGCAGGAAATAGTTGGTACTAATCAGAATATAGTACTCTATGGCCATGAGAGCTCTGTGTGATGGCTTTGGAAATATGGGTCAAAAAAGGATTCTAGAGCTGAAAAGAAACAGATCTGCCTGACCCAAGATAACTTTAGATGCTTCCAAGGAGTGTGATGCTTGTGCTCAGTGTGTGCAAAGGAAAGCAATGACAATTCATGCTTCATATTTGGAGAACATAAACACCAGCAAATATTTAAAATTTACCTGCACTGATTTTTTTTAACCTCTGGAAGGAGAGACTGAGAATATAAGCCATATACCAGGGCTATATCTTACCAGATACAGATAAGCATTGCCAAGAAGTATCTTTCAGCGTATGGGGAGCCTTCAAGACAATGAGTTCCTCATCACTGTAGGTCTTCTAATGAAGACCAAATGCTGCCTTGTTGAGAATATTGAGGTTGCTAGTAAGGCTTTAGGTAATGGACTTTTGAGGCTAATTTCAAGGTTGTAATTCTACGATTTTGTGAGGAGCTGTGATCTTTCCATCTTCCCAGGAAGAACTTAGGATCAAGAGACCTGGGCTGGAGGAGAACAAGATGAATGCCATCTTGAAGCAACCTTGATAACTAGGACTGATATGACAAGTTCATTCTTATGAAATCAAAATCTTGCTTAAGTAGTAACTTGCTTTAGAATGTAAAACTTAGATTATCACAGAATTAGAATGAAAATGTAGAAACTGCAAAGTGTTGTTACATTCTTGATGTTTTCCAACTATTGCTTATTTCATTTGCTCTTTAAACCTACACAAATGTAAAACTCCATGGAGAATTGGAACAGTGTTCAGAGTGACTTGACCTTTGTTTAAACAAGACCATTTGGGTTTATATAATTATTATTCTGCCTGATTTTTTTTTCTCCCATAATGTTGTGGACAAAATTAGTACAGGAATACATTGGGAAGCAGTGTGGTACAGTGGAGGTCATTCATTGCCTTCCCCGCTTACATTAAACTATTTTAATGGTGTCAAAATTCTGTGATGGATTTTTGGTCATTATTTCCATTTAAAAATTACTGATTTCAAAAACTAATAGCTTAAAACTGCCACCAACAAAATAGTCCTAAAACATTGCTTTCCTCCTGAAACTTTTATGATGTATTGTGATCATGAACTAGTCTTTAAGTATTAAACTTCAATAGCCAATTGAGACAAACTGTTCTGAGACCTTCTTTCTACCACTTATCAATTCTGGGGTGCCAGGTATTGTGTGGAACATTCATTTAGCCTTCTGGGCAGATCTTGTTACCTTGCCAGCTCCAGTAGACCTTCTTGTCAACTGCCTCAATGACATCAACTGCAATGGTTTGCCTCATAGCAACATGACCCAGAGGAAGACAATCAGAGAAGTTCTACGCACTTCGGCTTGCCTGGAACAATGTCAACTATGCAGCATCTCCAGATTTCAGGAATTTAGGGCCATCTTCCAGCTTCTTTCCACAACAATGATCCATCTTCTTCAGTTCAAGAAACTTGCAAGCAAAGTGAAGAGTGTGACAGTCCAGAACAGGTGCCTAGCCAGCACTGATTTGACTTGCATGGTTCAGGATAATGACCTGCATGGTGAAGCCAGCTGCCTTCCATGGGTGAATTGTTCTTTTTTTTTTTAAGTATTGTTACTTTTAAGTATTGTTACTTGTCTCTTTTTTTTTTCTTATTTAATATTTTATTTTTTCCCAATTACGTGTAAAAACAGTTTAAACTTTATTTTTTTTTCAGATTTTGAGTTCCAATTATCTCCCTCTATTACCTTTCCCCTTGTTTAGAAGGTAAGCAGTTTTTTGACATACATGCAAAACACATTTCCACATAAGTCATTCTGTGAAAGAAAAGACAGGTAAAAATACCCAAGAAAAATAAAGAAAAAGTACCTTTGATCTGCATTCAGGCTGTACCAATTCTTTCTCTGGAGATGAGCAACATCTTTCATCATAAGTCCTACAGAATTATCTTGGATCACTGTATTGCTGAGAATAGCTAAGTTATTCATAGTACATTATCATATAATATTGCTGCTAACTGTGTGCAATGCTCTCCTGGTTCTGCTCATTTCACTTTGTATCAGTTCATGTATACTTCCTCATAGTATATATTAGTGTTTAATTTTCCCACATTCCCTCCAACATTTGTCAGTTTTCTTTTTCAGTCGTATTAGTCAATCTGACAGGTGTGAGGTAGTCGCTCAGAGTTGCTTTAATTTGCATTTCTCTAGTTAATGATTTAGAGCATTTAAAAAATATTACAATAGATAGCTTTGATTACTTTGTCTGAAAACTGTTCATATCATTTGACCTTTTATTAATTGAAGAATTTGACTCAGTTTTCTATATGTTTGAAAAATGAAGTCTTTATCAAGGAAACTCACTGTAAATTTTTTTTTTCATAGTAATGATTACTATGTACTTCCACCTATTCTATTTCCCCCGTTTGTCGTACTCTCTCCTTTTACTTTGTTTATTCTTAAATGAACTTTTATTCTGACTTTTACCTCCCCCAAACTACCCTCCCTTCTATCAACTCCCTTCCCTTCTCTTATCCCTTTCCCCTCCTACTTTCCTGTATGGTGAGGTAGATTTCTACACTAAATTGAATGTATATATTATTCCCCCTTTGAGGCAGTTCTGATGAGTGTAAGATTTGCATGCAAGTAGCCAGAAAGATATTTCAATTATATTTTTGGCTGCTTGCAGTATTTTCTCCTTGATCTGGGAGGTCTGGAATTTGGCTATAATATTCCTGGGAGTTTTCATTTCGGGATCTCTTTCAGGAAGTGATAGGTAGATTCTTTTAATTTCTATTTTACCCCCTGATTCTAGAATATCAGAGCAGTTTTCCTTGATTAATTTCTTGGAAGATGGTGTCCAGGCTCTTTTTTTCATCATGACTTACAGGTAGTCCAATAATTCTTAAATTATCTTTCTTGCATCTATTTTCTAGATCACCTGTTTTTTCAATGAGACATTTCACATTTTCTTTTATTTTTTCATTCTTTTGATTTTGTTTGTTTCTTGATGTATCATAAAGTCTTAGCTTCAACTTTCTTAATTCTAACTTTTAAGAAATTGTTTTCTTCAATGAGCTTTTGTACCCCCCTTTCTATTTGACCTTTTTAAGGAGTACTTTACTTCAGTGAGTTTTTGCATCTTTTCCTATCTGACCAATATTGCTTTACAAGACATCCTTTTCTTCATTGGATTCGTTGGATTTTATCATTTTGACTATTTTATTTTTAAGTGTTATTTTCTTCAGTATGTTTATGCCTCCTGTTTTGCAAACTGTTGAATTTTATCATGATTTTCTTGCACCACTCTCATTTCTCTTCCCATTTTTTCATCTCTCTCTCTTCTTTGATTTTCAAAATCCTTTTTTAGCTCTTCTATGGCCTGAGCCCAGTTCATATGTTCCTTTGAGGCTCTGGATGTAAGAGGTTTGACTTTGTTATCTTCTTTTGAGTGTGTTTTTTGATCTTCCTTGTCACCATAGTAAATGATGATTTCTATGGTCAGATTTTCTTTTGCTCATTTTTCAGCCTATTTTTTTTTTTTTACTATAAACTTTATACTAAATTGGGGCTCTGCTTCCCAAATGGAGGGGGCACTAACCCAAGCTTCATATTTTTTCTACAACTGTTTTAAGAGATAGTTCTGGGGAATCTTTAAGTTTTTTGGCTCTTTCAAGGTGGTAAAATCTAGGAAGAGGTGTGTTTACTACTTTCCTCTACTGTATACTGGTTTGAGAGTGACTATAAGCACTGCTTTTGACCCTAGAACTGTGACCTGGGTTCCAGCTCCCTTGTGGCCTCAAGCTCTGCTGTGCTAGTGCTCTACCTCACACTGGGCCTGTGACCTAGATCCAAGTGACACTGATCCAAGTATAGGCAATGCAGAAGAATCCTGCCTCTGGCGCCAGCAAAGGTACCCCTGTTAATCTCCTTCTGACTTTGATTCCCTTACTTTCTGTGGACTGATAAGTATGGAAATCACCACTGCTGCCTCTGATTCAGTCACCCAGGAGGCCTGCTCCTGGTTTTCTGGTGCCTAGTCTGTGCTGGTCTGGCCTTCACTGGACTTCACTCTACTCTCATCCTAGAGCAACAGACTTTTTCTGTCAACCTTCTAAGTTGTCTTGGGCTGGAAAATTGTTTCACCCCATCTTTTTGTGGGTTCTACTGCTCTAGAATTTGTTTAGAGTCATTACTTAAAGGAATTTGTAGGAGAGCTCAGGTGAGTCCTTACCTTTTCTCTGCCATCTTGGCTCTGTGTCCATGGATCATTCTTGCTATCACTAATCATATTATCATGGTGGATATCTTTGAGAGTCATGTTCTTGACATTGAAACCAATATTATTCCTAGACAGAGCCTCACTTCCTGATGCATATCAACAGATTTTTCTTCAATTGTAATATTGACTGGAGCAAAGATGACCAGCATGCCTGGTTTTAGAACACCCATCTCCATATGGCCAACAAATGCACCACCAATAATGCCAATCTTGTAGACATCTTGGAGGGGTAGACACAGGGGCTTCTCAGTTGGGTGATTTGGTGGCAGGATGTAATCAAAGCTTTAAGCAATAGAGTTTTATTAGACTTGCCATCTTGACATGTGACTTTTCATCCTTTGCGTTAGAGCTTGGCTCCAGCATGTTGTCACCATTCAACCTGAAATTGGCACAAAAGCTATTGTGTCAGGGTTGTAGCCAGTTTTCTTAATATGGGCACTAACTTGATTACTTCCTCATATCTCTTATGGTTATGGTAAGGGATTCACTGGAATTCATTTTGTTGACACCAATAATTAGTTATTTCACACCTAATATGTAGGTCAGCAAAGGGCATGCTCACAGGTCTACCTATTCAGCTTAAAAAAATCAATACCACCAGCAAAAATGAGGACAGCACAGTCAGGCTGAGATGTGCCTGTAATCATCCTCTTGATAAGGTTTTTATGTCTGGGAGCATCATTAATGGTTGCATAATACTTGCTGGTCTCAGATTTCTAGAGGGAGATATCAATAGAGATATCATGCTCATGTTCAGTTTTTAGCTTATTCAAGATCCTGTCATCTTAGAAGGAGCTCTCTCCCATCTCAGCAGCCTCCCCCGTGAACTTCTCAGTGGTTCTCTTACCAATTTTAGCACATTTGTAGAATAGGTGACTGGTAGTGGTGGACTTGCTAGATTCTATGTGTCCAGTGACAATGATGTTAACGTGAATCTTTTCCTTGCCCATTTTTGTGGAGGTTTAGTGATGGTTTTCACAACATCTGTGTCCTGGTTGCAAACTCATTGTGAAAAAGCATTCATTGTCCTTTAAGACAGAGGTCCTAGATTCAAGTCTTACATCTGAGACTTTGGGCAAGAGTGGAGGTCAATAGCACTAAGTATACTATTCCTCTGTTGTATTGTTAAAATCAAAAATTAATATTTTAAGTGTCTTTAGCCTGGTATATTTCTTTTCTTTCCTTCCTTCTTTCCTTCCTTCCTTCCTTCCTTCCTTCCTTCCTTCCTTCCTTCCTTCCTTCCTTCCTTCCTTCCTTCCTTCCTTCCTTCCTTCCTTCTTCCCTCCCTCCTCTCTTTTTCCTTTTCTTTTCTCTCTTTTTTCTTCCTTCCTCTCTTTTTTCTCTCTCCTTTTCCTTGAATCAAAGAAGTAATCACCATACAGTGTATACTTCCCAGAGAAATCAGAACTAAGGATTAGATCAACGGTAGAAATGTCCTTTACATTGTCAGGGACCAAATCAAGAAATTAGATGTCTTCTTTGCCTACCATTTACTTGATGGAAAGGAGGAATACCTTTAATTTTCCCAGATGATAAATTTTCCCTCAAGGGTACCCTGACATCAATATGCCTATTGTTCTATCTGGTAAGTCAAAACCTCTAAACCTCTAAACCCCCAAACCCCCAAACCATGGAACATTGTTTCCCATTGCTGGGGAATCTCATCTTTTTATTTTGCAATTAGTATAAAATGTGAGTTGGAAATTATTTGGGTTAATAGCCTTTGTAACCTGTAGACAGAATCATTTTGGTCAGAAATCTCTCCAATCAAAATCTTATATATTAATAAATTATCTGACATTTTAGCTGAAATGCAGGTTGTTTTTTCCAACTGAAACCTCTTAATCAATCTGGTTCTCATTTTCCAGCCAGGAAAAGGAGAATTCATCTCATTTGCAAATATCCTGTCCCTTCCTTTCATCTGAGAAAGAGATTCCTTGGCCTCAATCTCTTAGTCAAAATGGCACTGAATGAATATGGCAGAGATGTTCACTATGGTCTTCTATTTGTTTTTTTTTTTTTTTAATTTTATTTTTCATTTTTAACACAGTTTATAACAGATAAAACAATTCAAACTTTTGGTCAGGTGATACTTCTTTTTAAAGCATTTACAATATGGACCACAAAGAATTTTTCTTTTTAAACATTAACCAACTGAGATACGAATAATATTTATGTTGCTAACTTCACAAGCTCTTGACCTAGTTGTCTCCACAGTATTGCTAAGAATTAAAGAACTGTAACTTATTGTTGTTAGTCTAAAGTCTTATGCCTAATAGCTTAATTTTAGACTTAGCCTCGGATGTTCCCCTATCAATAATCTACAATATAGTAGATCTGATATTAAGCTTACAAACCTTTTGACTACAGGAAATTGCCACTAAGAGTAAGGACATTGCAGGGATACAATATCTCCCCAACTTCATGCCAATTCCAGGCAGGATTAGATTGTCCACTTGCATTCAGTCAGGCTTAAAGTTGCCAGGTGTCAATGGGGAAACTGAGTCAGGAGAATCCTACCTCAGCCCAGGCTGAACAGCCACTCTCCCACCCTTCCCATGAGGTCACCTTTTGCAGTTCATAACAACATCTCACTGGCTTCCTGGCATCATGGATTGGAGGCCAGACTGCCTTTCTTGCTATCCATACCTGGAGTTAGACTCAGAAGAACACTTAATAGTCCCATAGCATCTAAAAATGACAAGTTCCAATAACCAGGTTTCAAATATGATTATAATTTCACTTTGGCTAAGGAACATCTTTTGAGGCAAGTCTTAAGTGGCTTACATGCCTTTCTATACATGTTCTAGTTCCTGATTAAATGGCAGTCATAGAATCAAGTTTACCATGAAAACCTTGACTTTTCCATCAATGCCAAATTGTACCCGAGGTTACCTTCCTCTAGGAAATTTAGACTGAAATTCTTTTCCCCAAACTAAAGATGTCATTGATTTATTCTCAGTAATTAATTCATTCAATTGTTTAATACTAATTACTTTTACCTCACTTTGTAACATGTCTGATTTTTCTCCCCATCACTCCCCTCCCCCTGCTTCCTAATACCTTGCATTCTGATTACTCCTTCCCTCAATGTACCCTCCCTTCTAGCACAACCCACCCTTTTCTTATCCCCATCTTCTCTGTTTTCTTGTAGGGCAAGATAAATTTCTATACCCCATTCTCTGTATTTCTTATTTCCCAATTATATGCAATAAAAATTCTCAACATTTGTTGTGAATACTTTGAATTCCAACTTCTCTGCCTCCCCCTTTTCTCCCCAGCCCCAGTGAGAAAGCAAGCAATTCAATACAGACTAAATATGTGTTGTTTTGCAAAAGACTTCCATAGTAATCATGTTGTGTAATACTCATTATATTGCCCTCTGTCCTACTCCATTCCCCCTTAATTTTCCCCCCCACAATTAACCTTGTCCCTTCTCGAAAGTGTTTATTTCTAGCGACTCCTTTCTCCCATTTGCCCTCCCTTCTAACATTCCCCTCACTCCACGTGTCACCTCCTCTCCTACTTTCCTGTGGTGTAATATAAATTTTCATATCAAATTTAGTGAGCATGTTATTCCCTCCTTCAGCCCCATGTGGAGAGAGTAGCTTCATTTTTCTCCTCTCCTTTTCTCCCTTTTTTCCTCCATTGAACAAGATTTTTCTTATCTCTTTTATGAGTTATAGCCTGCCCTGTTCCATTTCTCCCTTTCTCTTCCCGGTATTTTGCTCCTTCACCCCTTAATTTTTATTTTATTTTATTTTATTTTTGTGTGTGTGGATATCATCTTTTCTGATTCAACACACCATGTAGTCTCTTTCTGTTGTTAAGCGGTTAAGTGAAGCTGGAGTTCTTGGACCCCTAGAATTTGGGGAACATAATCAGTGGAGTCTTGAGTTAATGGCAGGGATGAGAGGCCTCTCTCCAATGTCTTTAAAGGCACAAGAGACCTTGGGGGAAGGGGTGGAAATGTCACATACTTGGCCTTCAGGCAGAGAGGGTCAGAGTAGTTATTGTTACACGTGATTAGACAGATCCATTGCAAAGACTGGGCAGCTAGGTGATGCAGTGGATGTAGTCCTGGCCCTTCAGTCAGGAGGACCTGAATTCAAATCCAACCACAGATACTTTAGTAGCTGTGTGACCCTGGGCAAATCACTTAATCCTATTTGCCTCAGTTTCCTCATCTACAAAATGGGCTGGAGAAGGACATGATAAACCACCTTAATATCTTTGCCAAGAAAACCCCAAATGGGGTCATGAAGAGTTAGACATGACTAAATCAATGAAACCATAACAAAATTGCAAAGACTGAGTCCTCGAATTCTCATGCTGCCATTGGTTACTTGTGCTATTATGTAATCATTCTCAGTGCTTCAAATTCTTCTTTTCCTCTAACCTAAATCCTTCTTGTTTCACTTAATCACATAACCTGTAATATTTTTTCTAGTAGAAATTGATTAAATTAAAATTTTCTAGTAGAGATTAAGCCCTTTAAGAGAATCCACTTTCATTTTTTTATCTTTGTATCCAGATGCCTAGCATGGTGCTTGGTACTTAATAGGTGCTTAATAAGTGCCTGTAAATTGGTTTATACTAGTCACCATACTTGGAATAGGAAGAGTCACTCAGACCCTGGGAGAAAGCTACATAGTAGGTGCTTGCTCTGTTTTGTTCATTTTCCCATCAGCCTTGGCACTTACAAATGGATGAACCCTAGTTTCCTTGCCTGTCTCCTCATAGGTATTATATTCCATTTCTTACATTCGTATCTTGGCTTTTTTTTTTTATGGGTGAACCCTAGAATCATTTTATTTTGTTTCCCTGGGTTGGAAATGAGGCATAGTGTATGTGGGTAGCATGAACTACTCACTGCAGATATAATTAGCTGAAACATCAGGACAGTTACAATGGAGATGTCCCTTGTGTACTTCATGGGGATGTTTAGTTCCTGTCCAAGATCTTGCAGGAGTTTTCTCTTCTATTCTGATGTTACCTTTGAAATTGAAAAAGAGAAATTGAAAAAGTAGCTTCTTGTTTGTCCTTCTAGTATAAAATACAAACATCTTTGATATTTAAAATGCTTCCCAATCTGACTCCAACCTATCTTTCTGGACTGGTTTCTTATGACTCTATCTCATGTACTTCACCTTCCAGACAAAAAGACTTACTTGACACTGTATTTCCTACCTTTGTATCTTTTTTTTTTTAATAATTAAATTTATTTATTTAACTTTTAACATTCATTTTCACAAAATTTTGGGTTACAAATTTTCTCCCCTTTTATCCCCTCCCCCCCCAAACACCAAGCATTCTAATTGCCCCTATGACCAATCTGCTTTCTCTTCTATCATCCCTCTCAGCCCTTGTCTCCGTCTTCTCTTTTGTGCTGTAGGGCCAGATAGCTTTCTATACCCCTTTGCCTGTATTTCTTATTTCTTAGTGGCAAGAACATTACTCGACAGTTGATCCTAACACTTTGAGTTCCAACTTCTTTACCTCCCTCACTCTCCACCCCTTCCCTTTGGAAGGCAAGCAATTCAATATAGGCCAAATCTGTGTAGTTTTGCAAATGACTTCCATAATAGTTGTGCTGTATAGGACTAACTATATTTCCCTCCATCCTATCCTGTCCCCCATTACTTCTATTCTCTTTTGATCCTATCCGTCCCCATGAGTGTCGACCTCGAATTGCACTCTCCTCCCCATGCCCTCCCTTCTATCATCCCCCCCACCCTGCTTGTCCCCTTATCCCCCACTTTCCTGTATTGTGAGATAGGTTTTCCTACCAAAATGAGTGTGCATTTTATTCTTTCCTTTAGTGGAATGTGATGAGAGTAGACTTCATGTTTTTCTCTCACCTCCCCCTCTTTATCCCTCCACTAATGAGTCTTTTGCTTGCCTCTTTTATGAGAGATAATTTGCCCCATTCCATTTCTCCCTTTCTCCTCCCAATATATTTGTCTTTCACTGCTTGATTTCATTTTTTTTAAGATATGATCCCATCCTCTTCAATTCACTCTGTGCACTCTGTCTCTATGTATGTGTGCGTGTGTGCATGTGTGTGGGTGTAATCCCACCCAGTACCCAGATACTGAAAAGTTTCAAGAGTTACAAATATTGTCTTTCCATGTAGGAATGTAAACAGTTCAACTTTAGTAAGTCCCTTATGACTTTTCTTTGCTGTTCACCTTTTCATGCTTCTCTTCATTCTTGTGTTTGAAAGTCAAATTTTCTTTTCAGCTCTGGTCTTTTCATCAAGAATGCTTAAAAATCCTCTATTTCATTGAAAGACCAATTTTTCCCCTGAAGAATTATACTCAGTTTTGCTGGGTAGGTGATTCTTGGTTTTAGTCCTAGTTCCTTTGACTTCTGGAATATCCTATTCCATGTCCTTCAATCCCTTAATGCAGAGGCTGCTAGATCTTGTGTTATCCTGATTGTATTTCCACAATACTTGAATTGTTTCTTTCTAGCTGCTTGCAATATTTTCTCCTTGACCTGGGAACTCTGGAATTTGGCCACAATGTTCCTAGGAGTTTCTCTTTTTGGATCTCTTTCAGGCAGTGTTCTGTGGATTCCTTGAATATTTATTTTGCCCTCTGGTTCTAGAATCTCAGGGCAGTTTTCCTTGATAATTTCATGAAAGATGATGTCTAGGCTCTTTTTTTGATCATGGCTTTCAGGTAGTCCCATAATTTTTAAACTGTCTCTCCTGGATCTATTTTCCAGGTCAGTTGTTTTTCCAATGTGATATTTCACATTATCTTCCATTTTTCCATTCTTCTGGCTTTGTTCTGTGATTTCTTGCTTTCTCATAAAGTTCTTAGCCTCCATCTGTGCCATTCTAATTTTGAAAGAACTATTTTCTTCAGTGAGCTTTTGAATCTCCTTTTCCATTTGGCTAATTCTGCTTTTGAAAGCATTCTTCTCCTCATTGGTTTTTTGAACCTCTTTTGCCAATTGAGTTAGGCTAGTTTTCAAGGTGTTATTTTCTTCAACATTTTTTTGGGTCTCCTTTAGCAGGGAGCTGATGTGCTGTTCATGCTTTGACTTCATGTCTCTCATTTCTCTTCCCAGCTTTTCCTCCACCTCTCTAACTTGATTTTCAAAATTCTTTTTGAGCTCTTCCATGGCCTGAGCCCATTGGGTGGGCTGGGACACAGAAGCCTTGATTTCTGTGTCTTTGCCTGATGGTAAGCATTGTTCTTCCTCATCAGAAAGGAAGGGAGGAAATGCCTGTTCACCAAGAAAGTAACCTTCTATAGTCTTATTTCTTTTCCCTTTTCTGGGCATTTTCCCAGCCAGTGACTTGACCTCTGAATATTCTCCTCACACCCACCTCGCCTCCTGGTCCTCCTAGCCAGCCTTTGCGGTCTGAGATTCAAATGGTGCTTCCAGCCTTAGGGCTTTTGGCGGGGGAAGGTCTGCTATTCAGTGTGAGATTAAGTTCAGGTGCTGAGGTGGGGGCAGGGTCGCCTCTCAGGCTCAGTTCCCTCAGGGGGTTTATGCACAGACCTTCCACAATGGATCCAGGCTCCCGCCCGTTTGGGGAGCCCCGGTCTGCAGCTGCCTCTCAGCTTCTACCTCCCGCGGGGTGGCCTGAGTTATGGGGGCACCCTACTCCCCTCTCGACCCGCCAAATAGACTCTCTCACCCACCCCCATCACCTGTGGGTGGAGGGACTTGTGCGGCCGCTGGAGATCCTGTCCCTGAAGCCTGCTCAGATCTGTTTCTCTCGGTGCCGCGGCTGCGGCCGTGGCAGGTCTGGGCTGGGCTCCGCGTCTGCAGCTTGACCAACCTTTTGCGAGAAGTTTGCAGGTCCCTCTGTGGGTGGAGGGACCCGTGTGGCCACTGGAGATCCCGTCCCTGAAGCCCGCTGGGATCTTTTCCTCTCGGTGCCGCGGCCGCGGCAGGGCTGCACTCAGCTCCCAGTCCTGGCGCCCAGTCCGCAGCGCGAAGGACCCCCCGCAAGAGGTTTGGAGGTCTCTCTGGAAGAGAAATCTCCCTCGCTCCAATGTTCCGTGGCCTCTGGGTGCAGAATTCTCCATGAGTTACTTCCCTGTAGCTGTTCTATGGGTTGTGGGTTCGGAGCTATGTGTATGTGCGTCTTTCTACTCCGCCATCTTGGCTCGGCCCCCCCCCCCCTTTGTATCTTTGCACAAGCTGTGTCTTGTACTTGAAGCGAACTTCACCTTTTGAAATCCTTAGCTCATTTCTAGGTTGATCTTAAGCTCCTGCTCATCTGTGAAACATTTTCCTGATCTTGAGTTGTTTATACCCCCTTTGTGTATACTCTATATTGCTTGCTTTATTCCCCTGGTCCTCCATGAATTATGTTCATGTAAGGACAGGGACTGTATTGGTTAGCATAAGTCTCTTTGGGAGTTAGCCCTTTGTGGATACAAAGATATACTGTACCTGGTTTCAATTCAAGTAACCATGTAGAAACCTACTTCTACCCTAGCCACACTCTCCTTCTTTCCTCAGCTTTGGTGAGCTAGTAAAGTTCTACACCATCCTCTTCTCTTGATTATTTTGCCTCGTTATCATATCACCAATTGTGCCCTGCCAAGCTTTAGCTTTGGATCACTCCCACACTTACCTTGTCTTCTCTCCTCCACTCTTGCTGTTGGATAAAGATGAATAAAATCATGCAACCATTTTGATTGGATCCACTACAACTTTATGTAATAGAACCTCAACCAGGCCATCAGTGGTGCTATACAATTCTACTATCCCAACCTCATCAACTTACTATCGCATTTACCACAGTGCTTCTTCTAAACGTTTTTATTGGTCTTCAAATCTCCCAAGGCTCCCCATCCCTCCAGCCTCATATCTAAGAACTTTGTCTTGTATTTTATAGAAAAAATTGAGGCCATTTGCTGTGAACACCCTCTTTTCCTCTCTTTCGCATCTCAGATGCCTTCTGCTACTTCTTCACCTGTATCTCAAATAAAGAAGAGATCTTTCTTCTTGTCAAGGCAAACCCCTGTTCAAGTGATCACCTTCCATCCTGTCCCCTCCAGCAGATTTCCCCCTCTATCATCGCTACTCTCTTACCTGTCTTCAATTTGTCATTGTATACTGGCTCCTTCCCTACTGCTTACAATCCTGCCCATGTCTCTCCATCCTCAAACACCCTTCACTTAATATTTCAATCCCTGCTAACTCTTATCCCATATCTCTCCTTTGTTTTTGGCTAAACATCTCGGGAAAGTATCATCACTTTGTCTTGTGGAATTATGATTTTTATATTAATCTATATAATGTGTAATGAATATACTAATAATTTTCAAGAATTACTTTTTCCAGTTTGTAAGTCAGAGTTCCCAATGAAACTTGAAATGATCAAACTTTGACAAGGTTCACAATCACTGGCACCCTTCTGTACTTGAAGGGAAGAAAAATCAGATAGATAGAAATAGAACCTCTTTCCATTATGGAACTCTGATCCTGTGACCCACCATATAATGACCCCCAAAGACTTGAACAATACTGTTCCCACAGAACTTCAGGACACCTGTATGTTAATATTGTGGAATCTGTGACCTGGCAGTGGGAAACCACTTTGGCCCTGGGAACACTTGTTTGTAATACACCTCCCCGCCTCCCTTTCCACTTGTGATTTATGTATATAATCTCTGTCTTCACTTCAACTAGATAGGATTTTGATCAGGAGAATTCTTGATGTGCAAATCTGTTCCTCATCATGAAACAAATTAATGAAATGGCTACCTGACTACTGACACTTTGTCTCTGGTCTGCTATTTCATCATTCTCAGGTTAGAGAGTGGCTCAGTAAAATCTTGTTAACATTAATTGATGTCAGAAGTGGGATGGGGTGGACATAGGATGAAGACTTCAGCTCTCCAATATGGGGGACAAGGGACAGGCACCACTGGATCTTTTTCCAGAGTCCCAGCTGAGCTTGTCTGGGAGGTTCAATGATCTCTTTATTACTGGTCCAACCTTTGATGAAGCCCACCTTTCACTGTGAGGAATGTTCTTGGGGATTTTTCTTGGCTTGGCTTACTCTGATAAGCCCTGTTAGCACATGGATTTGGCTTGGATTGTATCTTTTTTCTTTATAATGTAGGTCTGGCTATGATCTGCAGTTTTTCTCTTCTCTTTTATAAATGCACTTCTGAGCTATGGACTGAGACTTTTATTTCTGCACAGTGGTAAAATTTATTTGTGTAAGAGTTACTTGTGTGGTAGGTTTTGTATGTAGTTAGACGGGCTGAAATTTACTTTTTAATTGCACACTTGATTAGAGTTGTGGAATGTTTACTCTTACTCAAGTGAATTGGTATTCCAACGTGGAATATTTGTATTTGTATACTTATATTTTGTGTATTTTTGTGGTTATATCCCCTTATAGTGTATTTGTGTACTTGTTAGTTAAGTGGTGCTATTCTCTTTGAGTGTACACCTTTAAAATGGGACAGATATGTGGTAAAGGCATGGGGAAAGATACAGCAATTTCTATTAGCAAACATCAGAATGAACACATGCCTTTCAAATGCATAAGAAATATGGCTTTGAGTGTCCCTTATATTGCCGGGACTGGGTTGATTTGACTAGTGATGACCGTAAACTTTGCTGGTCTCACTGGGACAGCTTTGATAAGACCATATTAGAGTATTTAAGGAAGAAACTTATGAATAAGGAAACTCAGTCTATTAAGTGGGGCAGTTATAATAAATGGTACGCAAAGGCAAGAAAAAAGGAATATAGGTCTAAATTAGAATCAATGAAAGAAAGGATTAAATCATTTGAAAACCTCTTCTTAACAACCTCCAAACTACCCAACTCAAAGTGCAAGCCAAAGTTCTACTAGGAAACCCCCCTGAGGAGAATGGTTTCATTGGGACTGATGGTTTTAAGCCCTGGCAATGTGGAGACTTCCAGGCTATTGCTAAAAGATGTGTCCCAGCCCCAGGGGGCATCCCATAGGCTTTGTTAAGCAGTTCTAATTCTCCCTATGTTCATACAGACGTGCATATCTGGATCTGTATTAACCCGTGGTTGTCTGAGTCAGGGAAGGGGAGAGTAGAAGTTGGTGTTGGAAAATACCTAAGAAAGCATTGAGAGACCCTCCCTGCAACCACAATCACTCAACATGACTAGGCTCCAGGGAGGCTTGGCAGAAGGGGCTGCAAAAAGAGGGGAATATACAGGAGATGCTCTATATCTCCATGACTCCTGTTGGAAAACCCTCTGCCTTGCTCACTGTCCTCCCCCGGGGTAAAGAGAGTATCTCAGTTGTGAGATTGCTAATAAGATCATGATAGCCCATATCTCAGATCCACTTTCCCTTTTTATTGGAGAGATCAGAGCCTTTCCTCTTTTTGTCCTAGCCACTTATTAGGATAGGCCACTATTTCCTTTGACCCAGGATGGAACCCTTCCTTGTGTCCTTTATCCCTGACACCTTCCGCAACCACTTCTGACCATCCAGCTCTCAATTAAATTCCCTCCAACCTGTGGGCTTCAGATGTTACTGATATTGGGTCAGTTATCAGTGCCCCACCTATTGTTGTCTAGTTAGCTCTCCTGTTTGATTTATTCACCTTTGAGAAAGGAGAGACTGTAGTTGGTGTGAACACATTCAATCCAGCCACTTCTCTACCTGAGACTTTGGCATATGACTTTGGGGTGCGATGGAAACATCAGGACTTCCTTACCTCCTCAGAACAGCCCATTAAAAAACAGAAACAGGTTTTCTGTCTATTAATTTACTTTTTCCCTAGACTGTAACAGTAATTAAAATTCTAGGGCACAGTCAAGAGAACAACCTTCACAGTGTGGAAATTACTTGGTTGACCAAACAGTGAAAATTGCAGCTTTAACTCCTCAAACTCCTGAGGGAGTGACTCCTATAGTACAGGTCCCTATGGAACTTTCACTTCACTCCATAAACTCCTAGCCTAACAAAAGAAGAGACAGCCACTGCCCAGAAAAGAATGCTTATCACAAAGCAAGTGCTTCAAAAGGAGTATCTGAAGTAGCTGATGTCTGGGGTAGATGACTGTTCCCGAGACCTCGGGATGAGAAGATGACGGCAGATGCAGACCACTGACCCAAGAAACTGGACATGGCCTGAGCTTTGTATCTCCTTCCCCTATGAGCTAAGCCCTCTCTTTCTTCCTCCTATAGCAGTCTCTGACCATTTTCTGAAATGCTTATCCTATTCCTATTCCCTTAACTCTGTTCAATAGGCTTATATACCTTACTCCTGTCGAACCACCCACTCAGGAGCCCAATACAAGGTTTCTCTAAAACACTCAATTTATCTGACTGTTGGGCACATTATTCAAGGTCCCAAACCCCTGAAGCTTTAGCCTTAGCTGCCTTATTAGAAGCCTGGATCATGACCCAAATGGGAGGGTGCTATTTTCTAGCCCTATGAGACATCCTCCAAAAACCTATGCTCCTCCCTGGACTGAGAATCTCTCTCATCCCGGTCTACTTCATAGTGCAGCAGCTTATGTGAAGGGAGCAGCTAGTGTCCCCTACCAGTACTTCTATCTCTATTTTCAGGACACTATCATAGTTGCAAGCACTACACCTGTCCATAAGAAAAGGAGCACATCAACTGAGAATTAATGGATTTAACAGCATGTTTTAGGGTACCCAGCTTATCAGACCCTTCCGTACAGGGTCCATTATACTCAGGGGTCTCTCTAGAGATGCAGATTCCATTCTGTGTCCAGGGCATAAGTGGCAACATGGGCCCTTGCCTTGGGTCATTAAATTCTGTGCAATGTATATCTTTATTCTGAATTCCACATGGGTTGCTTTCCTTAATACCTCATTTGATTCCTCTGGCCAGTTCCTGCACGTACAGATTTCCCTGAATGGGACTGGGGCATCTTATAATACTGTAAAAGCCTTCTGTAGAATGTGGAGTGTGGAGACCTACCTTATCAAATCAGGTATCAGCCTTCTGACCTTTGCCTACAACAAAGGCAACTGTAAAGGCATCTATGTGATTTCTGGGTTAGTATGGGAATCCCAGAAAGGCCTGTGGTACCATAACCATATCAGGGTTAAATACCCATGCATAGAGGTACTGAGTTCCATGAATTTCACTTATTCTGCCTGGGATTTACCTTCTGATACCAGTACCTTTGCCGTTGAATTGCCCTCATGCACAGGACTGTTCTTATGTGGTCCACACTATATCACAGTTTCCCTCCCTTCTGGGAAGGCTGCTGTGCTTTTGTCTACACCGTGCCCAATTTGTCCCTTTTCCCAGGGAACTCCACTGAAGCTCCTATCTGGTTAAAGTTGTCCCTCCATTGTCAGTGAAGGCTTACTTTCCTGCCCATTGTGGTCCTAGGCATCTGTTGGATATCTGGCTGGTACCGCAGCCACCTTTGGCATGCTGTATCTGTCTGTTGGCAACCTGTCAGCAGAACACTGGCCTGGAGTATACAGGGAAGCTTGTCAACAGCCTCCAAATGCAAGTTGATTCACTTGCCCTCATAATACTGCAAAACCATCAGGTGCTGGATGCTCTACCAGCTAAGAGAGGGGAGGCCTGAGCCATCATTGAGGAGGAATGTTATTTCTATGTTAACCAATCCTCTCAAATAGAGGAAGACTTTAGTGCTTTAAACAAGGAAGTGGAAGATTTATGGATAGAGATCAAAACACTCTAAAGTATGTTTCCCTCTCACCTTCCTTTGATCTACAACTTGTAACCGACTTATTCTTACCTAAAATTAAAATCATGTTTCAAAAGAATGGTCCTCATTGGCCTTCAAGGGTTGTTCTGACCTTCTTGACTGAAAGGAGGGAATGTGGAATTATGATTTTTATGTTAATCTATATTATATGTATAATGAGTACACTAATATTCATTAGAATTCAAAAGAATTGCCTTTTGTCATTTATGAGTCAGAGGTCACAATGCAGCTTACAATGATCAATCCAACCTTGACAATGCTCATGATCACTAACATCTTTCTGTCTGTGAATTGAAGTGAAGCCAATCAAAGACTGAAGAACCTGTTCCCATCTCTGAGCTCTGGCCCTGTGACCCACCAAGTAATGACTCCCAAGGACTTGAACTTAGGGCTTAAGGACTTAACTCTCATGCTCCTCAACCTCTCTGTGGTCTTTGACACTACTGATCAGTCTCTCCTCCTTGATACCTTCTTCTCCCTGTGTTTTTGGGACATCATTCTCTCCTGGTTCTCTTATCTATTTGACCCCTCCTTCTCTGTTTCCTTTGTTGGATCCTCCTTCAAATCACTATGTGTTGAGGGCCAGGGTGGAGTGATGTTGACAAGATCAGGAAAGACCTTTGGGGAAACTGTTCTTTGAGACTGTGCACATCATCATCTGGAATGGCTCTCCATGCCTCCCCAGATGTTGCTGTCTCTGTAAGACAAACATGGGAACTACAGAAGACAAGAGATATGTAAAATAGATGTCCTCTAGGCTAACAGTCTTTAAAGACAACAGGACTGGCCAAATCTCTGGGAACTGGAGATGAGCAGAATCTCACGTAGACTTGCAGTTTCTGTCTATAAATACCTTGACCCTCAGATCAATAAACAGAACTGGTCTATCTTTTCCCGCCTCCTGTGTCTCTTTTCTTCAACCACATCACCCAGCCGTGTAGGGATGCCGGCCATCCGCTACAACTATGTACCACATCTAGGACACAGCTTTGTCCTTCTTCTCTTCTCCCTCTGTACTACTTCACTGGGTGATCTCATCAGCTTCCATAGATTTAATCATCATCTCTAGGCTGATGACTCTAAAATTACCTATCCTGTCCTAACCTATCTGCTGATTTCCAGCCTGGAATCCCAACTGCCTATTACACATCTTGAACTGGATATGCTAGAGATATGTTAAATGGAGCATGTCCAAAATGGAAATCATTTTCTTTCCCCCAAATCCTCCCCTGCCTCCTATTTTCCCTATTGTTGAGGACAACACTATTCTCCCATTCTCCCAGGATCACAACTTAGGTATAATATTTGGCTTCTCCCCTACCTCTCATCCCTCACATTCAATCTGTTGCCAAGTCCTGTTTATTTTACCTTTGCAGTATCTCTAGAATACATGCCCTACTCTCTTTTGAAGTTGCTACCACTCTGGTGCAGGCCCTCATCATCTCATGCCTAGAGTATTGTTATATCATGCTGGTGGGTCTGTATGCCTTAAGTCTCTCCACACTCCAATCCATCCTCCATTCAACAACCAAAGAGTTTTTCTTAAAGTGAAGGTCTGAATGTGTCACTCTCCTACTCTATTTCATTGAAAGACCATGTTTTTCCCCTGAAGTATTATACTCAGTTTTCCTGAATAGGTGATTCTTGGTTTTAGTCCTAGTTCCTTTGACTTTTGGAATATCATATTCCACACCCTTTGATCCCTTAATGTAGAAGCTGCTAGATCTTGTGTTATCCTGATTGTATTTCCACAGTACTCAAATTGTTTCTTTCTAGCTGCCTGCAATATTTTCTCCTTGACCTGGGAACTCTGGAATTTGGCTACAATGTTCCTAGGAGTTTCTCTTTTTGTATCTCTTTCAGGAGGTGATTGGCGGATTCTTTCAATATTTATTTTGCCCCCTGGTTCTAGAATCTCAGGGCAGTTTTCCTTGATAATTTCATGAAAGATGATGTCTAGGCTCCTTTTTTGATCATGGCTTTCAGGTAGTCCCATAATTTTTAAATTGTCTCTCCTGGATCTATTTTCCAGGTCAGTTATTTTTCCAGTGATATATTTCATGTTATCTTCCATTTTTTTCATTCTTTTGGTTTTGTTCTGTGATTTCTTGGTTTGTCATAAAGTCATTAACCTCCATCTGTTCCATTCTAATTTTTAAAGAAACTATTTTCTTCAGTGAGCTTTTGAACCTCCTTTTCCATTTGGCTAATTCTGCTTTTTAAAGCATGCTTGGACCTCTTTTGCCAATTGAGTTAGCCTATTTTTCAAAGTGTTATTTTCTTCAGCATTTTTTTGGGTCTCCTTTAGAAGCTGTTTTCCCACTTTTCATGATTTTCTTGTATCTCTCTCATTTCTCCTCCCAATTTTTTCCTCCACTTCTCTTACTTGATTTTCAAAATCCTTTTTGATTTCTTCCATGGCCTGAGACCATTGAATATTTATTTTAGATGTTTGGGATACAGAAGCCTTGCCTTTTATATCTTTCCGTGATGGTAAGCATTGTTCTTCCTCATCAGAAAGGATGGGAGAAGATATCTGTTCACCAAGAAAGTAATCTTCTATAGTCTTATTTTTCTCCCCCCTTTTTTGGGCATTTTCCCAACCCCTTACTTGACTTTTGGGTTCTTTGTCAAGAGTATGGTATACTCTGGGGGTCTGTAAGATCTCGGTTCCTTCAAGGTGGTACAATCAAGTGTGTACACTGGTCTGGGACATCCTTCTACTCAATAAACCCAGCTGCCTACTGATTGCCTCCAGGATTAAATACAAGGAACCTCTAATATTCAGAGTACTTCATAACCTAGCCTCCTTCTATTTTTCTAGTCTTCTTATATCTTACTCCCTATCACATGCTCTTTGATCCAGTGACACTGTTGTCCTGGCTGTTCTATGGATAAAACGCTCCATCTCTCAAGGCTGGGCATTTTTTCTAGCTGTTTCCTAAGCTTGCAACACTCCTCTTCCTCATCTCTGCCTATTTCCTTCCTAATTAAAATTCCACCTTCTACAAGAAACCTTTCCTAACCCCTTTTAAATCTATCACCTTCATTCTGTTGATTATTTTAGATTTATTCTATAAACATCTTGTTTGTATGTAATTGTTTTCATGTTGTCTCCTCCATTAGACTGAGAGCATTTTTAGATGTAGGACTATTACCTTTCTTTGCATCCCCAGCATTAGCCCAGTGCCTGGATGCATAACAGGTGCTTAATAAATGCTTATTGACTGACTGAATAAAAACAAGCAACAGGAGAGGATAAGTAATTAATTTTAAGGCCAACTTCAAGAAAAAACTTATAGGACACGTGGAGATAAAAAAGAGCAAACAAATGAAAAGAGATAACCATATAATGGATACATTCTGCAGAATGAAATTGAGTTGAAATTAAAAAAAAATTAAAAGTCCAGATAAGAAACATAATTTTATGACAACAAGAAGACCCTCAGAAATAATAGAATAACTACAGGAAATTCCGGAGTGTTTGAGAAGATCAATGAATAATTAAAGGAAGGAATGCAGATCTATATTGGAGGTCTCAAAAGAGAATTAAAAAAATAAAAAATAATACTAACATTTATAAGAAATTATGGAAAACCTCTCCCAAACTATAAATTTTCTGGAAAACAAATCAGCAGAACTGATTTAGATCTAGAACTAGAACTTGAATAGTGAATAGGTGAAAGAATTTCAGAACCAAAGCAAAAGACAAATAGGAAGAACTGAGATTATTAGAAGTCAAGACTATTAACCTTGAATACAGAATGTGTCAAGAGAGTCTGAAAATAACTGATCTTCCAGAAATAAATGATGAAATTGAAAAAAAACATGAACACTATCTTTGAAGAATTTGTATGATTCCCAGAAAATAAGGTAGTAAACAATGTAATCCACAGATAGTCAACAAAAAAGAAACTCCAGATTTAATACACCTAGAAATATTATTGTCAAAGCAGTAGAACTTTACCACTGGACAACGTCTCTTCTTACATCCAGTAGCAATCTTTTTATAAGCCAAGGAAAGGTCCAAATCTTTTAAGATCATAAGACATAGGATCAAAATTCTTGAGATAGAAGTAACATCAGAGGCCATCTAGTCTGTCCCCTTCATTTTGCAGATGAAGAAACTGAAGCCAATAGAAGTTAAATGACTCGCCCATAGTCACATAAGTGTAAATATCAGAGAATGGATTATCAAGGTCCTTTTCAGTCAGTGCTCTTTCCATTTATACCTCACTGAGAAATGAGAAATAAATTAGAATATACAGTACTACTTCTTTTACTTGAAATGCAGAAGACCTAAGACAAAATCCTTCCTCACATACTTCCTAGATGTACAATGCTGGGCAAGTCACTTAACCTTTATGGGCCTCAGTTTCCCCATCTGTAAAGTGGGGAAAATAATAGCACCTACCTCTCAGGAATGTTGTGAGGATGAATTGAGATGTTTGTAAAGTGCTTTGCAGATTTTAAAGGCTATTAAAAATGTTAACTATTCTTAGTGCTCAATAAACTCTAATGGCTCCACATTGCCTTCAGTATGAAATATAAAGTCTTCTGTTTTTCATTTAAAACCCTTCACATTCCAGCTTCAGCCTTCTCTTGAAAACTTGTTACAGATTCTTCCCTTTCATGCAGTCTACTGTCTAATGAAACAGACTTTTTTATTGTTCCTAAGACATGAGTCTATTTCTTATCTTTGTGTTTTCGCAGAAACTATTTCTAATCTCATTTTTTGGATGTGCCCAATATTTGGAATTTCCACACCCCTCTCCCCCTACAAACTATTAGCATATCTAGTTTCCTTTGAGAACCAACTCAAGAGTGTCTCAGTCTATAGGAATGTCCCTATCCAAGAAGAAAGGACTAGAGACACTGTGGACTTGTTGAAGATGCTGCCCCTGGGGACGAACACTGGCTGTGGTCTTCATGTTTGCAGGAGGTTGGGCCTCTTAAGACAGTACTTAGGCCCTGGACATCTAGTTATGAACTCTGTAGAAGTAAAAACCATAAAGGTGTTCTGAGAACTGATGAATAGACTCTATATCAGAGTTGTTTGTTGCATCATCAGATATATCTAAGTATTCACTTTAAGAGGGTGCAGACCATTGGATTTGAGCTCTCTGAAGGGGGTCTTCAACATGGAAGAATGGGAGCAAATAAACAAGACTGATACGAATGAAAGTGAAGTGGCAGTCTCTGTGCTCAAGCTCAGGAGCTTAGTGAACCGGAATGCCATGTTTGCTGTATCAAACAGGGCATCCTGGTGGCAGTCTCAAACTGGTCCTGGGCTGTGTTCTGCTCCTGACATTTCTCTTGGAGTTGTTAGGCAGCAAAATCATATTGACTGTTCTTGGCCCTTTCTGAAGCCACACTGGCTCTTATGTACACACACACACACACACACACACACACACACACACACACACACACACACACACACACATACACACGCTTATTCTCTCCTGAGACAGAATATAAGTTTCTTGAGGTCACCACTTCAGTTTTGTCTTTGTATTCTGAGTGCCTATCACATAGTAGGCATTTAATAAATGGTTGTTAATTGAATGATTGTTTAAATAATCAGCAAAATTAAACTTGACCATCAATGAAAAAAGATGGACTTTCAGCAAAAGGGAGTAAAGTTTCTTTCGAAGAAAACACAGATGAGTAGGATATTTGATGTTCAATATCATAGTCAATAAACTTTTTTTTCTGTAAAAGATTTAATTTGTAATAGAATCCTATGTATTGCAGATGCTATGTTGTAAGAAAAGGTACTAGGGAGGGTTTTAAATGGATTTTCAAAAACAAGCTAATATCAATTTCAGAAATAATTACACATTTGAATATGATATAAACTATTAAAATCTCTTAAATTAAACCAAACAAGAGATGTTTAATTATTCTGGGTATCACAAGGATTTTATTGAAAAGACCAATATGAGAATAAAAACTGTGAACTGGAGATTTTAATGGTTTTGAAAATAAGGACAGACTACATATGTAATAGAAAATATTTCATTTTTTAGTTAATATTTTCTTCCTTATGCAGTACTACTTCTGGAATACACAATCCCTCCTTTTCTGAATTCTAATTCTATTAAACAGTACATATCAATTTTAGTATTTTGTGATGTTTCAAATGTAGCCATGAGTTAAAATGTTAGCCTTCTAGGATAGACCAGAAATGTAGTCTCTGTTACCATCTTGACCTATAAGATTATCATATCTTCTATAACTGGTATTTTTTTTGTCACCATTAAAAGCTTTTTTTCTGTTTATGGCCATTAGGGATGAGACCCTTAACCTGAGACGTTATCTTGAATAATGGGACTTTTTCTTATCTTAATATTTTATGAACACATACCATGTTATGTCATGGTAATGGTAAAGAAAACACAGATATCCTGGGTTGTAACTTCAATGACACTTTGTCAACTCTCTTATCTTATTGTATTTACCACCTATTCCCCTAAGAAAATTCCTTTCTCATAATTTGGTTAAACATATGTGGAGATCATAAATTTGAATGACATAGAGACCCTGAGTTGGGATTGTTCTAAAACATACTGAAGGCTAGTCATTCTTTTAACAGTCAGAATTCACATTCTGGTTCCTTGTATGTACAAGTTCTCTAACTTTAGCGAACGTTAAGAGAATAAGCAATATGAATTTATTTATCACCTAGCCTGTT
This sequence comes from Notamacropus eugenii, assembly GCF_028372415.1. Taxonomy (NCBI): domain Eukaryota; kingdom Metazoa; phylum Chordata; class Mammalia; order Diprotodontia; family Macropodidae; genus Notamacropus; species Notamacropus eugenii. Next base: position 97,543,959 of record NC_092876.1, read on the forward strand.
TGCCTCCTTTAACCAAGCTTTCAGGTTAATACTGTGTATCACTGAAAATCCCTGTACTTGATAAGCAAATACTAGTAAATACTTCAGTACTGTGTATATGAACCAGAGTTTATCTTAAGGAATTAACTAAAACAGTTATAGCAACTAGTTCTAATCAAGATTAAGAGCAATTTAGATTTAGATTTGCTGATAAGTTCTTTTTTCTTGGTAATTTGGGGAGTGAATCAAAAGAAACTAGTCATCTGTATCTAAATTTGCTGTTGTTTTGTCATGTCAGTTGAGAGAAATGATTATTAAATAAACAATTATTGGGGAAATCCAGGGTTATTTCCTTTTTAAAGGAAATCTCTGTCCTTTCCCAAAAACTTACTTCACCTAGACTTATCTTATCTAGGAGGAGTTCTTGCCCCACCCAACTAGTGAATCTTACAAAGAATTTAAGCTAAGATGAATTCAGTCCATTGTGTTCTACTCAGGCTTGGGTAGGAGGTAAATCATTTGTCTAGATAGACCAAGGCTGAGGATGGCCTGGAAGTAAATCACAAAATCAGTGACATCCTCCTCCTTATTAGAATAGATTTGCCTCTCATTGTAATATTCATTCTTTCATTATTTGTTAATAAGTTGATTGCCACCCTCAGGAATACCCATCCTTCCAAGGGCATATAAACGTTGGGTTTTTGGTATTTGAGAGTGGCACTGATCCATTTTATTAATATCTGCTAGCATGATTAATAAAATGATGAATCACCCAGAAACTGTGTCTCTCAAACTTTTTACACATCATATAGTTGCATTAGACTTTTCATGAACCCATTTGGAATGTTCTTGGCAAAGATACCTAAGTGGTTTTCTGTTTCCTTCTCCAGCTTATTTAAATTTACATTTGTATAACTAATTGTCTGCTGTTTGTAAAGTAGGAAACTGAAATTAACCTTCATGTTCTTGATTCTACACTTAGAAATGAGATGTCCAGACAAAAGTTTTTATTTGTCCTTCATAATTCTAAAGGTTAAAGTAATATTTATTTTTAGCTTAGGGTAGTCATGAAAGGATATTACCCTTGTATGGTATAGGCTTTGTGCCTTAATGGCAACAATATTCCCTATAAAGCCACTGTATACGAAGAAGTCATGATTTGACCATCAATAAAACTGAACCCACAAACCATTAAAGCACCTATGCCAGGCTCTTACCATGTAGTAAGTCCCAAAAAGATCATTTTGATGGCTGTTTTGGGTACTAGTCTAGGTTTTTCTCTTTTTGGGGGGTGGGAAGGAGGTTGGGTAAATTTTGCCATGATCTTATTTTAATACTTTTAAATAATGTTTTTACCAGTGTAGTAAGTGAAAAGTAAATTACAAAGGAAACTTTCTTAGCCAGATGAATAAGTACAGTACTTTGGATTGTTCAAAAAATGTATTATATCCCTAAATTTTCAGAGCCAAAGCTATCTAATATGGAATTATTTATTGACAGCTTGTCAAAAGTTCTTAGAAATTTGCTACTACAAAAGCTATACCTAAGAATTTTCCATAATGGTCTTAAAAGAAAGATACTACTTAAGTTGTACTACAGAAAGAGATAAGCAGATACACTTTAATATAATAGCATGACAGTGATTTATCAAAAGACCTATAAAATGAGTTCTTACATATTCAAGAGTTATTAAAAATAATATTTTGGCCAATCCATAATTAGAAACAGAAGTTGACAATACGAAATAGTTGTACAACTAATAATGCTAGAGAGCTATGGTTTGGTAGTTTCAAGTTAACCCTTACTTGTCCAAAACCAAACTAAACCCCTAAAAATACTTAGCCAGTATAAACCCGTAGTATTTGCCCAATTTTCAGTACTTACTATAATCATTGCCCTAATATTTAAAACCTCATCCAAAGGGTAAGGGATAGTCATTTACTAACTGGTATATGTGTTTGTTTCTCATTGTGTAAAAATGTCCTTATTTAAGTCACAAAACAGTTTAGACTCTGCTATGTAAAAGAAAGTTCTGAAGTTGTCTGTTTTGCACTGAACTTTATGGCTTTCAACACTTCTCCCTCCCCACCCAAAACACATTCAACATGTTATATGAAAAAGTTACTAACTGAGCTACAGGTATTAAATACCCCAAAATTAACAGCTTATAAATAATTTATTTTATTTAACAATCTATACAGGGGTGGGGAACCTGGGATCTTAAGGTCACATGTGGCCCTCTGGGTCCCTGGGTGAGACCTTTTGGTTGAGTCCAAGTTTTACAGAACAATCCTTTTATTAAAGGAATTTGTTCTGTGAAGTTTGGATTCAGTTGAATGGCTGCACTTGAGAACCTAGGGGGTTACATGTGGCCTTGAGGCCACAGGTTCCCCATCCCTGATTCTAGAAAGTTTGCAGGCATCAGCAATTCCAGCGCAATTCCAGGTGCACCTGGGAATTCAGGAATCTCTGTAGAGCTGTTAGTGTAGTGAAACTTATAGATAAAATCCATGTATACTTTTGATAACATGTGATGGAATTTCTCTAAAAATTTACCTTATTGATTTCATTTTCAGCAAACTAACTTTGGTCACTTAACATGGCTTTTATTGTTCCCTGATATTAAAGTATGCTCCCTTTTTCAATGAATTCATGACCACCGGAAGATATCAGTTTCACATCTGGGCCCTCACCCCCACATTATGTTTTCTTTTCACCATCCATCATTAACTTATGAAATTATATTTTGTTTTCACAGGAAACATCTGTGGAGTTTTAGGGAAACATCTTATCAGTTCTGCAGTGTCTGCAGCTTGGTCCTAGATCACCGCCACAGCCCTCTGTTCCCAGAACCATCCCCTAATCTGCCACCCCAGGCCCCAGCCATTGAGTGTCTTCTTGGGCAATGGAAGTAATCATTTCAATAAAAATTTATTAAGCTGCTTGCTCGGTGCTGGTCACTGTGTTAAGTGATAGGGGAGACAATGTACAAATGACCAGGTACAGAGAAACTATATACAGGCTATGTTGGAGATAATCAACAGAGAGAAGGCACTAGAATGAGGGGAATTAGGAACCTTCCTGTAGAAGGTTGAATTTTAGCTAGAACTTGAGGGAGGCTAGGAACTTGAGGCAGATGTGAGGAGAAAGAGCATTACAGCCATGAGGCACAGTCAGCGAAAATGCCTGGAGTTGGGAGATGAGGAATAGCACGTTTAGCTGGTGTCACTGGATCACAAGGCACAAGTGTAGGGGGGTGGTAGGAGGAGAGAGAGGATGAAGGAGTTTAAGGTGTAAGAAGACTGGAAAGGTGGAGGGTGGCACAGGTTATCAAGGGCTTTGGATGTCAAATGGGATTTTATATTTGATTGTGGAATGTGATTGAGAGTCACTGGAATTTGTTGAGAGGGAATGGTGTGACATGGTCAGGTCTATAATAGAGAATTTCACTTTGAAAAGTGAAATTTAGGAAAGTAAACAGGTTAAATACCAGTAAAAACCTAAGTAGTTAAATCGTTGTTTACATGCTTCCAGGTCTAGACAAAGTAATTGTTTTGTAGGAACTGTCACTTAATCTGATGACCATTAAGAGAACAAGTAGAGAACATTTAGGGACAACTTTTCACAAGGATGATCAAACAAATGGGTTTGTTTGTTTGAGGAGGGAAGGAGAAGAGTGAAGGGCAGTCGAATTCATATTTCTTAAAACAGAATATCACAGTTGAAGCTCATCCAAGCAATGCAGTGGGTCATGGGTTCCTGCATTCCAATGTAAGCCCCTTCAGGAAAGGGACTGTTTTTCTCTTTTTACTTATATTTATGTTTCCAGCTCTTAGCCCAGAATCTGGCACATAGTAAGTGCTTAACAAATGCTTGTTGTCTGACTCTCTGGCAGAGGAAGTGTTGTCCAGAAACACATTTATAACTGGGATGAACAAAATTGATGTACAAGCACTTCCCCTTGAAAAACTTCACTTTATCTGAGGCTCACGAAAAACACGAGAGGTCATTCAAGGGGATAGTATTATTGTGAGAAGAGTTTCTTAACCTGGGCCCCTGAATTTAATTTAATTTATTTAAATTAATTAATTAATTAAATTTTAAAAATTAAAAATTTTTATGACCACTATTTCAACATAATTAGTTTCCTTTGTAATCTTGTATGTTTTCTTTTATTCATTTACAAATTTGTTTATGAGATCCATGACACAAAAAAGGTTAAGAATTCTTTTTTGTAGTATCCACGTGGAGTGGGGAGTGGGTAAAATTAGATGGATTCATGGATAGAAAGAAAAGGAACCTTGGATTTTGTAACATTCTCTGTATCTTCTTTGGTTCTAAATTCTTCACTTATCCATAGATCTGACAGATAAACTATTCCATGCTTTCCTAATTTATTTATGGTATCACCCTTTATGTGTAAATCATGTACCCATTTTGACCTTATCTTGGTATATTATATGAGATGTTGATCTATATCTAGTTTATGCAATACTGTTTTCCAGTTTCCCCAGAAGTTGTTGTCAGATAATAAGTCTTTGTTCCAAAAGCTTGGATCTTTGGGGTTATCATGGTCATTTACTATAATGTAATTTGTACTTAATTTATTCTACTGATCCACCACTCTATTTCTTAGCCAGTACCAGATTGTTTTGACAATTACTGCTTTATAACACAGTTTGAGATATGGTATGTTTAGACCACCCTCCTTCACATTTTTTTTCATTGATTCCCTTCATCTCCTTGTTCTTCCAGATTAATTTTGTTATTATTTTTTCCAATTCTATAAAATAATTGTTTGATAGCTTAATTGGTAAATGTCTAAAATGGTAAGTGTCTGGAACAATCATCTCACTTCTTAGATGAGGGCTTTGGGAACAGTGATATGGTAGAAGGGGGGTAACACCTGAGGTTCTGAAACTCCAAATTCAATGTCTTCTCATTTTACCCATTCTTTATCCATCAATTAGCATTATTGGAACTGGTTATATATATGAAGTTCTTTTAAATGAAGAGAATGGGAAGGATTGACATTGGAGGAGATCTGGAGACTTACTAATGTCTCACCTGGACAAGAGTGGGGAAAGGGAGTTTTTTCTAACCTTGTTGGATGGTTGATCAGATTTTGTGCTTGTGGAAGAGATGATTTGAGGGATTTCCATGACTGTTCTTCCTAGGAGGAACTCTTCTCTGAAGATAGCAATATATTAAAAAATAATCAATTTGCCAAAATTAGATTAATATCAGAAATATAAAGACAGATTAACTTTAAGATAACAAGACAGTGAATCACATAAGCCAACAAAACAATAAAAATATATATTGATAGATGCAGAAAATGTGTTTCACAAATTATAGTCATATGTGTTAAAAACTCTGAAAGTGTAGACCCAGAGGAAGGAACTCACTATTTGACAAAAACTGATAGGAAAACTGGACAGTAGTCTGGTAGAAATTAGGTTTACCCCAATATTTTTAATCATAAACTAAGATAAGTTTTGAATGGATACATAACCTAGACATTAAGGTCAAACCATAAACAAATTAGAAGAACAAGAAAGAAATTATCTTTCAGAACTATGGATAGAAAAAACATTGATGACTAAACAATCAATAAAGAGGAACACACTACTAAATAGGCAATTCTGATTACACAAAATTTTTAAAAAAAGATTTTGCACAAACCAGTACAATATAGATATGATTAGATGGGAAGCAGGTGAGGAAAAAAAACCTATAAAGTTTCTCCAATAAAGTTTCTCTAATAAAGGTCTCACATCCAAGATCTCAAAGAAATTGTTTCAAAGAATCAAACAAGTGGAACCTCAAAAGAGTGATAAAATATACCTCTCACCTGTTGGCTGCAATGTATTAGACCTGAGATGCAGAATGAGGATTACTTTCTCAGACATGGCCAATTTTTAATTTGTTTTGCTAGACTATAAGTACTTGTTGCAACAGATGATTTCTACCTGGACAGGGTTGGGTTGGCTTGGTGGATTAATGGATGGGAATAAATATCAAAAAAGCACCAGAAAACATTTTCTTTCAATGTACAGAAAACAACACTAAAGGAGACACAAAAAAATTAGAACAGCCAAGTTACTACCTTGTTCTTTAATTTAATGCATACGTGTGTGTGTGTATACATCTATACATATATACACACACATTTGTACATGCATGTATGTATATGTATGCAAAAGCAAGCTGTGCATAAAAGAAGTTTATAATTTCTTATATAAGACTCAATCTTTTTTACATTGCAGTGTTTTCTTAGTTAATGATTAAGTCCAGAATTAAAAAGAGAGGAAATTAAAGTGACAGGAATGAAGGGAGCTTGTTGTTTTACAAAGTAGTGATTATTAAAACTACCAGTTAAAAAAAAAGGAAAAGTTGATTGGTGACTTAGTTGAAATAAGCAAAACCTAGAAGAAAAGGAATACAGCCCCCTCTCTTTTTTTTTGAGAAACTCAGAAAGGGAGATTTCTCAGTGAGGGACTCTTTTTTGAGGGGGGGGGAACAAAAGCTTCTTGGAGACATGGAAAGCAGTTTGATGGGAATCAGGACTAGTATCTTATAATACTATCTTATATTATTATAATAATTAGTATTTTAATAGTATCTTATGTTATTATATAATAAATTCCAAATGTATTAGCAGTCTAAGTATGGAGTGAACCAAAAGACTTTTTGGAAACCCTGTATAAAAGGTCATGTAATTAAAAAAATCAAGGGAAAATGGAGCATCATTTCTTTCACAACAGACTTCAGGTAAAAATCAATGACTAGTGTTGCCTCTACACGTTTGAAGCTAAAACATACTTCTTTTCTATTGAAACAAAAAAACCCTGAACACATATCACTTATGCTGATAATGGAAAAGACTATATTCTATGGTTTTGCTTACCTGTTTTCTATGGAAAGATCCTGTAGGGCTCTTGTATATTGGGAAGTGATCAGGGTGCCACAAAGAATTGAATCAGTTTTACAAAGGGAGTAAGAGGAAAAGGAGCTTAGAGCTGCCCTGTATCCCACACTGAGTGAGGAGAAAGGCAGATTTTGCTTCCTTTTAACTGAAGCTAAGAATCTACTTTTAGTTTCAGAATTAATATGGGTGAGGTTAGGGGAGATTTAAGAAATAAAGGAACAATTTGGATTTCAGAATCAGTAGAAAGAAGGTGAAGGGTTCCCCTTTTATTTCAGTTCCTTGTCTCTAGTTCAGATTTGCCTTCTACACTTAATAAATTTTGACCATCTCCCTGTGCAGAAAACTCTCCATCTTTTGTCCTGGTGTCACATGTTACTACATTTTCACAATGTCGACCCCTTGATTCCTTGGATGTGACATTTGTTAACATGAAAATATGAGTCCTCCCCAGATCATGCTCACTCCTCTAATTCTCCCCTACTTTTAATAATGTCATTGTTATCCTGAGTTCCAGACTCAGAGATTCCTTGCAGCCATCATCCTCCTAGGAAGCCAAGTTTAAAACCTTGGCATCCTCTTGGATTCTTCATCTCCCTTTGTCACTCCCTATTTAAGCAGTCATCATGTGACTTGGAGAATAGAAATAGAGAAAATAGGAAAAGCAGCTTTCTGGGGAAAGGTGATGAGTTCTGATTTGTGGAAGATGATTTGATTGTTGGGAATGTTGAGCACAATGTGCCAGTCAAAATGGATGAATGAACGAATAAGCACTCAAGTTCATACCATATATTGTTACATTAGATAATTAAGGTAGACTGAAGCAGACAGCTTTGAGCACATGTATTTTGTTGGCAAGGATAGCAATTACCCATCAAAAGGATCTCTTGTCTTCTCCGTCAGTCAGAAGACCACAAAATAAGAATTATTAGCATTTCTATACCTTGGGAAGTACAAGAGAACAAGGAACAGGAAGCATAAAATAGTACAATTGGTAACAAAGTTGGAAGTGTCATAGATAATGGAAAACAGTACCATTGGATGCAAGGCAAGAATGCAGGACACGCAACAACTCCTTTTTCCATCTTGTTGGTATGGAAAACTCATTGGTGGTGTCCACCTGTGTGGTTAGCTAGTCACAGAGATAATAGTTCAGACTTTCTTGAAGGACAGCCAGCACTGCAGAGATAACAGACATCCTGTTGCTCACATACATCTTGCAAGGATTGTTGGTGAGATACCAGATCTCCCTTAAAGTCAAATGGGCAGTAAGATGTGTTGAGATAATGTAGTTCTGTGACTTAAGGTGATTTGTGGAATAACTTACCTCAGAGAGAAAAGCTGAACTTCTGAACTTAATTCAAAGACATGGCATAGGCAATCAATTACAAAATGGAATCAGAATCAATTTGATTTTCTCCATACAAAGCACTGTACTAAATATTAGAGATTCAAATAGGAATGCAAGAGAATTCTTGCTCTGAAAAAGCTTACATGATAATAATAATAGATCTAGTTGGTTAGAGGGGATATACTGCTGAGTTCAAGAAATAGTTAGCAGTCTAGTTTGACTAGAAGATAAAGTTCATGAGTGGGATAATAGGATTTTCATCTGTGTGGGATCTTAGGGCTCATCTAGTTCAATTTCCTTGTTTTATAGATGAGGAATTCGGCTTATCTAACTGAGGATAAGTGGCTTCTCCTTGCTTTACAAAATGGCACAATTCAATGGATTTGAAGTCAGATCTTCAGATTCCAAACTCAGTGCTCTTTCCAAGATACCGTACTTGGGGATAGAGACAGAACCTGATTTTGCTGCTATATGGAACTCCTGAATAAAGTTCCTACCACCAATTCAGGTCAACGTCTTCTCTGCAACTTAGTCTTGGAGTTGCCTAGAGCATTGAGTGGTGATTCCATTTTGTCAAGTTCACACAGCCAGTTTGTTTTAGAGATAGGACTGCATCCCAACTCTTCCTGGGTCCAAGGCTGCCTCTTTATTTACCTCATTATTCTGCTTCTCATCACCAAGCTCAGAGTACTGTGGAAAGAGTCTTGAAAGGTAGACTAGACCTACAATGCGGAGGGCTTTAGATGTCTTCCTAGGAATTTGTTTCAGCTTAGAAGTAACGAGGAACTGATGAAGATTTATTTTTAACTTTTATTTACATTTTTTCCCCCAGTTACATGTAAAAAACAATTTTTAATATTCATTTTTAAAACTTTGAGTTCTAAATTCTCTCCCTTCCTCCCTCTCCCCCACCCCATTGAGAAGGCAAGCAATTCAATATAGGTTATATATGTGTAGTCATGCAAAATATATCCATAATAGTCATGTTGTGAAAGCTGACTACCCCTTCCCCCTGTTATCACTTTCTCCCTTCTGTCACCCCCACCCTTCCCTTATTGCCTTCCACTCCTACTTTCCTGTAGAGCAAGATATCTCTTTACCCAGTTAAATATGTATGTTGTTCCTTCTTTGAGGCAATTCTGATAAAAGTATGGTCACTCACTCCCTCTCACCTCCCCCCTCTTCCCCTCCATGGTAAAAGTTCTTTTTTGCCCTTTTTATGTGAGATAATTTATCCTATTCAACCTCTCCTTTTCTCTTTCTCTTAGCACATATTTCTCTCACTCTTTAATTTTATTTTTTAGATATCATCCCTTCATATTCAACTCATGCCTGTGCCTCCTATCTATATTTATATATCTATATATATATCTACACACACACACACACTCCATTTAACTTCCCCAATAATGAGAAAGGTCTTAGGAGTTACAAATATCATTTTCTCATGTAGGAAGTTTAAAATTATTAAGTCCCTTATGATTTCCCTTTTTTATTTCCCTTTTTAAACTTCTCTTGAGTCATATATTTGAAAGATAAATTTTCTATTCAGCTCTGGTCTTTTCGTCAAAAATGCTTGAAAGTCTTCTGTCCCTTTGAATACCCATTTTCTCCTGAAGGATTATATTCAGTTTTGCTGGGTAGGTGATTTTTTGTTGTAATCCTAAATCCTTTACCCCCTAGAATATCACATACCAAGCCCTCCAAACCTTTAGTATAGAAGCTGCTAAATCTCATGTCCACCTGACTGTGGCTCCACAATACTTGAATTGTTTCTTTCTGTCTGCTTGCAATATTTTCTCCTTGACCTTGGAACTCTGGAATTTGGCTATAATATTCCTGGTAGTTTTCATTTGTGAATCTCTTTCAGGAGGTGATCAGAAGATTCTTTCAATTTCTATTTTACTAATTTTCCTTGATAATTTCTTGAAAGATGATTTCTAGGCTATTTTTTTAAAATCATGGCTTTCAGGAAGTCCAGTAATTTTTAAATTATATTTCCTGGATCTATTTTTCAGGCCAATTGTTTTTCCAGTGAGATATTGTGAGGAGTGTCCCCTCTCCATTGTGACCTTCAAGCTTTGCTCTGCTAGTGCTCCTCCTTACCCTGGGACTGCCACCCAGGACTATGTCCTGGATCTGAGTATGAGCAAAGCAACAGTGTCCTTAACCCCTGTAATCTCCTTCTGATCAGTTGTTCAACTCCATACCTTCTGTGGGCTGAGAGCTCCAGAAGCAGCTGCTGCAACTGCTGCTGATTCGGTCACTCTCAAGGCCTCCTCCAGGTTGTGCTGGTGTGCCCTGCACTGGACTGCACTCCACTCTTACTCTGGTACAACAGACCTTTCCTGCTGACCTTCCAAGTTGTCTTGGGCTGGAAATTTGTTTCATTCTGTCTTTTTGTGGATTCTGATGATTTAGAATTTATTTACAGTCATTTAAAAAGTATTTTGAGGGATTTGGGGTAGAACTCAGGTGAGTACTGGCCTTTATTCCACCATCTTGGCTCTGTCTCTCACCAATGAAGATTTTCGAGAAGGGGCATAAGATGGACAAACATCTGCCTTAGGAAGATTATTTTGGTAGCTGTGGTGAAGGAAGGATTGGCAAAAGAGAACACTTTTAATTAAATTTTATTTTTTTCCATGAACAAAAATCTCTTTTCCTTACCTCTCCCCTCTCCCCCATCTCATTGAAAACAAATGTAAACAAACCTTGTAACAACTATGAAAAGTCAAGCAAAATAAATTCCCTCATTGACCACAACCCCAAAATAGATGGCTCATTCTGCACCATGATGATATTACCTTTTTGTCAGAGGTGGGCAACATGCTTCGTCATCAGTCCTCTTAAATTGTGTATCAGTTAATTAATGTATATTAAGACCTTACTTGGTGCAGCTATATGGCACAGTGGATAGAGAGCACCAGACCTGGAGTCAAGATGACTTATTTTTCTTTGTTCTAATCTGGCCTCAGACACTTACTAGCTGTATGGCGCTGGGCAAGTCATAGGCCTGTTTGCCTCAATTTCTTCATTTGTAAAATGAGCTGGAGAAAGAAATGGCAAACTACTCCAGTATCTTGACCAATAAGCCCCAAACAGGGTCATGAGGAATTTGACACAACAGAACAACAACAAAAGAGTTTACTATGTGCCAGATACTAAGTGCTGCTGATGTAAACAAAGGCAAAATAAGTTTCTGCTCTCAAGGAGCTCATAGTCTAATAAGGGAGAGTCATTATAGTTGGTTGTTGCATAGATCAGAGTTCTTAAATCATTCACAGTTGTTTGTCTTTGTAGAGTTTTTATTATATAAAATGTTTGTCTGGTCTTCTTTTCTCTACATCAGTTTATACAAGTGGGAAGACAGACTTTTGAGCTAGAGGGAAGAATTAGGAAGCTATTATAATAGTCCAGGAAGGAAGCTGTCAAGACCTTACTGAAGACAGTAGCTTTTCTAAGTTACAGGAATCTGCTACAGCATTGTGTACAGTATAAAAATAGCAACTAAAGAAAGATGAAATGAAGATGAAATTATATTTGATTCTAGAACTGGAGTTCTTGATCTTTCTTTGTTATGTCATGGTGACACATAACAGTCAGTTAAATCCTTCTCAAAACAGGGGCTCAATTCATATTCTACTGGCATTAGTCAAGGCTTACTCAGCTCTTTGAATTCTGTTAGCTTTTAATTTCCTCTTGGTCAATTTCATTCACTACGTATTGAGTGAGTGAGTTCTTTGGGACTATTCTAAGAAGGTAACCAACATCTGCCAACCTAAATGGGACTGGGTAGCAGTCACATAACTTGAAGTTACCATTTTAACAGAATTAGTTCATAATTCTCGGTTTAAATTTCAATCCAAGGGAAGGGCACACTGCAACAGGTGTAGTTATTCCTGTGCTTAGATCAGTGCCTGGCATGAAGCTGATGCTTAATATAGCAGATGATTAATAAATATCTATTGATTGGTTGATTCATGGATCAACCCATGGGTTTTTAAGTTAAGGCTTCTCCTATGTTTTTAAGAGTTGGAGACTAAAACAACTGTTTTAAGAGTTAGAGACCAAGACGTAAAACTATTAATCATTTTTCAGAAAGCCTGCTGAGAGTGCAGATGGTATGACCCAAACCATCACCCAGGAAAATACAAGTAGCAGGGCAGACCTGCTGTTGGGGAGTTCAGCTCAGCAAATGGTATGTGTGGTGCACTGAGAAGAGAGCTAGTTAATAGGGAGAAATCTGCTATTTATTCTTTCAATTTCAAAATTTCATATTTCTGTGTTAAGATCATCCTTGGATTGTCATGGGGAGAGTGGTGGTATGTGGAAAGTGTGCCTAAAACCAGGAGTTTTATTGACTTGACCTCTGTGAATTAAAAATTTTTTTTGATATAATTTGATTTAATTTTGTTATAATTTGATTAAATATAATTGTATTTCAATATAATTGGTTTCCTTTATATTCCTATGTATCTTAATCATTTAACAATATTTTTCTGAGAAGTGATTCATAGATCTTACCAGACTGGACTGCCAAAGCAATCCAGGACATAAAGAAGGTTAAGAACCCCTGGACTAAATTCAGACCAATGTACCTTCCCAGCCTGCCTCATAATTAGTCAATGGTACAGACCACATTGCTGAGGAAATCCTATGTGAGGCCCAGGTACAGTCAGAACCTCTCTAGAGGTAGAGCCATTCTTGGAGGAGCAGGATGAGAAGACCAAACAATGGCAGGGGAGTTAGGTGTCCAGACTATGCTAGGATGTTACCAGGAGCTAGGAGAGAAAGAAGAGGGAAGAGAGGTGAGTTTAATGTGGGAGCCTTTCCTTAATCCCCTTCTCATCATTACTAGAAGGTCAGAAAATCACCTTTTGGGAGGCTGGTCTCATTTCTTTTCCCTCCTCCTCCCTCTTTGGAATCCCACAGACGGAGGACATTTGGGGCTAAGAAATAGTTTATAGGACCTATAGTCTCAGTAAAGCCTCCCCTGTCCTGGGATGGACTGTGTGATCTCATGAGACAAATGAGGAGGGACCAGGTCTCTAAGGCCACCCAATATGAAGTGAGAGAAGAAGTCATTGTAGGACTATTGGGTATGTGGGACTATTGGGTGAGGGCTCTGATTGGGGATGGGGAGGTATGGAGAGATTTCTTACCAGAGTTGGAAGGACATTTGTTTTTTGTCTTTCCTGAAATTGAGAGAAACACAATCAATTCTTGGTACTAGGCTTTAAGACTGGCATTCCTAAGCTTAGCCCAGTTTTTACAGCAGATCTCACCACAGCTTTGGGAATGACCTAATTAAATAGGCTAGGAGCAGCCAGCCTGAATATCCTCTTCCTGCTTTCTGGCCTCTAACTTTGGAGTGAGCTCTGTACTCCATTCAGCCTTAGATCCCCAAATATCCCAGTCCCATCCCAGTCCAGAACTTTGTTCCCACTCAGCATAACTAGATATGTATCTTCCATTGGTTATTACAACTCATGACCTAACTATTATAAATGGAGTCTCCAGAAAGGATCAAAGGTAGACTAGAAACCCTGAAAATCCTAGAATCAAAGGCTCAGAGATTTATATTTAGAGATGGATAGAACTTGAATGTAATGTTCTCCCTCTCTCTCTCTCTCTTTCTCTCTCTCTCTCTCTTTTTTTTTTTTTTTAACAAATGAGGATGCTGAGGCCCAGTGTCATGGAGAAGTAATTCACCTAAGACCATAGTGGTAATAGTATAGTCAAGATTGGAATTCAGGTCATCTGACTCCAAATTCTATTTTAAACATAGATCTCAAAAGTCAATGTGACATAGAAGCTAGAACGCTGACTTGATGTCAGAAAGACCTGGTTCTTAATAAGGATATTATCTCCCTTTCACAGATGAGAAAACTGAGGCATGGAGAAGTTAACTCTGCCTGTGGTCACAGAGTTAGTAGATATCTGTGGCAGAATATGGAGTTGGAATTTCCCAGCTCCCAGGTAAGGAGAGTCAGATACAGATACAGAGAGAGACAGAGAGAAAGAGATAGATAGAGACAGACACAGACACACACACACACACACACACACACACACACAGAGAGAGAGAGAGAGAGACACACACACACACACACACACAGAGACAGAGACAGAGAGAGAGAGAGAGAGGATAATGATTTTTTTGGATGTTCCAGATATGTAGGAGAAGCCATATCTTTAACATGTCCATGATTTCTAGCTTGCCTCCATAGAGACTTCAGAAACTTTCTCTTGATTTCTTGCCTTTTCAATGGGTAGGGAAGGGGTGAAGGGAGGGAGAGGATCTGAAAGTGAAAATAAAAATAAAATTTAAGGAAAAAGAAAGAAAGTTACTTTCCCTGGAGTAAGATTGAAACCTTTCTCTTGGTTAAGCTGAGATCTCATCTTGTTCCCTTCTAAAGGGTTATGGTGGAGAGAGCCTAAATTTGCAAGTGTAAGCAAAGGGAGAGCAATGCCAGTTTAGTTCTGAATCTATTAAACTCCTCCTAGACCAACAATATTTTTGGGGGAGACAGGTTTAATTCTAGCCCAGCAATGCTTTTGAAGATTGGAGAAAAGAGCACCTAATCTCATGCTGTTCCTAGCACCTTCGTGTCCCTTCCTGCCCCCAAACCATCCAAGAACCAGATATGTTTAAACAACCTATGTGGATGTCTTGGACAAGGCTTACATATATCTTACACAAACCAGTAATTCTATCCATTTAAGGTATCCCTTATATGGCCTCCAGCCTGGACTCTGCTGAGCCCAGTCTGTTCATACTCTTTTTTAGATCCTCTCTCCCTACCCCCAACTCACCTCTCAGGTATGCACAATTAAAGTTACTACAGGTAGCTTTATTCTGTAGGTGGATAGTGTTGAGGCCATTGGCTTCAAAACTTGAGATATTGAAGACCTCATATGGTGGGACCAAGACTTCCCCTTCTGATTTATTGTATGATAAATGTTCAGTGTGAGCCCCAAGGCAAGTGGTAAAATGGAAGAGAGTCCCTGAGCTCTTCGAATAATCTCTGGCCACGTTTATGTTTTTAGATGATGAGGTAAATTGACCAAAGCGCATTTCTCTTTTCTTATCAGGATAGACTTTGTGCTTTATGCCTCTGTAAACAGGAATACATTTTCCTCCAAGTTTTTGGATGGCTCGTGTCAAATAAAAATGGAAAGCCTTGAAATGGAAACTTTTCATGTAGTCATCTGTGGAGGAACAGCAGGTTCTGACATTTTCATTAAATTTCGAGTAAAATGGAATTTTAGCCTTAGAGTCAGGGTCAGTGTAAGCGATGACAGCAATTTCAAAAGGCTTTTCAATGGGCCTCTTATTGAAATTCAGGTTCTCTCTTCTCTTCTCTGCTTTCTCCCACACATCATTTAACTGAGCATCTACTTTTCTTTCTTTAGCCAAGAGTTCTTCTGCCTTCTTCATCATGTCCTCTTCACATCCCATATACTGGTCATCAAAAGCATTGGGTTGAAGGTTCATGTAAATTGTCTTAAATCCAACTTTTATCTGCAGAAAAAATGGAAATTTCAGCTACAATCAGAATTTCAACTCAATATTACTAATAATTTATAAAGGAAGACTGCATGCATGTGTGTACGCACATCTGCTCACATGTACACATGCACTTGCTCATATACATACACACATACCTCACTGTCCCTTATATGCATGAACCATTTTATTTGGCCACCCAAAGAGAAAAAAGCATTGTGTTATATGTATAGTGAATCACCAGTCAGCTGGGGTATGTTCAAAATTTTAATTTCAGAGGTGACTTGGAGGAACGAGAAATAAGGACTTGAGAAGAGGGTATCTCATTTGCCTGGGTTTTGACCTCTTCAAAACCAAGGACTCTCTTTGCTAGGGAACAGCATGATACTTTGGGCAGAATGATGGGTTTGGAATCGGAGCACCTAGGGTCAGAACTTGGCTCTGTGTTTGGGTGAGCCCCTCCGCATACCCATCTTCCTCATCTGTAAGAAAAGGAGTTTGAACGAATTGACTTTTGAGGTCCTTCCAGCTTTGTCTACCATCCTACGTTTGACTCCAAAGTCACTACCTATTCTCCCCCAGGCTTATTTGGACTTTCCCTTTTATTAGACCATGAGGTTAGAGTGAAACAGAATTATACTTGAAGAGTGAAAAATGAAGGGTAATGGGGAAGTCCCGGCAAATATAGTCTGAGGGGAGATATTATGATATTATAATATTCTTAACAATAAGAATATTCAGAATAATATTGGACTTTCTTTGCTAGGGAACAACATGATACTTTGTGCAGAACAATGGGTTCAGAACACCTAAGGACAAAACTTGGCTCTTTGTTTGATCCTGGGTGAACCACTTCCCATGCCCAGCTTCCTCATCTGTAAGAAAAGGAGGTTGAACTAATTGACCTTTGAGGTCTTTTCAGCTTTGTCTGTGATCCTACAGACTCCAAAAATGGTACCCATTCTCCCCCAGGCTTATTTGGACTATCCCTTTGATTAGACCATGAGGTCAGGGGAAACAGAATTATACTGAAAGAGTGAAAAATCAAGGGTAGTGGGGAAGTCCTGGCAAATATGATCTGAGGGGAGATAATATTCAGAAGGGTTGTGAGGTTATGAGAAAAAAAAGCAAAATGGGCAAAAGCAGCTAACACTCAGGATTATATTCAGATTATATTCAACATTGCTAGTGTGAAAGAAAGGTTGGGGCTGTTGTGTATGATGGGGTGATTCTACAAAATGAAATAGGCTGGGGAAAGGTAAAGGGAATAATTATATTATGAAAATGGGACATGAAAGGAAGAACTGATTCAGAGGAAACAGGTGAGGGTGGAGGGCTGGTAATGGAATCTTATTCTCATCTGGGATGAAGAGGAGATAATGTGTACATCTGAGAGGGTTTAGAAGTTTTCTGAACACATAGATAGGTGAGAAAACTGGGGGACAGGGTGGGGTAGGGACTTTTAGAGGGGTCTATAGATTGAGATTTGGGAGGGTAGGGGGAGAGGATGGGTGAACTTTTGGAGAAGTGTGTGGATTGAGATTCTGGGAAGTAAAGGGAGGGTATGGGGGACTCTTGGAGAGGTGGATGAAGTGAGAAGGTAGGAGGGTGGGGGGAGAAGATAATGTAATAGAAAAAGAGTAAAAAGAGAGGCTAAGAAAGAAAATAGTGAGTAAAAAGATGGAGAGAAAGTCACAAATAGTAATTATAACTTTGAATGTGAGTAAGATATTTATAGCAGTTCTCTTTGTGGTGGCAAAGAATTGGAAATTGCAGGGATCCCCATCAGCTGACGAATGGCTAAACAAATTATGATGTATGGTTGTGATGGACTACCACTGTCTTATAACAAATGATGAGCTCAATGACCTTAGAAAGACATGGAAAGATTTCCATGAAATAATGAAATGAAGTGAGTAGAACAGTAACAGCAATATTGTTTTAAGAACAACTTTGAGTGACTCAGTCATTTTGACTACTATAAACACAGAAATTAAAAATAAAGAACATGTGAAGAAAGACACCATCTGCATCACAAGTGTCCTTTGACTCTCCTGTCAGCTTACTGAATTGTGATAGAAAGCCTTTTAATTGCTTAATGGGCGAGAACTGAATGCACATACAAAAGGCACAGGCCATTTTTCTTTTTTCCCTTGGCAGCTTTTGAATGACCCTCCAGGAGCAGAGAGAGGTAAGAGAGACGGCAGGAGCTGACTGCTCCTTCCATCAGTCTCACTCTGCACCTAGGCTGCCTTGTGGCGTGACACCACTTTTTCTTCCTCTTGCGTTTGCTCATCCCTGATCTTAGGTAACTGAGCATCAGAGACAGAAGAGAATAGGGCCATCATCTTGTAAGGTTTGAAAGATCGGCAGAAACAGTAGAGTTCAGCAACCATATACCAGAACAGAGTCTACTGTTGGTCATGGTATCCAAGCATGGCAAGGAGCCAGCTCTGAGGACTGACCTGCTTGAACCAGCCCAGCACTGGATTGACCTGAGTCCTATAATCATGGGGTGGCTAAGCCTCACTCAGAAGTGACTTGAGATAAAAGGCTCTCAGAGTCGGGAAGTACTACCCACCTTAGGCTGGGGTAGTAGAGAGAATGTTTTAGAACTACTACTGTAAGTTTGAACCCATTCTCCCCACGGACTGAAATGATATAGGACAGTGTGATTCAGGAGTTGGAATTCTTACACTGGGCTCTTGTTTATATATATATTTTTTCAATAAATATCCCTCTGTAAGAGTTAATTCATGTTAATTCATATTGAGAAACGAAGTGGCCAAATTGATATTGGGAGATACTAAATGGTGATTGATGTTAGGGGAAGATGGTGGATTCATTCATTAGGTATAGGAATAGAAGGCACCCCAATCTCTCAAAGGCCCCTAGAACCCTTGAGGGAAGCACTTGTCAGTCATGCTCTGGGGATCTGACTAGCCATTGCTAGCTGGGATTGAAAGAGTGAGCTTTGAACCTATCTGCTCCATAATTTTGCTGTGGGATTTGATGATCAATGATAATCTAAAGCACAAACCCTCATGTTAGAAATATGGCAAAGCAAGAGATTCTTTGAATTTGAGAAGGATTCATAGAGGGTATGACAATGAATGAGACTAAAATATTAAACACTTTGGGATGACTTTGATTTATATATGTCTCTATGGACAGCTATCATAGAACCACAGAGTTAGAGCTGGAAGGTGCTTTAGAGTCCAATCTCCCCATTTTACAGATGAAGAAACTGAGGCATTGAGAAGTTAAGTAAGTTGCACAGGATAACACAGCTAGTAATTGTCTGAGATGGTGCTTTAACTGAGATCTCTCTGACTCCAAGTCCGGTGGTCTATTATACCACACTGCCAGTCAGGTGTGAGAGAGAGCATTGCATAGTACATAGGGGACATTTCTAAAGTCAGGGTAACCTGAGCTCAAGTCTTATCGGACACACACTAATGATATAACTATAACATAGTTTTATATATATAGAGAGTCATATAACCCTGGACAAGTTATTTAATCTTTTAGCATTCTAGTAATTTCTCTGTAAGTTGCAGAGAAGTCAATCAACAAGCATTTAAGTGCCTTCCGTGTGCACTAAAAATACAAATAAAGGCAAAGAACATAGACTTTACCCACAAGGAGTTTGTAGAGAGAGACAACATGTAAACAACTATGCATAAACAAGGGAAATACAGGATATATTGTGAGAGAAATGAGTATTTCATATATCTACCTAATCATTGAGATTCATGTTCTCCCCTTCTATTTCCTCATTCAGAAGTAAACCCCTGAAGGTTATTCAGCCACTCTCTGCAAGGACATTGCTGATAGATGAGATTGCCCAAATCTTTGATCTTGGGGGGACTCCACCCAACTAGGAGACCTTACAAAAAGAATCCAGTCTAAGTGAGATCTTGCCCATAGGAAATAAGACTCTGTCTGTCCTTGAAGCCTCCATTAGAATTTAGGGTGACCCAGTTTATGAAGGGGGAAACCAAGCATGTGGTCTGGGTAGAGATGGATTCTTTTTTCCAGATTGTTTGAGGTGGCTGAGTCTCATGATGAGGTCATGTTCTCTACAGGAGGAATAGAAGACTTTGTCCACCTCCTTAATATGTCCAAACCTTCCCCCCCTCCCCAAATTGATTGCTAACCAGTCAAAATTGATTTTCATCCTCAGGGACACACTCTTTTCCAAAGGCTTTTTAAATATTCAATATTTTCCAGGAAGGGTCTTTCATTTATGAGAGAAAGCCAAATAATCACTTTATTAATTATCTATGAGTCATAATTTATAAAATTATTAATTACCCAGAAACTATGGCTCTTGAACTTTTCATATATCACAATGGGAAATAATCAATAGAGGGAAAGCACCAACATTAAGGGGCAGCTAGATGGTGCAGTGGTAACAGCACTAGGCCTAGAGTCAGAAAGATCTGAGTTCAAACTCAGATTCAAACACTTCCTGGCTTTGTGACCCTGGGTAAGACACTTAACCCCTATATGTCTCAGTAGTTCATCTATAAAATGGGGACACATTGGATAAAGGAAATGGCAAACCATTCTGGTATCTTTGCCAAGAAAATAAGACAGACATGTCTGAACAACTGAACAAAAACCAGTATTAAGGCACTCTGGATAGGGTTCTTGTAGAAGGTAAATTTTAGCTTAGACTTAAAGAAAGTCAGAAGATGAAGATGAAGAAGGACAGCCAATGTCTTTGGACAAAGAACAGCAAGAACAGCACTAGATCATAGAATACATGAGAGACACTAAGGTGTAAGAAGACATTAAAGGGATAAAGGAGCTTGCTTGTGAAGGGCTTTAAAGACCAAACAGGATTTTCTGTTTGATCCTGAGGATAATAGGAAGCCCCTAGAGTGGCTGGGGGTGGGCATGGGGGTTAAGGGGGTATGATCAGACTTGCACTTTAGGAAGAATAGTTTGGTAGAAGAGTGGAGGATGAACTGGAGTGAGGAACTTTGGTTCATGAAGTAGGCTGGGCATGAGATGAGGAGAACCTGAACTAGGTTAGTGTCAGAGGAAATAAGAGGTTGCAGGCGACAGCTAGGTGGCACAATGGATGGAGTGCCAGGCCTGGATGGAATAAAGAAGACCTGACTTTGTATTTGACTTCAGATATTACCTATGTGACCTTTGGCAAGTCATTTAACCTCCACTTCCATTTCCTCAAAAGTTAAGTGGGGACATAGTCAATGTATAATTCATTTTACTTGACTGTTCATAATTGTTATAAGGGCTTTGTTTTTCTTTTCTTTTTCAATGTGTGGAAGAAGTGGGAAAATAAGTGTAGATAGGGAGAGGCTAGCAAAAAAAAAAAGAGAAGAGAATCATTGAGATATTGAGATTTTTTTAATTGTACAGAAATAAATAGAAGGACAGTCAAAAAGAAGCACAGGCAATAGGAAAGCTTTGAGAGCTACAGGTTGAACTCATATGCTTAATATACTTAAATAGACTTATGTACTTAAAAATAAAATCAAACTATGCATATTAGAGACCTGTCGTTTCAAGTACAATCCTTCCCCCCTCTCCCCCTTTCTGCTATGTATGTGCAAATGCCAATTCTTTCTGGTGTTTCTTAAGTTCAGGCTAAAAAATGATTAATGAAGGGGTTGGACTCAGTGACCTTTAAACTATGATGCTTCAACAGACTAAACTACCATCATTTCATTTTTTGATGAATTTATGTGATTGGAGCAGTGGAAAGGACATTGAAATTGGAGTGCTGGGCCTGAATTTGAACCTTGAATCCCACCTCTGTCACTTAATACCTGTGCAACTTTCAGCATGTCACTTAATATTTCCAAGACTCTTTCCTCAGATGTAAAACGAGGAAGGGTCAGACTGAATGATCCCTCTACTCCCAGCTCTAAATATATTGACCCTCTGAACAGATTAATGCCTCAAAGAAATTCTACATGCTCGGCAGATGTGTATTCCCATAAGGTATTTGACAAGATCTCTCCTAGTACCCTTGAGGATAAGGTGGAGAGATGAGGACTAGATCTGTTGAGATGAGGACATGGTCTGATGCATTTGGAATCATTATATCATATGGATGAACCAAAGAGTTGTCACTCTTTTTCTCAGAAAACCCATGTGGGACCCAGACTGGGGAGAACCTTAAATATTGACTATATTTTATCCTAGAAGCAACGGAATTCCACCAGTACCTATACAGAGATTAGTTTATACAAAATATACACAGTCTAGATACAAAGTAATTTCAGTAGGGAAAGAGCTGTAACAATCAAGGCTTCCGGAATGACCAGGAGGTGGCACCTGACTTGCGCTTAGAAGGAAGTTAGAGAGGCTTTGAGATAGGTGAGGTGAGGTAAGAGAGCAGAAGGGAGAACAGAAGAATGTTCTAGACCCACCATATTAGAGGGTGTCAAAGATATGACCCAGAATGTGTGTGTGTATGTGTGTGTGTGTGTGTGTGTGTGTGTGTGTGTGTGTGTGTGTGTGTGTGTGTGTGTGTGTTTGTAAAACCAGCTTTTGAGCATACCTAGTTTGTCTGGACTATAATCTGCTCCATTCCTATTATGTGGGTAGGATAAACTCCTTTGATGAAATTCCTGCATCTTTAAAACTGATGAGACAGAGTTAGTTTCTCTCTTTCTGCCATCTTTTTGGCAGTGTATATAGCTGCTTAGCCCAGTGTGGTCACTGGGAACTGAATCGGTGATAAGGGGAAAGTTCTTGCCCTTCTCCAGTTCTTCCTCTTTTACCTGGCTTGGAGACATGGGCATGGGGTGGGGGGAAGTGGGAAGTCGTTCCTTCTTTGTGCTATTTGTCCTCAGTTTCAGGTGCTTAGCTCAGGGTCTTTAGAGCCCAGTTCCAGTTCCAAGTTCAAAACCCACCTGGGGTTCAAGTCCCAGGCACCTTGCCTTCTCAGGGCTTCCATGTCAACCTGTCTGGCCACACCAGCCAGCCTTCAATCCTGGCTCCCAAGTTGCCTTGGTTTGAATTTCTGGTCCTGTGAGGATCACCTCTGACACCTGAAACTGAGTGTCTATGGATAACATGGACCACTTACTTCACATGTAACTATAGCAATGATCCTAATGATCACAACTATAGCTGTGGCGATGATTATCCCTTTGCAATTCATTTCAAGATCTCCTTGCCCGGGCTTTCTTCCTTTCTCCTGATCTTGTCCCTGTAATTGAAACACAAACAAATAAGAAGTCTATTATTTCTGCTTATGAGACAAAATACAAACTCCTTTGCAGTTAAAAGCCTTCATAATCTAGCTACAATATAAATTCTTGATTTTACATTACTTCCCCTCGTTTTCTCTCTGCTTCAGTCAACCTGGCCAATTTGCCATTCCCTATTGTTAAGGAAAAAAAATATTAACACTATACTCTGCATTTTAGGAACAAGAAACAAGCTTACTGCCAGAAAGAATTTTGTTTAACATCATTTAAATCCAAGTTGTTTCTAGTTCAGAGAGAGATGGCAAAAATAACGTCATTCCCCCATGCTCCAGGACATGTTTGTCCCCTAAGACAATTTGGGGTAACATTTATAGGAATCTTGCATAAGGAAACATTTATATCATATGTTAAAACTTTCTTATAGATTAACATTTCAAAGCAATAGTCATTACTCAGCTCCTTCCTTCCTTTCCCTCAAGATTTGAAAGGGCTTCCTTTCTGTGACCATGATCTCTATCTTGTGTTGTGGGAATTTTCTAGCCTGTGTTTTTTGATAGCCCAGGGAAACTCTCATGCACCGTCAGGTCTACAAGACCAAAACGTGATTATCAAGAATGAAAGTCTTCGCTGATCTTAGGTAACTCATTATCTTAGAATAACCTTCAGGGTTACTCATTGCAGAGATCAGTACTTTTAAGTTTTTCCTGAAGTCAGGAAGATTTGAACTCAAACCTGGGCCCAGACATCTACTGGCTTTGTAATCCTGGACGAGTCACTTAACCCCTATTTGCCTCAATTCATCATCTGTAAAATGGGGATGCTGGAGAAGGAACTTGCAAATGACTCCAGTATCTTTGCTAGGAAAACAAGTAAGACACATGTCAGGCACTGCTGAACAACTGAACAACAACAAGGGAATTTGAAAAGAGTTCTTCTGAATTTCAGCTTAGACTTAAAGGAAGCCAGGGAAGCCAGGAGATGGAGAAAAAGAGGGACCGCATTCCATTCATAAGGGACAGCCAATGAAAATTCAGGAAGGTGGGAGTTGGAGTGTCTTTGGACAAAGAATAGCCAGGATGGCAGTGTCACTAGACCGTAGAACACCTGTAACTCTCAAAGCCTTCCTACTCATCTATGCTTCTTTTGGGCTATCCTTCTATTCTCTTCTCCGCATTTTAAACAGTAAAGATATCTCAATGACTCTTCTCTTTTTTTGTTTTTTGTTTTGCTAACCTCTGCCTATCCATGTTTATTCTCCCACTTCTCCCACACATGTGAGAAAACAACAACAAAGCTCTTGTAACAAATACTCATGGTCAAGCAAAATAAATTCCACATTGACTATGTCCACAAATGTATGCCTAATAGTGTATCTTGAGTCCATTATCTGTCTGTCAATATCTGGGAAGCATGTCTCATCATCAGTCCTCTGGAATTATGCTTGCTTCATTAGATAAGGAAGGCAGTTGCTTCCTGGAAGCAACTTCACTTTCTTAGGATAAAGATTGGATTCTGATAACTTTTCAGGCTCTCTTAGCATATACAGTCAATCAACAGCAATCTTTGGCAGAAAAGAAATGGGCAAATGTATAAGCTTTGGAATGAGTGAGGGGTGGTAGTCACAGGAGTTGCTAAAGATCAGTTGTTTGTTCCCACAGAAAGTGCATCTCCCAATGCCTGCTGTTGGGTTTAGCTCTCTGTTTCAAGAAGTCACCTACTCTTAGCAAGCAGCTTTTTCCTAGTAATTGTGAGTCAAAGGGCTCTGTCCTGGACCACTGTTCACAGATTGTCCAGTAATATCAATGTTACGAATAAATAACAATTCATAAAAATATTTATTTTTAGTGCTTATTAAGCATATACAAAGTCTTTCCAAAAGCTTTCAGCAAGTTAAAAAAATTTTGTGATTAGAAACTGAAAAAAAATAATCTTAGTTTGGGCATTTTCCCTTGCTGGAAGGCTCTTCCTATTGGCTTCACTGGCTTCTTTTAAGTCTCAACAAAAATCCCATCTTCTACAGGAAGCCTTTTCAATACCTCTGAATTATAGTGCCTTCCCTCTATGAAGTATTTTCTGCTCATCCTGTATGTAGTTTGTTTGCTTACTTTTTGTCATCTCATTAGATTGTGAGCTCTTTGAGGGCAGGGACTTATCTTTTGCCTCTTTTTTTTTTTTTTTTTTTGTATCCTCAGAGCTTAGTTCAGTGACTGGCATATAGGAGATGTTTATTATTTAGTTAAATGTTCATTATTTGCTGATATTGTCTATATAGCAAAATATTCATAACAGTACTTGTTGAGATCTGGGTTGCTGGGGACCCCGAAATACCAACACTCTGGGTCCTGCTTGAATGAATTCAACATAAGCCTTCTTAAAGTCAAAGAAAACAAAGTTAATCAAAGATTCACCATATTGGGTTGACGCTTAAGGAGCCTAACCTTTTGTAACATTCGTATTGACAAGCAGGCCAGATAGAATCTCACCTAGACAGAGTCTGAGCTGGATTAAACCTGAGTGCCTTCATGGAGGCAAGATGGAACTTAAATACGAAAAGACTGAGGGAAGAATCCAGGTGTCGCCAAGTAGTCTGGGGTCCCAGGGATGGTCTCTATAGATTAAACCCAGGCAGAATCCTGATGGGACTGGCTGATAGGTAGCCCAGATAATCCACAATCCAAAATCCAGGCTGGGGAACTTGGACTTCAAAAGGATGCTTGGATTAAAGGAAGAAAATTTTAAATGGTGATGAGATAGGGAGTATCTGGCCTGGGAGAAATGGAAGGGGAATCCAAGGGGTTCCCCTCAAGGCCTGACTTTCCAGGGCCCTTCAGATGAATGTGACAAAAGCCCTCCCGATCTAAGTGAAAAAGATCTTGGCTTGGGCTTGTGCCCATCACATTTTTGTGGTAACAAAGAACTAGAAACAAACTATGTGCCCTTGATTGGGGAACAGCTGAACAAATCACCGTTCCTGAGAAACAGGAAGAGTTCAAGCCACAGGAAGACCTCTATGTATTAGTGCAGAGTATAGCAAACAGAACCAGGAAAGCAATTTACACAATCACAATGACCACACCAATGTAAACAGGAAGAAAAAACAAAAGTGAATGTTGTGTAATTGACCAAACTTGGCATAAAAGGAAAGTTTAAAAATGCTTCCCCCCCATTTTCCTGCAGGGGTGGGAGGTGAGGGGGTTATGTGTATGGGATATTGGGTCCAGAACACTGTCAAACATGGTAAATATATTTTTAGTTCCTCCAAATTGCTTTTTCTCTCTCATTTGTAATCTTTATTACAAGGGAATGGCTTCCTAGTTGAAGACCAAGGACAGGGACGGATAAATTCAGATATTTTAAAAAAGGCTCAATAAAGATCTGATTGCTTCTTCATGTGTTAAGTAGAGATGGCACAAACTTCAGCCCCATGGCAGCCCCTGCCTGAGACAGTGAGGAGGCTTTGTTAAAATAAAGGGCTCCCTATTCCCCAAAAGATAAATGGTCAAAGGATATGAACAGGCAATTTTCAGAAGAATTCAAGCCATCTATAGTCATATAAAAATACTCTAAGTCCTTATTGGTTAGAGAAATGCAAATTAAAATAATTCTGAAGTACCACTTTGCACCTATTAGAAATGAGAAATGCTGGAGGGGAAAAGGGAAAATAGGTACACTAACAAATTGTTGGTAAAGTTGTAAACGAATCCAACCATTCTGGAGAAAAATTTAGAACCACGACCAGAGGGCTATAAAACTATGCACATCCTTTGACCGAGTAATATATCTAATAGGTCTATACACCAAAGAGATCAAAGGAAAAGGAAAAGGACCTATGTTTGTGCAAAAATATTTGTGGCAGCTCTTTTTGTGATGAAAAATTGGAATGGGAAATTGAGGGAATATTCATCAATTGGGAATGGCTGAGCAAGTTGTAGCATGTAATTGTGATGGAGTACTGTTGTGCTATAAGAAATGACAAGGGGGATGGTTTAAGAAAATCATGGCAAGACATGAACTAATGCAAAATGAAGTGAGAAAAGCTGGGAGATCTTTGTGCACAGTAACAGAAATGTTGTAGTGATGGTCAACTGTGTAAGATTTGGCTACTTTGATTGATATAATGAACCAGGTAAATTCTAAAGAACTCATGAAGGAAAAATACTATCTACCTCCAGAGAAAGAACTGATGAACTCTGAATGCAAATTGATGTGACTAATATGGAAATATATTTTTCATGATTTCTTATGTAACTGATACATTGCTTGTTTTTTCAGTGGTTTGGGGGAGGTTTGGAAGGAAAGGGAAAGTTTAGAACTTAAAATTTAAGAAGACAAGAATTTTAATAAATAAACAATACATTTAAAAATTCTTAAATAGTATCCAAGAGACAAATGACAATAAAATAAATCTCAGATATCTGAAAAAAGTCACATTTCAGGATATTCCACATAGAGTGATTGCTTTCACATCATTAAGGTCCTGGTTATTGATGAACCAGATAATCTAGTTCAATGCACTGTACAGTGATCCCTAGGGCAAAAGGGGAATGTTTTAAACTTTTGAGTACTGATCCAAAGTTACTTCAAAGCTGTAACCCTGATATATATACCCATTGAGTCACAGTATTTCCAGTGAGTTACCATAGAGTCCATAACAATCAGTGGTGAGACAATTTACAATATAACTAATTTCCATGCCACATATGAAAACATCAGAACTACATGCCCATTTGTTTGTGACTGCTTGTGTGTTTGTGTTGGGGGAAAGGGAGCCTTAGCTTCTCTGGCAGTGTCCTAGTTATCTCTAGTCTCTAGAGGAGAAAGTGAGGCTGATGACTTTGCACTGCCCTTCCTCACTTCAATCCAATTCACTTGCAAGTCATGGCATCACCTTCCTGATGTCATGGTACTCTTTGAGAAAGAAAGACAAACAGCAGAATGCACATGGGTCTCATTTACATAAACTACCCTATAGCATCTTTTTTCATGAGCTGCTAAAGTTTTATGATCTTACCAGGGTAGAAAATTTAGAGCAGCTGGCAAGTTCTCACAGAGCTTCTTCTCACAGTGAGAGTCCTCAAGGTCCCTTGTACCTTCACCAAACACCAAGTTACTCTTGACTCATTTGAATACTTCAGATAGTCTTTAACCAGAAGAGCTCTCTGCTTTCTAGAAAAGTCTCTAATAAGTATTAACCCGAAGTTCTAAAATCAAGTACTAGAACCAAAGAGGAGCTAAACTCTTAATGATACCAAAGCATCCCACAAATCAGCAGCACTTGTGGCAGGTTATCAAGTGGTTACCTGTCTTTAAGTGTGACCTTTCGACTGAATCCAAATTTTGCAAAACAATTTTTAAATAAACAATTTTAAATAAGAGAATTTATTCTGTAAAATTTGAATTCAATCAAAAAGCTGCACTTTAAGGATCTAGAAGACCACATGTGGCCTTAAGGCCCAAGGTTCCCTATCCCTGACTTGAAGATAATCAGCTAAGTGGCCCAGTGGATAGAGCACTGGACCTAAGGTCAGGAAAAAAAGGTCTGACCGCAGACACTTAACTAGTTGAGATCCTGGGCAAGTCACTTAACCCTGTTTACCACAGTTCCTCATCTGTAAAATGAACTGCAGGAGGAAATGGCTAAATCATTCTGGTATGCTTGCCAAGAAAACCCCAAAAGAGGTCACAAGAGTCCAACATGACTGAACAACAACAGTCATGAGAAAATAGAACTAAACCTCAACTTCCTGTGGAAGAGATAGGCTGTTTTCTGAGCAGCGTTAACAGTTGTCTATGCCTATCAGACTTTCTGGTTTCCTATCCTCTCATTTATGAGAGCTCACTAAAACTAACATACATTTCTTGTGACACTTCCTTAATTCTCTCAAATTCAATAAGGGTTTTTCTCCCATTACACTTCGGTTCTAAACTCCCATTTCAAGGGGCACTACAAACATTTAGATGAGAGAGCATAGAATTAATTTCTTTAACTTAAAGATCTGTGGGGGAAAAATTGAGCTCCTTGAAGGAAAATTCTTTAAGTAGTCTTCCTGGCCAGCTTAAAATTCTAAAATAACTTTTGCTAAAGGAGTCCTGGGAATGTTCCTTATTTTGTTCATCCTTAAAACAATTTGGCTACTCGGTAGTATTCCTATGATTCAGTTTATGTTCAGGCTTTTATCAGAGTCGCTGCCCCAGTGACTGTACTACAGTGACCTGTCTTAAGGACAAAACAGCAGCATCTTTCCATAGGCTTCCCCTCAAGTTATAGAATAATAACTAAGTTAAATAGTGCTTACTATGTGCCCAACATGGTGTTAAGCACTTCAGTGATTATTATCTCATTTGATCCTTATAACAGTCCTGGGAAGAAGGTGTTATTATTATGCCCATTTTATCGTTGAGGAAACTGAGGCAACCCCCCTCTCCCAGAGGTTTAGTGACTTGCCCAGGGTTACACAGATCATAAGTGTCTGAAGCATTTTCTGAACTCAGATTTTCCCAACTCCAGGCCTGGAGTTCTTCTATGCGTTGTGCCATCTAGCTGCCTTGAAAAGAAACATTTGTGGAGTTAGTCTCCTCTTCTGAGCTTTCAGCTTTTTAATCACCACTGATTGGTCATCTGTTCACATTACTATCAATCAAGCAACAAACATTGCTTGCACCTACTATGTTCCCCAGATTAAGATTAGTGTAGTGGTGAAGATGCTAGGTAGTCTTAGCCTTGGGCCATGGTTTACAAGACCAAGAATTTCCCCATGACTTCTCTAAAATGATAGAAGGACATTCAGCTGTATGCCAACAAGAGTCAGCTTTTGTTTCAGTTTGGCTTCTTGCAGATAACTTTAAAGGGAAAAAGACCCCTGTTGTCCTTTTGAAATAGGACCAATCATCTTAGGAAGCCACTTGGTCAAAATGTTACCTTGTGTACCCTCTAGCTTCCTTGGGTGCAGTGAAGTCAGTCACTTTCCCAAGAAGCTCGAATTATCCCCACTGCTGCTACCAAATTGTTGTAGGAGATTCCCAGCATGGGTTCCTTGAG
Organism: Notamacropus eugenii; assembly: GCF_028372415.1. Lineage (NCBI taxonomy): Eukaryota > Metazoa > Chordata > Mammalia > Diprotodontia > Macropodidae > Notamacropus > Notamacropus eugenii. The sequence goes on from NC_092876.1 coordinate 97,573,965, forward strand.
AGCCCAGGGAACATCTCACCCACCATCATGTTTGCAAGACTTGGCTGGGGGAGAGTAGCAACTGAAAGAAAAAGAAATTCATTAATGTAGTAAAGAAGATGACTGCCTCCTGGTAGCAGCTTCCATTTAGTTTTTAGCCTCATTTAGGGTATGTGGGCAATCAGTGGCATTCTTTGGCAGAAAAGGCATGGTGAAGTGTGAAAGCCTCGAGGTCATGAGTTCCTAAAAGGTAAATTTGTTCTAGTGTTAAATGCATTCTCTGTGGTTAGTCTGGTCAACATTTCTTGTATTAGTCAATCTCTAAGATAGTGGAAACCTCATTTTGCAAAGAATCACTTTTGTTCATCCTGTAGTTGCCAGTAAGGAGGGAAGTCTAAACCCATAGTTCTGCTTCTTTGGTCTTAGAGGTTACTTTATTTGGGGACAAGCTGTTTTCCCCAAACTGACAAAATTCACATTTGTCCACCTTGCCCACAAACTGGTGTGAGAAAGAGCACACGGTCTTTGGGTGAGTCTTGGCCCCCACCATGTTAAGAGGATGTGGAAGCCATGTTCTTATCAAGACAGTTAGTTATTACTCATTATCCTTTTCCCTAAGAAAGGGCTCAGCTTTCGTTTGACCAGTTTTCCTAAGGGGAAAAGTCTGGCAAGGTTTCTTAGACTAAAGAAATGTTTATATCTTAATATTCCCAGAGAAACTGAAAAGGAAGTTTTAATTATACTCCCACCTTATATAGGCCATTCCTTCTCCTGCTCCCAAGCCTTAGCAAAAGCTTTCTAATCCCTCTTCCTCCTTCCCTCCATCTTTGGAATGCTTCCCTTCCTCTCCTCTTCCTTTTAGGATTCTGGATTCTTTTCAAAGTGTTCACTGATCATTTCCTTTAAGAAGCCATTTCTGACCTCTTCTCCCTTCAAGTTCCCTCATCAGTGTTCTTTTCCTTGAAATTATTTTGTATTTATTTTAAATATTTACTTTGCTGTCTACATGTTGAATTCTGCAAGGGCAAGTATGATTTTATTTTAGAGTCTGTGAGCCCAGAATTCAGTACAGAGCTTCACACATAGTAGGTATTTAAAAATGCTTGCTGGATTGAATCAAAATTTTTCTACTTGTACCTTTTTGTCTAATTTCATTGAATGTCAGAGTTATAAGGTCCTGAAAGACCATTAAATCCAATCTGTACATTTTATGAATAATGGCTCATAGAGGTACGCTTAACCACTTACCTCTGCAATCAGACCCTCAGGCATCTGGTTGTTCACCTAGAAGACCAGAGTCTACAATGGCTGGTCATGGTCTTAAGGACCCTGCTGGGAACAGTCAGTCAGTCAGTCAGTCAATAAGCATTCATTGAGCACCTACTTTATGTGAAACTGTGCTAAGGGCTGATACCAGACCGTTTTTCTCTCAGGAGTTCATCCATAGGAAGGATGACTAACCTTAGGTTCACTCAGCCTTCTTTTCCAGATTTTACAAGAGAACAAGGGCACAAAACTAAAAGTGGCAAGGTCAGCACTAGAACTCATATCTTCTGAATTCTGATTCAGAGACCATTACAAAGTTTTCCTTGAACTCATTCCTCTTTTGATTTCAATTAGTGTCAGTCTTCTGAGTTCCCCTGCTTCAAAATCTAGATTTGATTCTGCTTTTTCTATTCCCTTTGTCAAATTAGTCACCAAATCCTCTTCAAGTTCCAACCATAAATTCACATAATACTTTCATCTTCTCCAGTGCCATAATCACCACCCTGGGAAAGGCCCTCTCAATCTCATACTATAATCACTACAAGAAGATTTGCCTGGCTCTATTTGATTCCTCTGACCTTGCCCTTCCCAGTTCCTTTCCCAGCCAGAGCTTCTTACAGAAGGAAGGTCCAGCCTTTTGTGGACTCTGATTCCTGGAGAGAAAGAGTGGTTTCTATTTATGTTAAAAGGAACTGTTGAGGTCAACTATTAGGGTCAACTTTCGTCAGAGTGAGAGGAAGAGAGCTGCAAGCTGGAGAAGCACTTTCATGGAGTCTGGCAACCCTACACTCACCAGGCAAAGTTACTTTGAGGAAGGTTTGGATCAAATATTCTTTGGCATTTTATTTTCCAAATCCCCAGGTCATCTGATCACAAACTGAGATACATAAGATGGCTAGGGAATCACCTTCATCATCGGAGTTCTTCAGGGCCTATTTTCCAGAGGGAATCATGTACAGAGAACGATACCTCAAACGAGCCTAAGGCACTCTTAAAAGAAAAAGGAACTAGAAAGAACGAGGGGGACTTCCAGAAAAATGATGAAATGAAAATGTGCTCTAAGCCTAGCATGCCCCTCTGCCCCACAGCATTTCAAAAGAGCAGGATATGCACCAAATAGAATAAAAACAAGCTACTGCGGTAACCGCACAGAAGGCCCAGAAATGACAATGGCACAATGACAAGACTCCTCATTTGGAGGGGTGCAGAAGAATTTCAGCACTTCCTTATGACCTCTAGGATCAAATCGAAAATTCTCCACTTGGCTTCCAAAGCCCCTCATAACCTGAACTCTTTCTACCTTTCCAGTCTTTTTCTATCTTACTCCCTTTCATATACTCTGTGATCCAGTGCTGCTGGCATCCTTATTACCCCTCACACAGGACCCACCATCTCCAGACTCAGAGCTTTTGTGCTTGCCATGCCCCGGGTCTGGAGTATTCTCCTTTTTTCTTCTCTGCTTTGTAGGGAACCATAGAGGGCCACAACAGTTTAACACGTGATGGCCTGATAAGCCCACTCTATTGTGCAAATGGAACAAAGATTGTTGGTTCGGCCCTCCGGGATCTCATACGATAGCCCCAAGTCTTTCGGGTCTTAGGTAAACATCCTCGTATTTGACAAACGTCCTGAGGCAGTCGTTGGGACAGGGGTTTGTTAATGAAAGAGGGTTGGTGAAAGTAATCCCAGCAGGAGCTTGCCACCAGTATGGAACTTATGGCTGCACAACATATAAGGCTTGTACTTGCCAATAATAAACGGAGCTTGCATCATCTCTGTCTCCCGCCTCATCACTGCGAGCCTGAGAATCGAGACGTCCCGCTGGTCGGGGGGCTCTTCACTGAGCTGACCGATACCCCAACATGGCTTCCCACTTTCTGCACAGAACTCTTTCTCAGTCTCCCTGAATCTTAATCCGTTCCTTTTGATAGCATCCCTACTGATATTATATTATACAGTTTATCTGCTATATAGCCTGCTCATATGTAGTCACTTGCATGTTATCTGTCCCTTTACACTATGAGCTCTTTGAAAACATGGACCTTTTTCTTTTGCCTAAGGCTAAGAAAGTGTCTGGCACATAGTAGGTACTTAATAAACACTAATTGACTGACTAAAAGAAGAAATAAAGATGGGAATAAGAATTCTCAAGAAAGAATTTGTTTGTTAGAGCTTGTTGTGGTTTCATGATATGTTGTGGTGGTTCCATCAAGGGAAAGTAGCCACTTTAGGAACTTTCGTCTCTGGGCATTTGACGTACTGTTTTGTACTGTGATTCACCCTGGGAAGACAAGACTTTGTATCCCCAGGGACTTCTAGAACAAGGGGCAGCTGAGGAACAGTGTGTCTGAACTCCAGAGGGATGATATGTGTGATTGAAGAATGTGCCTGTACTGAATGACCATGTGTAATTTTAGCCTGGGTCCTATGACTCTGGACCCAGAGGATTCCTCCCCAGCACCCTGCCCTTTGTTTTTTAACCATATCGTGCTTCATGAATTAATGTTTTGTGGAATAGGGCTCCTCAGAAGAAAGCCCCTCAAACAAAGATACAGGGAAGGGAGGAATGGGGGAGTTCTTTACAAAAAAACCTGAACCTCCATCAGGGCAGGACTCTTCAAGTATAAGCCAGTACAATCATCTTTGAGGTTACAGGCAGATTTTTGTTGCTGAGTCAATTTTCAGTCATGTCTGACTCTTTATGACCCCATTTGGGGTTTTTCTGGCAAAGATAATGGAGTGGTTTGCCATTTCCTTTTCCAGCTCACTTTACAGATAAGGAAACTAAGGTAAACAAGGTTAAATGACTTGCATAGGGTCATCCAGCTAGTAAGTGTCTGAGGCCAGATTTGAACCCTGGAAGATAAGTCTTGTGATTGCAGGCCCAGTATACTGTCCCACTTAGCTGCCCCTACAGGCAGGTAAGCTTGTTCATTGTCAGCAAAACTGGAGGAGATATTATCAGGTACTATTAGAGATTCCTGCCAGGCCTAGAGGCCTGTGGGCTACCCGAGTCTTCTTACCTTACCTCTCGGTCTTCAGCTGGCCAAGCCGGGTGCTCGTATGAGAGAAGAGACCTCTCAGAGTCGAACAAGGGTTAAGCTTTATTCAGGGTCCTGGTTACAAGTGCAGGGGAAATTCTTCCTTAGGAGGGAGAGAGAAAGATCTCCCAAGGAGGCAAAGATCTTACAATAAGAGATTGGAAACAGAAGTAGAAGTGGGGAGAGAGGAGGAGGGGAGAAAGGAAAGAGGAAAGGGAAGCCTTCTGTCCACACACGTGGCCCCTCTGCCCAAGAGAGCTTTCAGGCTTTCCTGACCCTACTTAAGCTCTGCTGTCACATAGTTTACACGTCAATACTGAGCCTGTTAGGTAACAATAGGTGTGCCCAGATCCGGGACAGCCTCGAGAGCGGGGATGCTCCTCCCATCACGTATCTCACGGGAAGAGGCGGAAATACACGAGATAGCTCGGTCTCCTCCTTGATTCCCTATTGTATTATGGGGGGCCTCGTGAGAACTCTAAGATTTAGAAGTTCCCACCTTTACCCGCCGGAGACTGTCCACATGGAATTGAGCTTCAACAAGGTTAAATGACTTGCATAGGGTCATCCAGCTAGTAAGTGTCTGAGGCCAGATTTGAACCCTGGAAGATAAGTCTTGTGATTGCAGGCCCAGTACACTGTCCCACTTAGCTGCCCCTACAGGCAGGTAAGCTTGTTCATCATCAGCAAAACTGGAGGAGATATTATCAGGTACTATTAGAGATTCCCTTATCCTCCTCCCCTACAACCTATCACTCTGGGGTCTTCTGCTACTCTGCCCAGCCTCATTGTTTCAACAGAAAACTCAGTTCTCTTTTACCATCTTATGGGACCCTGAGTAAAGCCTTGGTTAATTGGACTAGACCCAGCCCAAGACCAAAATATCACTTGTGACTTAACTTACCTCACCTCTTACCTCCAAGTCCCAGTTTAGGACTTGACCCACAGATACCTCTAAGATTAAAGTCCATGCATCTGGGCTATTATCTCTAGGACAGAAACTACAAATACCTGGCCTTCTTCTCAAGGACTAAGCCTAGGAGGAAAGACTCAGGTAGCAGCCCTCTTGCCGCTGAGAAGTCATCTACAGTAAAAGATATGAACATTACTTTCAATTTCCCTTCTTCCCTAAGACTTAGAAGAGAATTGACTCTGTCCCCTGGCATTAGAAGGACTCTTGAGAGTGAGAACCCCAGTCAAAAGGTGCATCATCCATGGCCAACAAACTCCCTGTTATTCTTCTAAACCTATTGATGCAGAACCTCTTATATCTAATGTAAGCCACACCCTATCCCTACCCTACTGGGGTAACCACATCTTATTTTCTCATCTCCCTCCACCCTTCCTTTCTTAAGTCACAATTTGGCTCTTTCCATTTTTTTCCATGTTGGGCCTCTTCCTGTTCTGCTCCTTCTATCATGTGGTACCCTTGGAGAACTGGGTCCCTCCAGGAGACACTGCATCTTTGATCATCCTCTCCACTGATTGAATACACATTCTCTCTCAAGTGCGTTGCCCAGTGCACTTGGTTAGGAGAGAGAATAGGTATAGCCCTCCTCCTTCTTCTGCTGCCATCATTAATTTAGTGACCTCCTTTGTGGGCTATTCTATTCAAGGGATATTATCCAAACTGGATCTTCTTTTATGCTATGTATGAACCACAAGGTCATTCTCCCTCCTTTCTCAAGGACTCCAGTATCTTTCTTACAATCTTTCTTTGTACCACAACCCAACTAGTGGTAACTTGTGGGTTTTGACATGAATGTTGATGTTTCCTCAAACACCCTGGTCATTTAGTTCATTCAACTCAACTCCTGTGACCTACATCTTTTTTCCTTGTCAGTCATATGCAGGGATAGTCACAGTCTTAATCTCACCATCACCCAACAGTATTCTACTTCCATGATGAACCATTCTGAAATTCTATCTTCTATCATCTTCCCTGAATCTCACTTCTCCTAAACCTATATTTTGTCCTCATTGTGAACTCCCTGCTCCCTAGTTCATCTATTCTCCAGTGTTCTCCAATAGATCACCACTCCTGTCTAATTTCACCTTCCTCACTTCCCAGTACTGATCCTATAGTTAATTAGTTCAACTCTACACTGTCTTCTACCCTCAAATTCTTTACTTCCTTGTCCTATCAATGCTCAGGCCTTGTCAAATCCCAGGTCTAGATGACATCTACCTTCTCTGTTTCAATTCATGGGCTGCTAAACAGCAAAGAAAAAACATGGAACTTCTATGTAAACATGTGATTTCTTCTGATAGAATATAAGTTCCTTGAGGGCAAGAACTGTATTTTTTGTTTTTGTATTCTCAGCCTCTATCATGGCACACAGTAGGCACTCATTAAATATTTAATGATCAATTAGCTGGGTTGGATAGAGGAAGAAGTAAGAGTTTTTTCTTTGACCAACTCATAAGAGAATCATTTGTAGAGTAAAGAAAGAACAGTTATTCTTTTATTCAATAGCCAACAAATATTTATAAAGGACCCACGATGTACAAGTCATGTTATACTGCCTGTGATTGAGTAATGGATGAAAAAAATCATGGTATATAGATGTAGTGGGATATTATATTACTTTAAAAGAATACTCTTAGAGCAGAGGTTCTTCATATGGGTCCATGGATTTCTCCTTTTGGATTATTGAACTTGGGTGGGGAAAAAGATTTCATCTTTATTTTCACTAATGTCTAACTGAAATTTAGCATTTCCATCATTTCTGAATGTAGGCACCAAATCATGGCAGGATCAGTAGTACCTCTGATGTTGTCACCAATCAAAATCAGATATTTCCATATCCCGTTCCAGTTATTTCAGATATCTCAAAATACCATTTATGTTTATCACTACTTTGAAATTACTGAAGTTATTGGGTATATACCACTGCTAGATCCCATGGGATAGCAGTCTTCCTGAATATTTCAATATAAGTGGGTTCCTTTGTAAGCCCATGTGCCTTGTACATTTTAAAACCTTCTTTTGAGAAGAGATACCCATAGGCTCCACCAAACTGTCTAAGGAGGCCCACAACACAAAAAAGATCAGGAACTTCTATACTGGGGCACAAAAGCATAGGGGACAAAGGGCAGGCTTTGGAGTCAAGAGCTTTGTTTTAGTTCTGCCTCTGATCCATTGGTCATGTGATAAGGGGTTACCTGTGACAACCTTTGAAGAAAAGAAATTGTAGACAATTGCTGTTTGGTGGACTGAGTTTTTCCAACAGGCTTTCCCCATATAGATGAAACCATGGATGTGGATCATAAAAAATAAAAAGCAGCAACCAGCAGGAAAGACTCAGAGAAATACAGGAAGGCTCATAGTAAGAAGCCCTTGGGGATAGTCTCCTAGTGGGTACAATATATATCCAGGCAAGTAAATATAGAGCAATTTGAGGAGGTCAGGAGCTTGTGGGAAGGATCCCAGAAGAGGAAGAGTTTCCCCAGAGTTGAGCCTTAAATGAAGACAAGGATTAGAGAGGTGCAGAGAAAACATTTCAGTGATGAGGGGTGGTCTGAGTAAATGAAGGGAGATAAGAGACGGAATGAGCAGTTGAGAGAACAGCTAGTAAGTTCATATGGTTAATAACAAAGTACTACTGGAAAATAGGGTGAAGCCATGGGATGGAGGGTTTTAAATGAGTGGAGGCTATGAAAATGTCAACGAAGAAGATGATATGAGTCATGTTGAGGAAGCCATGATTCAGTATTATGGGGAGAAAGGAAGACAAAGAGAGAGAGAGAGAAGGAAGGAAAGAGGAAAGGAAGAAAAGAAGGAAGGAAAGAGAGAGAAAGATATCACAAGCGAAAGAAATTAAAAGTTTATTAAATTAAAAATAAATTAAAAAATTAAAAAAAACTTTAAGACCTTACTACATTCTAGACGTGGTGCTAAATACCGAGGATACAAATAAAAAAGCAGAATAGTTCCTGCTCTCCAGGAGTTTACATTCTAATAGAAGAAGACAACATATATAGGTGAGGGGTGGTCAAGTAATGGTATTTTTGTCTGGAGAGTCATGGGGATGGTGAATAGAGCCATGTTGGCAATGGATTGCTAAATCTATTCTGGGAATTGCAGTGTTAATATATTATTATCCCCAGTGCTGGAAGTGGAAAGTGGGATGGTGAGATGGGAGAGTGAAAAGGGGGTGCACAGCATGAAGATGATCAGATCGTCACATGGTGGGTCTAGGTCAGACTAGATATGGGGAATTCTCACCCATTATGAGCCCAGGGTCCTCTGCGTGGGAGCTAGAGAGCCAGGTAGGAGGCAGAGACTCCAGCAAGGAAGCAGACTGAAGAGTGAAAAATGACTGAACGGAGACTGAAAGGAAAGTGATGTCAAGAAAAAGAAAGAGTTTGTGAAAATTCCCACCCTCCTGCCTTTCCAAAGCACCAACCTATTCTTAGGAGAAGATCCACATTCTTTGTAACGTACCTGTTTTTGAGAAAGGATCCCGTGTAGACTCAGTTGTCTTGCTTGGCTCCAGCTCGAGTGAGAATGCATTGACATTTGGACTTTTTTTTAGTAATGCATGTTTTTAGTTTCACTTGTGGCACAGCTGTCTGTGGTTTATGGTCCTTTATTTTTGGTGGGGGTTCATGATTATAATCAATTTACCACTATTTATGCTAACTAGTGGATGGAAATCCAAACTGGACTTACAATTCTCGATGCCTGCAATCAAACTTGATTAATTGAAGTACGCAAACAGTGCCCTTCTATAAGTCTTCTTGCTTTTGAGTCATTTTCTTTATGGCCGCATTTAGGGCTTCTTGAGATACTGGAGTGGTTTGCTTTTTCCTTCTCCAACTCATTTTACATATGAGGAAACTGAGGTAAACAGGGTTAAGTGATTTGCTCAGGGTCACACAGCTATTCAGCAACTGCGGCTGGATTTGAAATCAGGAAGATTAGTATCCATTGTGACCCTTGTGTCTTAGAGGTTCCAATAAACTAATTTCATACCAAACTCCCAACAAATATGGTTCTCTCTCTGCTCAACCAAGGTCATGTATCTCCCTCAGAGGTTGACATCTGGCAAGTCTCCTTCAATCAGTACTACCCTCAAGTGAACAGAAGCAGTTGAGTCTCAATATAAAGGACAGAAGAATGAGTTCTAATCACACCCTAGGGAGCAGGCCAATGGCTGGGGCCTCCTATTTTTTTTTCTTCTTCTACGTATGGGTATTCCTAAGATATTCATCAACTAATTACTACACAAAAAACTGATAAAGTTGTTTATGATTTTTTTCATTGATAGACTGCCTTCTTAGAGAGTCCACATATGTTTAGCAGTTGTTTAAGAAGACATAAGCTTTTAGCACATCCTGCCACAGGATTGCTCATCTTATTACTGAATAACTGTCTCAAAATAACTCCAACAGAAAATGGAGTTCAAAACACAATCAATTATGCTAAGTAGACAAACTATTTTCTTAAGGTAATAAAACCTGTTCGAGCTACATTATCAGTTAGGTTAAGTTGCCAAACTCATTCCTAACATCTTATTGAGGGACTCAGACTTGTTGCCACAATGGTAACGATGCAACCTTGAAGAAGCCAGTTCATTGCTTGTCTGCTTGGTTTTCTTCTTTGTAAAATAGCTTTGGTTAGAGGGAGCTTCAGGTACAGGGGACAGGATACTGGGTTTGGAGTCAGCAAGATCTGGGTTCTAACCCGGCTTCAGATACTTACTAGCTATGTGACCCTAGGAAAGTCACTTAAAGTCCCTGTGCCTCAGTTTCTTCATCTGTAAAACAAAGAGACCGAACTCAGTGGTTTCTAATGTCCCTTCATGTATGATTCTTAATCTATGACTTAAGTCATCTTGAAGACCTTTCTGGCTTTAAGTCCTCTGAACTCATAATCCATGGTAAAACAGGGGTCATAGTGATCCCAACTCCTAGGGACCAAGTGCAAAGAAACGCTTCATGTGGGAAGGTTTTTCCAAATAAACTCTCAATATGGCACAGTGGCAGTGGTAGAAAGACAGAGGTACAGTTGTCCCAGAAACTCTGGAGGGTGACATGAATTCAGAAGAGGGCAAAGAACAGCACCAGGAAGGTGTATGACCGGGATGTGACTTCCAGACCTGGTCACCTTCCCACGTGAGAATAATTACTTATACAAGTTAGATAGCCTTGACACTCAAGCCTGCTCTTCTTAAGATGGGCTTTCTCCCTCTTAGATATGTTAGCAATATTTGGTCCTAAGGCAAATGTTTCCTCAAATTAACTTTTAACTTTCCTACACCCTCTCTCATAATGTCTTCTCTACCTTCCTATGTAACCACACATCCACACACACACACACACACACACACATGCACACTTAAATATGAGCAGGTCTGTGTGTATGTGTGCATGTGTGTGAGAGAGAGTGAGAGAGAGGGAAAGTGTGAGTGTGTGTGTGTGTGTGTGAAAGAGAGAGAGACAGAAAGAGAGAGAGAGAGAGAGAGAGAGAGGAAGTGTGTCTGTGTGTGTGAGAGAGAGAGGAAGTGTGAGTGTGTGTGTGAGAGAGAGAGAGGAAGTGTGAGTGTGTGTGTGTGTGAGAGAGAGAGGAAGTGTGAGTATGTGTGTCTGTGTGTGTGTGTGTGAGAGAGAGAGAGAGACACAGAAAGAGAGAGAGACACACACACACACACACAAAGACAGAGAGAGAGAGAGAGAGAGAGAGAGAGAGACCCATACTCTGGGTTCTGGATGAAAAGGGAGTCAAAACACTCCTTGCTCCCCATTGCTACTTCTAGACTCTCCCTCTACTGTCATCATTTAGCAACTTCTCCTCTGAGTTTCATTTTATCCAAATGTATCATCCAATAAGATCCCAGTGGCTTTTATGTATTGGTCTCCAGGACATTTTCTTTCTTTAATCAACAAATACAGTCTATGCCTTGTAGTCTTCTTCTCTACTCCAATCTTGTCTTTACACTAGAGGACTTTAACATATGTGTTGATGTCACCTCGAAAACCCCAACTTCCAAGTTCCTTGGTCTACTCAGCTTCCTTGACCTATTCCTTACATTTTTATCTAGTCAAAATGATTTATTTTATCTTTTGTGATATCTTTAAAGATCATAGATGTAGGACTGGATGAGATCTTAGAGGTCATCTACTCTAACCCTTGGGCAGCTAGGTGACTCAGTGGATAGAGTGCTGGGTCTAGAGTCAGGGAGGCCTGAGTTCAAATCCAACCTTAGATACTAGTTGTGTGATCCTGGGCAAGTCACTTTACCACATTTGTCTTACTGTCTTCATCTGTAAAATGAACTGGAGAAGGAAATGGCAAACCACTTGAGTATCTTTGCCAAGAAAACCCCAAGCGGGGTCATGAAGAGTCAGACATGGCTGAACAACAACAATATTCTAATTTACAAGTTAGGAAGTTGAGGTGACACAGGAATGGTCACATATTTGATCTTGCCACCATTCACTAGAGTCATGCTTCTATGATCAAGAATTCTGAAATTACATCATTTGCTTATTTTCTCCTGTCATTCCATGCTTTACTTCTCTTAAATCTATTCATCCTCACTGTGATCTCTAAGCTGTCCATTCCACAGTATATTCCCAAGTCATCACTCCTTCCTGACTCTGTTATCCTCTTTCTCGATCTTGATCCTTTGGTTAGTCAGTTCAACTCTACATTATCCCTTACTATATAATCCTGCAGTCCCTTGACCTGACAGTGCTTATGCCAAGCCTGGATTGTTTTCCCACTACTTATCTCCTCTACTCCTACTCACATCCCAAATGGAGTTGGAGGAAATCACACAACTGTGCTGACTGAGTCCACTACAGATTTATGTTAGGTGATCTTACCTGGTCCCTCTCTGTAGCAAGGTAGTCCTTCTAACCATCCCTAATTGATTGTCTAGTCTACTTATCCCAACAGTTCAAATTCCATTTTGTTCTCCCTAAGCCTATCATAGCACTGCCTTTCCTCTTACCATTCCAGATGGTGATCTGATCTCAGACTTTACAGAGAAAATTGAGACCATTTCCTATAAGCTCCTTCTCCCATTTTACTCACTTTACATTCCCTTCACATCATCCCTGATTATCTGCTTTTTTAAAGTCTCTGGTTAATAAATGGCCTTTTCTTCATCATAGAAAAACCTTGACCCCATCTTCTTTAGCAGATTGCCTCCACTATCATCCCCTCTCTCTTCAATCTTTAATCTCTTTTTATATACTGATTTCTTCCTTGTTGTCTATTTATTTCCCTCCCCAATTATTGTCAAGACAATTTTTAGTATTCATTTTTACAAGATTTGGAGTTCCATATTTTTCTTTCTCCCTTCCTCCACTCCTCTCTTCTGAAAATGGTAGACAATTTGGTATAGGTCATACATGTATTATCATGTAAAACATATTTCCATATTAGCCACAGTTGTGAAAGAAGAAACAGATCAAAAAGAAAAAAAATGAGAAAGAATAAGTGAAAAAGTGTTCTTCAATCCACTTTCAGAGTCCATCAGTTCTTTATCTGAATGTGGATAGCATTTATACTTGTCTTAGATCATCATGTTGCTGAGAAGAGCTGAGTCATTCATAGTTGATCATCACACAATGTTGCTGATACTGTGTACAAAATTTTCCTGAATCTGCTCATTTCACTCAGCATCAGTTCATACAGGTCTTTCCAGATTTTTCTGAAATCCACCTGCTTAGCCTTTCTTATTGAACAATAGTATTCTGTTATATTCATACAGCGCAGCTTGTTCAGCTTTTCCCCAATAGATGGGTAGTCCTTCAATTTCCAACATTTTGCTACCACAAAAAGGACTGCTATAAATATTTTTGCACATTTGGGTAAGATCCCCTTTCATATGATCGTTTTGGGATACAGACCTAGTAGTGATATTGCTGGGATCAAAGAGTATGCACAGTTTTATAGCCCTTTGGGCATAGTTCCAAATTGCCCTCCAGAATGGTTGGATCAGTTCACAACTTTACCAACAATGCATTAGTATCCTAGTTTTTCCATGTCTTATCGAACATCTATCATTTTCCTTTTTTGTCGTATTAACCAATCTGATAGGTGTGAAGTAGCATCTCAGAATTGTTTTAATTTACATTTCTCTGATAAAAAGTGATTTAGAGCACTTCATATGCCTATAGGTAGCTTTGATTTCTTCATCTGAAAACTGCCTGTTCATATCCTTTGACTGTTTATCAATTGGGGAATGGCTTGTATTCTTATAAATTTTACTCAGTTCTCTATATATTTGAGAAATGAGGCCTTTATCAGAGACACTTGCTATAAAAATTGTTTCCCAGCTTTCTGCTTTCCTTTTAATCTTGGTTGCATTGACTTTCTTTGCACAAAAACTTTAAAATTTGATATAATCAAAATTATCTATTTTACATCTTGTAATTCTCTCTCTTATTTGGTCAATAATTGACTTCTCTGTTAAGAATTTGGATTCTGTACCACTTGGCACATATATGTTTAGTATTGATATTATTTCATTGTCTATTACATCTTTTAGCAATATGTAGTTTCCTTCCTTTTCTCTTTTAATTAGGTTTGTTTTTGCTTTTGCTTTGTCTGAGATCAGAATTGCTTTCCCTGCTTTTTTTTTTTTTACTTCAGTTGAAGCCTAGTAGATCATGCTGGCTCCTTACCTTACTTTGTGTGTGTGTGTGTGTGTGTGTGTGTGTGTGTGTGTGTGTGTGTGTGTGTGTATGTGTACTTCAAGTGTTTTTCTTGTAAACAACATGTTGAAGGATTCTGGTTTTTGCATCCCTCTGCTATCCTACTTTTTTTTATGGGAGAACTCATCTCATTCACATTCACAGTTATGATTACTGACTGTATTTTCCTCCATTCTATTTCTCCTTCTTGACAGTGTTTTACTTCTGTCTACTACCTCCACCAGTCTGCCTCCCCCGCCATTTACTTAATCTCCTCCTTTCCTACTGGTAAGATGGATTTCTATATTCAGTTAAGTGTATATTAGTCCCTCTGATGAGTGTAAAGTTCAAGTGATGCCCATCACCCACCCTCCCATCTTTTCCTCTACTGTAATAGGTTTTTCATGTCTCTTCATGTGAAATAATTTACTCGACTCTATCCCTCCCTTCCTTCTGCACCAAATGGACTACTCTTTCTTGTCCATTTTTTAATGTCATTCCATCAGATACACCTTATACCTGTACCCTTTGTCTACGTGTATTCCTTTTAGATGTACTATTAGTGGCACAATTTTAAAGAATTATAAATATCATTTTCCTATGTAGGGATATAAACAGTTCAGCTCCATTGATTCCTTGTGTTTTCTTTCCCCTTTTTCCATTTTCAGACTTTTTTTGGGGTCTTGATATTGGAGATCAAATTTTTGTTCAATTCTGGGTTTCTCCTTATGAAAGCTTGAAATTCTTCTATGTCACTGAATAGCCATTTCCCCTCCTTGAAGTTTTATGCTTAATTTCACTGTGTTGGTGATTCTTGGTTGTAGTCCTAGCTCCTTTGCCTTCCAGAATATCATGTTGCGTTACCTCTGATCCTTTAAAGTTGTAACTAATCTTGTGTAATCCTTATTGTGACTTCCTGATATTTGAATTGTTTCTTTCTGGCCACTTGCAGAATTTTTTCCTTGACCTGATAGTTTGTAACTGGTTATAAAGTTCCATGGAATTTTTTATTTTGGAGTCTCTTTCCTGAGGTGATCAGTGGATTCTTTCAATGCCTATTTTGCCCTCTGGTTCCAGGATATTGGGGCAGTTTTCCTTGATAATTTCTTGAAACATGCTGTCCGGGTCCTCTTTCTGATTATGGCTTTCAGGTAGTCCAATGATTTTGATGTTGTCTCTCCTGTAAGTTGTTTTTCCCATGAGGTATTTTATATTTTCTTCTATTTTTTCATCCTTTTGAATTTGTTTGATTGATTCATGATGTCTCATAGAGTCATTAGCCTCTACTTGCCCAATTCTAATTTTTAAGGAGTTGTATTTCCTTTAACAGTTGGCCAGTTGTACTTTTTAAAGAGTTATTTTCTTTTTCCAAGCTCTTGAGTCTTTTTTTATTTTCAGTTTTCTTGCATTGCTTTCATTTCTTTTCCCAATTTTTCTTCTACTTCTCTTTTATGATTTTAAGCTCTTTTTTGAGCTCTTCCATGAGTTCTTATTACTTTTATTGGATATTCTCAACTGAACAATCTTTAGGTATCCTTTTTGCCTCAGTTTCCTCACCTGTAAGATGAACTGGAGAAGGAAATGAGAAAGCACTTAAGTATTTTGCCA
The DNA here is from genome assembly GCF_028372415.1 of Notamacropus eugenii. NCBI lineage: Eukaryota > Metazoa > Chordata > Mammalia > Diprotodontia > Macropodidae > Notamacropus > Notamacropus eugenii. The sequence continues at coordinate 97,589,510 of NC_092876.1, forward strand.
AGAAAACCCCAAATAGGATCATGAAGAACTAGACATGACTGAAAAATGATTGAACTGAAAGCTAGGGTAGGGTTTGATGGATTGATTCTAGAGAAGATTTCTGTGATTTCTAATCTCTGAGAGATACATTTTTTACATGGCTTTTATTAACCCAGAGAAAGATTCAAAAAGGAAATGAGCTAATAGCAGTGTAAGCAGAATGAGACGGCTTGTGCTTAAAGTTCACAAATAGGTGACATTGTTTACTACTTTTCCAACTGAACCTGCTTCTCTTTTTGTCCTTTTGGGTGAGCTTGCAATTCCATTTGGTTTATTCTTGGAGTAGGGTAATGATTTTTCTTGCTCTTTGGAATGAGGATCCAGAGAATATTTGTCTGGACCCTTAGAAGAATGCCTATGGTGCAGGGAATGCTAGATAATGTCGGTGTCTTTTGTGTACAAAGGGACACTTTCTGTACAGACCCCAGTTGGATGGCCTTGTGTGTGTGTGTTCGTCCTTTGTTGCCGAAGAAGACCATGCCATCAGAGAAATAATGACATGACTTGTACCTCACTTTATTTTGAGTGAGGGAGGGCTGTGCAGGTCACCATCCTCACTTCTCCTCCAGAGCCATCTGAATCCAGTGACCAGATATTCATCAGGATGACTGGAGATGACCCAGGATAAGGCAATTGGGGTTAAGTGACTTGTCCAAGGTCACACAGCTAGTGAGTGTCAAGTGTCTGAGGTGAGATTTGAACTCAGGTCCTCCTGACTCCTCCACTGCACCACCACTGAGGGAATCAAGGAAGACTTTCCATCTAAGACAGGTTTTTTTTTTAAAATTTGATTGTTGGATGATGCCTAGTTTACCCAGGTCCCAAATCCTAGTGGGGACAGCTCCATGTAGTTTGGGAAGACCAGAGTAGATCAGGTTTCCAACTAAGATAAGAAGTCGATTTTCTTTGCCTCAGTTTTTTTTTTTGCTTGTAGGTTGAGAAAGGCCCCACACACTGTCTGTTAATGCTAAGCAAGCAGACATACTAGGTAAACATTGTGAAATGTTTCTTATTTTGTTGAGTCTACAAAATGTTGTATTTGGGGATAACTGTGACTTTTACCTGTACATGTGGGATTATATATGATCATGTAACACTATTTAAAGACTTTTTCTGTAAGGCACTGAGGAAGCAAGTGGAAGGATATTGCTATGCCTCCTCAGAGACCCCCAGAAAACTATTCTGAATTGGGGACAAGTACCGTGTTTGAAATGTACTCCTACATATTTGCTTGTGATGGCAATTATTTCAGAGGAGAAGAGTGTGACAGAAGTTTGCTGTATATACTGAGATCGCCTAAGATGGATATACCCATGTGGGAGATAGCAGGAACCTGCTTCTGGAAAAAGGCATCCTGTATTGTGTGAGTGGCAGTCCCCTATTCCTATTGGATATGTTGTGAGAATATGCTGGGGCAGTCTGTCTCTCTAGTAGAGGTAAGATGATATTGAACTGAAGCTTAGGCACCATGTACTGAGTGAGGTCTGTGTGAAGGACTAGCCTTTCCTCATAGACCTTATGGCCCCAGAGTTTGGGGTTTTGGTCTGTTTGGTTGGTGCTTTTCAGTTCTAGGGAGAGGCCATGGAGTCCCCAGACCTGGGAGTTTGGATCATATTAAACTGGGAGGCAGCATCCAGGCTGGACTTTTCTGCTAGCTGATCAAGGAAGCCCTGAGAAATTAGGGTGCAGAGATAAAAGCCCAAGGGGGCTTTGGACTTGAACTTGGTCTGATTACGATCTACAGGAATTGAATTAAGTTGTGAACCTAAGCACTCAGAGAATAAGGTAGTATGAGGGGAGATTATGCCCCCAGGTATTGGGGGAGAATGTTTACATATTTGTTCTGGCTACCCTTTAGATGCAAGAACTAAGCTTTGTAAACAAGAAAACAGAGCATCACCTGAGCAGGAACACATTCAGAGCTTCATGGTCTTGGGCTGCCCTGACTCTGCTCTGGAGGCTGTGTTAACTTCACCACCCCAATGTTCTCTGACTCTCTTCTGTTTTGTTTCTGGGTGTCCACGCAGGAATATTCCCAGTATCTGGCCCTCTGGTCCAGCCAGGGTCCTGTCCTGGGTGGATAAAGATGTCCTGTTCTCCTTCACCTCTCAGCTAAGATTAATGCTCAGAAAATGACTGTGAAGTGGGTCAGAGGTCACCTGGTTGTGCACAGGTACTACATGGGGAGGGAGATGATGTTAGTCTAAGCCCCTGCATTCCAAGGGAGGACAAAGATGCTGAGAGAGGACGTGACTGAGGGGAAGCTGATCCTGAGCATTCACTAGGTCCATCTGTCTGACACCAGCTGGTACATGTGCTATTTCCAGGCAGGTGCCTTTTACAACAATGCCAGCTTTGACCTTCATGTAGCAGGTAGGACCTACCTGGGTCATGGGTTCTCTAGAGCTGGAAGGGATATTCAGACATTGACAATGACACAGCTCTTTAGAGTGCATCTCCCTGGAGTCTCACAACTACCTTGTGGATTACTATTTCTGTAACAGTGATTACATGGGCCCCAATGCCTGAGAGCTTGAACTGTTACCTTTCAACCTCTCAGTGTTCTCTGGGAACTTTAATGGGGTTTAGAGGTATCCAGGCTCTCTGTCATTGGTTCAAACCTACACCCTCATGATATTTCTCAATTTTAGAGGCTTTTCTGTACCCTAATTCTAGGCAACCTCTTAATGGTTAGATTAACTTTTATACAGTATTATTTAATTGGATAATGTCATAAGAACATATATATGAAACAACATTTTTCCTGATACCTGAGGACATTGTCGACCCCACACAGGCCACCTCAGTCTCTGGAGAGATGGGAGGGAATTCAGGTTCATAGCTTAGTCCAGTTCCTACATATTATAGTTCCACCAAGTTCCAAGTCCAAAGGACCCATTGGAATCAAGTCCCAGGCACCCTGGCTTTTCAGGGCTTCCCTTTATTCACAGTAACATTGGGTCTTGATTCTTCCTTCCCAAGTCACCATGGCTTGGGTCTAAATGGAGTGGGGAATCTATGAACTATGCCTAGAAGTAAAAAAGACAAAGAAATAGACCCCTGTTTCTGGAGGGACACAGAGACGAAATTGGGGAGGGAAAGAGAGTCGTTCCTTAGGCAGCTCAGTTCATGGTACCTGTGCATTGTGAGTGAATAGGGCTTTCACCTCTTCTGGACCCAGCTAGGAGGAAGTAGAGGAGAGACAGACAGACAGAGAGACAGACAGAATCCCAACTTGCTAGTTCATAAGTCATAGACTATTCCATCTGTGCAGCTCAAAGAAAGATGCTAGTCCCACCCAAGTGGTAGGAAAACACAGAATGGCTTCTCCCAGTCTCAGGTCCCTGGGATTTCCCACAACATGGTTCCTCCATGTTAGGTCAACTGGACAGGCACCAAGGAAGACCCCCTTATGTCCTTCACTCCATTTCAAATATTTGCATCCTTATGCAATAGGCAGGGGTGCATCTTGAAGCCAGTTCTTGTCCCCAGTTTAGAACAATCCTCTAGGTGACAATACCTTCTGTCCTCTACTTAGCACTTTTGTCATTTCACAGAAGTGCCCCAGCAGTATAACAATGCACACTGGATTATTTCCCCCAACAGTCATCCTTTCCCCCTATACTCAAATCACACAGATCATTTTTCTTCTCTGTGGGGAGAAGGAAAAGTCATTAGCAGAATCACATCTTCTCCTTTGATACTATATGCTCTTAGTACTAGGTATGTCCTGGACTACCATTCTCAAGCAGTCTTATTTATGAATTGGGGTATGGGGTGTGTTCAGGGAGGACTAGTACCTTTGGTGTGATGGCTGCCAAACCCCTTTCAGGGCTGTTTTCTACTTTTGGTGTCCACCTGTTTCACCGAACTCTCACCTGTAGCTCCAAGAACCTGCAGCATGTGCAGCAGCCACAGCCTGGTAAACCATTTCAGCAGATGGGCCACACCAGGCTCAGGGTAACCAAAGGGTTCCAAACCCATTGGAGAGTTAAGGGGGTATGTACCTCAAACATGTGAAGATTTCCCCTGGTAGAATGGGGTGGAATGGGCAGATGAGAACAATTTGTTCCAATAGCCATGCAGGCAGCTGAAGCAGGCAATATGAAGCGCTTGGAGCTTGGTTAGACACCAAAGACTTGACAGGTCATTCACTTCATCCTGAGTCATTGCCAGTTGTCTTGTATCTGTCCTGCAACTGGATTATGATGACTCTGGAGGAGAGAGTGAGGCTGATGACTTTGTGCAATTCTGCCTCACTTAAGTCCAATTTATGCACAAATCAAAAGACATCACCCAGAAGACAAGAAAAAAAAAAAAAGGACATCACTTACGAATTATTTGAACACCAAAGAACCACAGGGACAGCAGAGACCAGGAGAAGTCAATAATTTCTAGCCCCTTCCTTGAAACAGGACAATATCAACACCTCAGACAGCTGGATATATCTGTCCTATTTTCAAAGAATGCTTCAATAAGACCCTTCACCTCACATGATAACCTTTTTAAGGAACTGGAAATGCTTATCCTCAGAAGAGAAAGAATGTAACCTTGGGTCACATTTTGGTTGACCAAATTTTACATGATCCATAATTTTAATTTTCATGATCGGATAGCACCCTGAGAGACTATTGTGTTGAAAAGTAGGCCTTTGTTAAAAGCACTCCCCAATTTCCCAAAAGTTCTCCTTCTCCTGCTTAATTCTGGGCCCAGCTCCTTGTCCATTTGTTGTGTATAAGGTATAAGTCCTACTGGATTTGTTCAAATCTAAATGCACATCACAGTCTCAACATTAGGTATTCTTTGTCCACATTGTTTTTCATATGTGGATAATTGGGGAGGTGATTTTGAGAAATTATAGATTTCAGGATGTTCTTCAATGTTCCAGCATTTGTCTAAACAATCAACAAGTGTTTATTTTTTTTTTAATTGTTTTTAATGGCCTAGTTCCTAGAGAGCTAACCTTGGAAGCCAGGAAGACCTGAGTTGGAGGCCTGTGTCTAACACATAATGGATATGGGACCCTGTGGACAAGGCATTTAATCTTAATAAAGAGAATATACAGAGAAGGTGTTGGTCTGTATTGACAGAGGGAGTTTCTTCATCAGGTAATTCCCTAAAGGAATGAAAGCATAGGCCTTACCCCTATTTTCAAGAAAATTTGTAGTAAAATTAAAGTTATTCATCACATATGTGTTATACCCTTGTATGTGTGTGTGCCAGCTCCAATAGGATCTTCTTCTTTTTTTTTTATTTAACTTTTAACATTTATTTTCACACAATTTTGAGTTACAAATTTTCTCCCCTTTTATCCTCTCCCCCCCCCCAAACCCAAGCATTCTAATTGCCCCTGTGACCTATCTGCTCTCTCCTCTATCCTCCCTCCCTGCCCTTGACTCCGTCTTCTCTTTTGTCCTTTAGGGCCAGATAGCTTTCTTGACCCCTTAACCTGTATTTCTTGTTACCCAGTGGTAAGAACATTACATTTGATCCTAACACTTTGAGTTCCAACTTCTTTAGCTCCCTCCCTCTCCACCCCTTCCCCTTGGAAGACAGGCAATTCAATATAGGCCAAATCTGTTTAGTTTTGCAAATGATTTCCATACTAGTTGTATTGTATAGGACTAACTATATTTCCCTCCATCCTATCCTGTCCCCCACTACTTCTATTTTCTTATGGTCCTTTCCCTCCCCATGAGTGTCGACCTCATACTGCATTCTCCTCCCCATGCCCTCCCCTCCATCCTCCCCCCCACCCTGCTTGTGCCCCTGTCCCCCACTCTCCTGTATTATGAGATAGGTTTTCCTATCAAAATGTGTGTGCATTATATTCTTTCCTTTAGTGGAATGTGATGAGAGTAGACCTCATGTTTTTCTCTTGCCTCCCCTCTTTATCCCACCACTAATAAGTCTTTTGCTTGCCTCTTTTATGAGAGATAATTTGCCCCATATAACTTCTCCCTTTCTCCTCCCAATATTTCTCTCTCACTGCTTGATTTCATTTTTTTTTTAAGATATGATCCCATCCTCTTCAATTCACTCTGTGCACTCTGTCTCTATGTATGTGTGCGTGTGTGCATGTGTGTGTGTGTGTGTACTCCCACCCAGTACCCAGATACTGAAATGTTTCAAGAGTTACAAATATTGTCTTTCCATGTAGGAATGTAAACAGTTCAACTTTAGTAAGTCCCTTATGACTTCTCTTTGCTGTTCACCTTTTCATGGTTCTCTTCATTCTTATGTTAGAAAGTCAAATTTTCTTTCCAGCTCTGGTCTTTTCATCAGGAAAATTTGAAAATCCTCTATTTCATTGAAAGACCATTTTTTTTTTTTTTGATAAAAGCAACTTTTTAATATGACATCTGTCTCTCAAATTCCATTCCTTTTTTTCTTGGCATAATATTTGAACAAGAACTGATGAATTCAGAGTTACCATGATATAGTATCTCACCAGAGTTACTCACTCTGGTAAGGGTAATTCTTGTGAAATCATTCATTCAATGAACATTATTTGACAAGGTGAGAACTATGTACAGTGAGTGTGCCACATGTAGGAAACAGTTTTATATGTCATGAACTCAGAAGTTAGAAATTGCTGACAGTTTTAAATGGAACTGAGAGTTTATAATCAATTTATCAAATAAAGTATAGATTTTGCTAATGTTAAGGGGAGCTGGTGAAGTTAGAAGTTTTCTTCCATATTTGGAAATATTTCTACTGTACAGGTATGGTTATTTGAAAGACCATTTTTTCTCCTGAAGTATTATACTCAGTTTTGCTGGGTAGGTGATTCTTGGTTTTAGTCCTAGTTCCTTTGACTTCTGGAATATCCTATTCCATTCCCTTCGATCCCTTAATGTAGAGGGTGCTAGATCTTGTGTTATCCTGATTGTATTTCCACAATACTTGAATTGTTTCTTTCTAGCTGCTTGCAATATTTTCTCTTTCACCTGGGAATTCTGGAATTTGGCCACAATGCTCCTAGGAGTTTCTCTTTGTGGATCTCTTTCATGCGGTGTTCTGCGGATTCCTTGAATATTTATTTTGCCCTCTGGTTCTAGAATCTCAGGGCAGTTTTCCAAGATAATTTCATGGAAGATGATGTCTAGGCTCTTCTTTTGATCATGTTTTCAGGTAGTCCCAGAATTTTTACATTGTCTCTCCTGATTCTATTTTCCAGGTCAGTTGTTTTTCCAATAAGATATTTCACATTATCTTCCATTTTTCGAATCTGCACGTTATGTTCTGCGATATCTGTCTTTCTCATAAAGTCCTTAGCGCCCATCTGTACCATTCCAGTTTTGAAAGATCTATTTTCTTCAGTGAGCTTTTGAATCTCCTTTTCCATTTGGTTAATTCTGCTTTTGAAAGCATTCTTCTCCTCATTGTCCCCTTGCACCTCCCTTGCCAACTGAGTTAGGCTAGTTCTCAAGGTGCCAATTTCTTCAAGATTTTTTTGGTTCTCCTTTAGCAGGGAGCTGATCTGCTTTTCATGCTTCTCCCTGATCCCTCTCATTTCTCTTCCCAGTCTTTCCTCCACCTCTCTAACTTGATTTTCAAAATTCCTCTTGAGCTCTTCCATGGCCCGAGCCCATTGGGTGGGCTGGGACACAGAATCCTCGATTTCTGTGTCTTTGCCTGATGGCAAGCATTGTTCCTCCCCATCAGAAAGGAAGGGAGGAAGTGTCTTTTCTCCGAGGAAGTACCCTTCAATAGTTTTATCTCTTTTCCCTTTTCTGGGCATTCTCCCCAGCCTGTGACCTGACCTCTGAATGTTCTCCTCACACCCACCTTGCCTCCTGGTCCTCCCAGCCAGCATTTGGGGACTGAGATTCAAATGCTGCTTCCCGCCTTAGGGTTTTTGGCGGGGTCAGGGCTGCTATTCAGTGTGAGAATTAAGTTCAGGTGGTCAGGGGCAGGGCCGCCTCTCTGGCTCAGTTCCCTCAGGAGGTTTATGCACAGACCTTCCACAATGGATCCAGGCTCCCACCCGTTTGGGGAGCCCCTGTCTGCAGCCGCCTCTCAGCTTCTATCTCCTGGGGGGGCCCGAGCCATGGGGGCACCCCACTCCCCTCTCGACCTGCCAAAGAGACTCTCTCACCTACCCCCGTCAGTCACCTGTTGGTGGGGGGGGCTTGTGCCGCCGCTGGAGATCCTGTCTCTGGAGCCTTCTCAGATCTGTACCTCTCGGAGCCGCAGCCGCCGCAGGTCCGGGCTGGGCTCCGCGTCTGCTGCGCGCTGGACCTTTTGCGAGAGGTTTGCAGATCCCTCTGTGGGTGGGGGGACCCGTGTGGCCGCTGGAGATCCCGTCCCCATAGCCCGCTCGAATCTTTTCCTCACGGTGTCGCGGCTGCAGCAGGGCTGCCCTCTGATCCCCGTCCTGGCGCCCAGTCCACGGCGCGAAGGATCCCCTGCGAGAGGTTTGCAGGTCTCTCCGGAACAGAAATCTCCCTCGCTCCAATATTCTGTGGTCTCTGGGTGCAGAATTCACCCTGGGTTGGTCCCCTCTAGCCGTTCTGTGGTTTGTGGGTTCGGAGCTATGTGTATGTGCGTCTTTCTACTTCGCCATCTTGGCTCCGCCCCTCAACAAGTGTTTATTAAAAACTTACTATGCACCAAGCACCATGTGTGCTGATTGCTAAAGATATAGAGACAAAAACTAGATAGCCAATGCACTCAAGTAATTGATAATCTGAGAAGGGAAACAACAGGGACACGTAATTTCATACAAAACAGATAACAAATAGATATAAGTTAATGGAGGGAGGGTGGTATTAGTGGTTTGGGAGGTCTAGAAAGTTGGTGCTTGAGCTGAGTTTAAAGCAAACTAGAGACTAAGAACAGGGGGAAGAGGAAGTTCATTCCAAGAATGATGGACACTGCAGTAGTAATGGAGTTCCCTATTTGAGAAACAGCAAGAAGGGCAGTTTGGCTAGACCAAAGATCATGCAAAGGGCAGCAATGTATAATAAGGCTAAAAGGATAGACTGTGGCCGGCTTGTGAAAAGCATGAAATACTAAACAAAGGAGTTTACATTCCATGCTAGAGTGGAGGATAGCCCTAGGCTTTAGGACAATCATTTTGGCAACTGTTTGAAAGATGAATTGGAAAAGAGAGAGACTTAAGGCAGGAAGATTAATTTGGAGACTACTACAGCAGTGCAGGTAAGAGGGTCTAAACTAAGGATATATCATGAAAAAAAAGAAAAGGGAATGTTTTTGAAACAAGATATGGAGGACAAAAAGGACAAAAATATGACAACACACTCAACATGTGCAAAGATCACCAGCACAAAGTCATCCACAAACAGAAGCAACTGGAAGACCACAAAATCCATGAAATTGAAACTTTTTGAGGGTTGACATAGCTTCACTTCTATCTTTGTATCTCCAAGACTTAGCACAGTATTTTGCATGTGGTAGGTGCTTAAGAAATGATTACTGAATTTAATCTCTAAGGAATTTCTCTTCCCTTTGGATTCTGTGTTGGATATCCTCTGTAAGAATGGCAAGCCTTTGGTGAATAATCACCTTCATATTTTTACATCCTGCATGATATTCACAAAATTAAGCAGTTACAACTTTCAAAGAATCTTATATGATTCCAGCAAATTCATGAGGGATACCTTTCTGGAGGAGAGTTTTTAAGGTAGAACTCTGCTCTAAGAAATCAAATGCGTTTTTGTGGTCAACAAACATTAAGCATTGTGGAATTTTCTATTTTCTCCACCTTTTAGCCAACTGTATAACTCTAAATAAATGCCTGCTATAGAACATTTTGCAAAAACCTTCCTGTTTATTCTCATACTCTAATCAAAATTGTCCTCAATATATATGTATATTATTCTTACAAAGGTGTTGTTGAGACAGGAAGAATGTGGATCAGCAGTTATTAATTGTCTCTCTGTTTCATCATCAGTTCAGTCTGTGATCTTCTCTAAGCATCTGGAATCTCTATAAGAAAAAGGAAATTGAATCAACACCTGACAAGGCAGAGGATCCTATGAATTCCTGAGAGAGCACAGAACCACAGCAGCATGTTCTTGAGTGGTTTAAAAGAGAAATAACCATTGAGAAAGAATAATTCATGTTCTACAAGGCAGAAATAATTAGTAGAATAGAAAATTAGAATCCACCATAGAAAGTCTCACCAGAGATAGAAATATGGACTGGGAATGCATGCAGATGAAAGTGAAGGACAATATGGAAGAAAAGCAAAAAGCAATAAAAGAAAACGTGATCTCCATATAAGCAAAACACTGATGTTCAAGACCAGATGAGCAGAGATCACTTGAGAATCGCAAGTTTCTCAAGAATACAAAAGGTTCCAAAAAATTTGAACATAATTTAAAAAATAATACTTGAAAACTGCCCAGAATAATATTTATCTAATCAATGTAAGGGAAGCTGGGTTGCAGAGTGGGTAGAGTTTGGGGCCTCATCTTCCTGAGTTCAAATCCAGCCTCAGATACTTACTAGTATGTGTGACTCTGGGCAAGTCATTTACCCTTGTTTGCCTCAGTTTCCTCATAAGTAAAATGAGCTGGAGAAAGAAATGGCAAACCACCCCAGTATCTTTGCCAAGAAAATCCTAAATGAGGTCACAAAGAGTAGGACAAGATTAAAAAAGCAACTGAACAACAAATAATATAAACTATACAGAATGGATAATAATCAGTTTATTTGGGCTAATTTCTTTTAAGCTAAGGTAGTAAAAAAGCAAAAGAATTGAAGAACATACTGTGAAAGCATACTAAAAAGTTCCTTTTTACTTCAGTTGAAAATATTAAGACATAACGTTATCTAGTCTAAAAATCCTTTCCAGACCTTTCCCTTTAGGAAAATGTGTAAAAGGTCAAGGATAAGGTTAAGGTTCTAGGAATGAGGTGGTAACCAGATTTAACTCTTTTCTAGTTATTATCTTTCTCACCTTCTGAAATTAGACTACTGACCCATGTAAGGGCAGTCCCTTCTTTGAACACCTCATAAAGTGTTTCGGGTATTGATCAGAAGGAGGAGATTCCTTTGATTTCTTCATGTCACCTATGATGGGTCATGGGGAGCCACAGAAGGGAGTGGTCAGAGATGAATGAATAATTTTAGGAGGATGGTTCTCTAATCGCTTTACCAAAAGATTAAGGGACTATTATTCCATTAGATGAAGCAGAATGTTAACCACAAAACCACATTTCATTATTTCGTGCCATTTTCTTGTTCAAGCTTTCTATAAATGTTATCTCAAAATGTCTTGGAGAAAAAGATGCCCAAGAATATAAAGAGACTATCTCAGTTTGGATATTGCTCTAAGTTAGACGTTCTTTGTTTTAAAATAATGGTAAATATGTTAAAATATTTCTGGCAGACTTGTACCTAAAACAGAGTGTATAATATTAATAGCGATTTTTTTCTTCAACAACCCAAATTCATGACCTAGACACCTAAAATGAGAGTTAAAATTCCTTAAAACAGTTATCTTAACGGTTTTTCACAGCAGAGAACCAAATGCCTTACAGTTCAACTTCTTAACGTTTCAGAAAATTGTATTGTTATCTAACTTCTGTCTACTGCAGCAAATATTTCATTTGAGAATTTATCAAATAACAGCTCCTTGTGAGCTAAAGCAGTGTCACTCCTCTGATAACGGTCTGCATCCAAGATCCAGGGAGGCAACACAAGGTTAGAGGCTAATCTCGCACTATCAGTCAAGCAGCCAATCTCTGAGTGTGTTGGTTTGGTTTTTAATATTCTAATGATATGCTCTAAGTCAGATCAGTACGGCCATAATGCTCTTGCATCATTTCCCAGAGTCAAGAGAAGCCCCCATACTACATATAGTACAGCTACTAAGGATATGTATCCCAGGTGGTTTTCCAGAGTTTAATTAAGTATGGGATACTCTAAGCTTTTTCAAATGTTTATATTATAGAACAATAGTTGGTATGCCCAGACTTTTAATTTTTTACACAGTGCTGATGAATTCGGATGGCATACAAATGTCTTAGATCTGATGAAATAAACTAATCTTTATCTTTATTATAAACTCATATGGTTTTTGCTGTAATGGCTGCACTGTTCTTAGCACAGACTCAGTTCCAATTCAATTAATGTAACAGAAATATTTCTGAATAGGTGTACATATATCAACTTTCTTTTTATCAAACTGCATAACAGGGGCTCATTATTTAAAGGAGTGATCATAGAATTCCTTCTTAAATCACAAAATTATTTAGTAAAATGCCTGATAATGGCTAACATTTAAATACAGTTGGGTTTTTATGTATCAGACTTACTTCAAGTGGGATACAATGGACTGGATTCAGAAGGGCATCATGAGTTCACCTAGGCAGAACCCAATTTATCTACCCCTGAGAACTCTACCTCATGTTTATAAATCTCAAGAGACAGAAGATAGCAAAGGAACAACCCCAGCAGGCAAGAAGTCCCTTTTTGTTTCTAATTTAAGTATGTCTTTCCCTTTATGATTTAGTGCCATTTTCTTTGCTATCTCTTTTGTTTCTCTATTATTTCCCAAAAGCTTTTAGGAGCTGACGAACCCTATATTTTACTGTCACGATTTGATTCCACATTGATAGGAGCAATGTGAAAAATAAGATACAAATACACAGTAACCTTAATCATTAGAACAGGGCTTCATCTGGAACGTGGCCCTGCTCTAACTAAAAGCACCCTGTGCATGCAAACTACCCATCCATGTGAGAAATTAGCAGTTTCAGTGTCCTTGGATATCATTAGAACATGACTAAATGCGGCATATCAGCCGTTACTGTGGTCTCCCAAAACATCTATGGTTTTCGCAGGTATTTGGTTACTCAGTTTTAATCAGTCAACAAGCATTTATTAAGCTCTTACTATATGCCACATACTGTATTAAGTATTGAGGATTCAAAGCCAAAAAAAAAAATGAAGCAATATTTGTTCACAAGGAGGTTTCATGCTATTGGGAGAGAGAACACATGCATATATATGTAAAATATTACGTGTAATAAATACACAATAAATGCAAAGCTATTAGGGAGATAGGGCATTATCATTTAGGAAATCAGGAAAGTCTGTAGAGGAGGTGGTATCTGAGCTGCATCTTAAACTATATAAGGTATCATATATCCACATGTGTATATGAAAGAACGAGTTTTAGAAAGCATTCATGGAGCACTTCCTATGTGTAAAGCACTATGCTGAGCACTGGGGATGCCAAGAGAAAAGTGGGACTGCTTTCAAAGCATTCACATTCTAAGGGGGAAATGAAATAGACAAGAGGTTTCAGGTATGGGTCAGATGGAAAGACACTGTGACCTTAGGGAGATACAGACGATGTATAAATGGAGGGAAAGATATATCTTATACATCAGTACTCTGCATCACTTCAAGTTTAAATTTCTGCTTTGTTTTCACATCACTTAAACCAGTTACTTCTAACCAGTTATCTCCTTCATTACTAATTTCAATTCTAAACCAAGTAACCCATGAGGAGGGCTATTATACCCAGATAATATAGATTGTACCAAGTGAATTACACAACTGGAAAAATCTACTACAGTCATTTTTTCTTTTTTGCAGAGGGAATTATGTTTTAATCACCTCCCTAACTCCCTCCTTCTTTAGCGAGTGACCATGAAACCAGTGATAGTTTCAGTTTCTTACACAAAAACTTCAGGAATTCATACTGGTCCTTGTAAAGTGCTACTCTGATTATTTTAACTGGAATCATGCTGGGAAGCAGGTTAGCTCCCACTGAATTCCAGATTATAACTGTGGAGCTGGAATACTCTTCTTCCCTAGACCTCCAAAAGCTTTATTTTCTGATATGACTTTAAAAAACACCCCTCAAGCACTAGAGGCATCCTGCTTTGAGGAAGGGAATACCAACTTAAATAACTGTACTTGTCCTCTTAGGATTTCAAACAGCTGCCACACATCAGTTTAACTCTGAAATTAGGGGAATTTATTCTGATAATCCATGCTCTTACATACACCCTGAAAAAAAAATCCAAGAGAAGAAAATGGCAGCCACTAATGGGATATCAAGAATGTGTCCCATGAGTGATGAAGTAGAGGAGTTGAATAACCAGCAAGACCGTATTTCCCAATGATTAAAAGAAGAACAAGATTGACTTTTCCGTTCGCTTATCAACAAGGTTCATCGTAACGCCAGCTGTGGCAATAAATTACTAAACTGTCAACAACCACAACTCCACGCTGGTTTCTATCAAATTGGCCTGAGAAGTCTCTTCTAATGTAACGTTGATGCTTCTACCAGCTTAGCCCTGTAGAGAATATTTGTAATTGTTTTACAATCAAAATGTTGGCCAAACATAACAGAATACAGAAAAACATTTTTCTACCTTTAAGCCAAAAGGCTGAAACATGGCAGCTGAATATTTCTTCAACTGAATTAAATGTCTTAGAGACCACTCCAAGAAGCCCTAGGCATAAAATTCACCTTAACTTTTAGTGCTTCTAAACAATTATTAACAGTAATAGAAAAAATAATCGTAAAGGCCACATAAGAATTAAGCCAATTCTACTTTGTACCCATTGGTGGAAAACCTTTAAGAACAATTCTCAATTTTTTTTTGAAAGTAATTTTAATGGGACAGAAGATCCTAGGCAAAATAATCACCTTTCCTACTCATAAAAACAACAAAGCTTCAAGCAATAAATTAAGTAAATAACTTGTTTTTACTTTGATTTCAAGTCATCCACCTTGTCTTTAAATGTAAGTTTAAAGCTAAAATTTAAATTTACATGAGGAAAGGAAAAAAAAAACTCATTTTGGAGACTTGTATTTTGGACCAATGCACAGGCTACACTTTAGAATCACTGCTACAGGTTTCCAAAGTATTTTGCCAAAATTCACCAAGAGAAGACAAAAGCTGTTATCTCGATAAAGCAATAATGTTGAGAGAACTCTCATCACCTCCTAGTTCTAAATACATGTACACACCCAATCTAAGGAGCTATCTCCTTATTTATACACACAACATATGGGGGCATCAGAATGCCCAGCTGAGCAGGCCCCTCAAAAAGCCCATTGACTTGAGTGGAGCTGGTCTTTGGCACTCCATTGGAAGTTCATGGAGTCAATTCCTTTCCCTTTGGGGGCACTGGTTTAGAACAGCTGCCTAAATGAGAGATTTTCCTGAAGCATGGTTACTTGTGAAGAGCACGCTAGTCTTCTTAACCTAACCTGTTCCTTTGAATCAAGGAAATGAGGCAGTTAGTGCTGACTCTAAGCCATGGATGTGTAAGAATTACAAGTGAAAAGTGCTGTATAAAATCAATCAGTAATCATTTATTAAGCTTTTACTCTGTGCTAGGCCCTGTGTTGAGCTCTGAGAATGCAAAGCCAAAAATGAAACAGCCCCTGCCTGCAGGTAACTTACAACGTGTATACAATGGATACACATATAAGCAAACGCAAAATGCAAGCAAAATAAACACAAAGTAATTTTACAAAGAGCCCTGGCCACCAAGGAGATCGAGAACAGTCTTGTACAGAAGCAGTGTGTGAAATGAGCTGTGGAAGAAGCTGAGAATGAGAAATGAAGGGGACGGGGTCAGCCTGGGCTAGGACACAAAGACAGAAGATGAGATCATATTTAGGAATATTGGCAGTTGATGTAAATTGCTGTTCCTGTTCTGCTTAAAAACAATAAGGGTAAGAAAGGAAAGAATAAGCCCCACCCCCCTTCAGTTATATACTAAGTGTGACTGCTCAGATCCATACAACACCCAGATGTTTAACTCACCCAGGTGTTTAAAGTCACAGGACAACAGAAGCCGAGCCAGAGAGGACCTAGGGATCACTTAGCCCACCTTACACGCAGAACAGAATTCCTCCACCTTCTCCAACAATGGTCAAACAACCTTTACTCCTTTACTTGAAGGCTGCCATTGGTTGGGGACTTAATACTTTTTAAAGAACATAAAGACATAGATAGATAGCTGTGTCTGTCTAGCTGTCTTTCTGTCTAATCTTTATCCCTCTTTATGTCCATTCTGAACATTATTGTTGTTCAGTTGTGTCTGACTTTTCATGACCCCATGGATCAGAGCATGCCCATACACTCCATGGGGTTTTCTTGGCAAGGATACTGGAGTGGTTTGCTTTTTCCTTTTCCAGCTCATTTTACAAATGAGGAAATTGAGGCAAGCAAGGTTAAGTGACTTGCCTAGGGGTCATACAGCTAATGTATTTTGTCTCTTTTGTATCTCCAGTGCTTAGCACAGTGCCTGGCACTAGTAGGTGCTTAATAAGTATTTATTGATTGGTTGATTGATTGGTCCTGTCCAAAATCATGTGTTTGCTGTACCGTCATCACTTCTCTGTTAGGAGGTAGATGACATGCTTTATCATAGGTCCTCTGGTGAGTCATGACTTTGGTCAGAGTTCTTAAGTCTTTCAAAATTGTTTTTCTTTACAATGTTGTCATTGTATAAGTTGTTCCAGTTCTGCTCATTTCACTCTGTTAGTGTTTAGTTTCCAGGATTGTCTGAAATTCTGTCTTTCTTCTTTTTCTTATAGTGCAGTACTATTCCATACAATGTGTTCAGCCATTCACCACTTAAAGGACAGGCCCTTAATCTCCTCTCCTACCCTCCCCTCTCATCTCCTCTTCTCCTTCCCTCTCCCTCTTCACTTGTCTGCCTAGCCTTGCCTTTCTTTTTCCACCTTCCCCCACCCCCCAGACTTTCAGAATCAGGAAGTTTGTTTTCTTTATGACTATTTCTTCCCCAGTATTATAGATTGACTCATAGCTTCCATTCTTTTCCCTCCTTTATCCTTCAGGTCTGGAGTTTCTCACTAAAGAATTATGGAGGCCTTCCTGATGTGCTGGGGTTTCAGAAGTCAGATCATTATTTTCTTTCATTCTTTACAGAGAATGTGCCAGGTCTCCAGGGAAGAAAACCTAGTCTCATTGCTTGCAAAATTTCTAATCTAGCCAAGGAGGGAAGATGATTAAGACACCCCAAATAATTAATCTGTAGGAGAATGAAAAGCATTATTGCTCAGTGGATAGAGTCCTGGCCTTGTAGTCAGGAAGACCTGGGTCTAGATGCTGCCTCTGACTCTTATCAGTTGAGTGACTTAAACTCTTTGAGTCAACTTAATTCCAAAAGAGAATTCATTCTACCTGGATCCACACTGACAATGGTATAGGCCCTAAGGCAATGATGTAAATAGCTAGGTTCCAATTAGAACAAACTGAAGGTATTCCAATTCATATGATTTGAAGTTATAATTATATAAAGTGTGGTAATTGGTTGGAACTCAATGGTAATATGCAGTGGGGATTCAAATAATGTGACCACTTCAAGGAATTCATTATATGAACAATCTAGGACCTAGCTGTATAATCAAATTGTAGACTATATGGGTCATACTTTAGTTCAATTCCAAAAACATTTATTAAGCACCTACTATGTGTAGATGCTTGTGTTTTGATGGAGAGGATAGAAAATTTAAATAAGAAAGACCCCTGCCCTCATGTTCCTCAGGTTAAGAATAAACTAATATAGTAAGATCTAAGTATAATACACAAAAATCAAAGATAACAGCCTGAGAAAGGCATAAACTTAAATGATGCATGAAATCTGATGGGGAAGGTATTAGTGCTACAGGTTTCAGAAAAGGCCTCTTAGAAGGGTTGGCATTTTAACTAGACTTAAACGGCCTGAAAGCCACTCAACAGAAAGAGAATGGGGAAGGGCATTTGCAGCACAGGAACTATGACAACAATGGCATGTAAGTTGTAAGAGCAGGTCCAGTGTGGTTCAGTCTGACTGAGGCATGGAGCACATGGAAGATGGTGGGATGAGGGGGGATGTCAGATGGCACCAGACTGAGGAGGTTAACTCTCTCAGGAGACCAAGAGAAGTAGGGTAAACTCCACCATAAAGAGCCCCTGGAGATTTTGGAGGGCAGGGCTGTGGGTAGGGCAAAGGAGCCCAGCAGCTGTATGTAGGGTGGAGGGAGGGAGTAGAGGAGGAAAAACATGTCTGGAAGCTAATGGAAGCCTCCATACATGAAGAAAAGAAGTCTTGTGCCAGGGTGGTCCCAGGGAGAACAGAGAGGAAGGGAGGGCTGGGAGAGTTGGTGTGGAGGAGCATGAAGAGGAATTAGCAATGTCTTTGACATTCGAGGTGAGGAACATAGAGGACATCAGAGATTCCTCAAGCACAGGGTAATGGATGAATCATGAGACCTTAGATTCTAAAATGGTGAATCAGAGAGAGGGACTGATTTAAGGACAAATAACATCCCCTTAACTAGGTGAGATGAGGACAAAGAACCAACAAAGGAGGTAGAGGAGTTACCAGAGAAGTAGGTGGACCAAGAGACCATCTTGTCTCTGAAGTCAGTGGAAGAGAGAACAATAAATGTCCCAGAAGGAGCTGAGGTTGGCTAGGAACATCAGATACTGCAGAGAGGTCAAGGACAAGGCAGACTCAAAGGAACTCCATGGGATCCCTTTACTAGGAGAACTTTGGAGAGTATGTTTTGTGGAATGATATGAAAGAGAAAGGCAGATTAAAGAAGATAGAATAGTACACCTGCTAGGAGGTACTAGAGACTTTTTGAGTTGGCAACTTTTCACTTAATTTTAGCAGTTAAGGGACAGTTATTGGATGGGGGTAAAAATGTCATGGAAAGCCTTAGGACTGAGGAGTCTTGGTCATACTTTTGGGTCATTGGAAAAGGAGACACTGAAGATTTGGAGAGAAGGATAGTTATGGGGCAGAGTCCTAGGGGAAAGAAGGAGAAAAGGGGACAAGATCAATGGTTCAGGGAAAGAAATCAGTTTTAATGAGTAGGGAGGCTTCTCCTTTTGTCACCAGAGGAAAGGAAGAGAGTGAGGATGAATAGGAGTATGAAGGAATGGAGGGAGAGGCCTCACAGTGAGGCTCCTATTGGACTATCTCATAAGGACTCAGCTTCCTCAGAGTTAGAAAGAAACTGTGAGAACACCTAGTCCAGTCAGTAGCTGAAAAGAAAAATCCCTGAAATGTCTAAAACATCCATGACACATGATCATCCAGCCTCTGACTGATGAGTGGGAGGAGGCCTTGGTCCCTTCTGAGGCTGCCCTTCCCACCTGGGACTAGGACAAGTCCAGGCACACCCACAGAAGACCCTCATTGGGCACATCTTGTCTTGATAGAAAAATTCTGCTCTGGAATATTTTAGAAGAGTGCTGAGTGAGGGAGGGAGCACTTCTGGACTAGGGATCAGGTCTAGCCCTGAATTTTGCCATCATTCAGTTTCAAGAGAATGTCTCTCTGGCCATGGCTACAACTCGGAGGATTCTTAGCCCCCCCACAACTGTTCTTCCATGGAACATAAACTTTTTTTCTGAACTTAACCCCCAATAAAATGGCTATTTCCATATACAAGTAGAACAGAAAAGGAAGACTGGCCATGAAATTTCTACAGGCCTCTATTATACACAGCTAATTTGACTTTCTTTTAAATATATAGCAAGTTTAACCTCCAGTTTTAAGGCTGTCCTTCTCCTCTGTGGCTCTTTAAGACCTTTTTTTCTTTTTTTTGCATATTAAAAATAACCCCTAGTTCTTTTTTTCCTGTCCTATCTCTAACTCTTTCCCTCTTTAAACTCTCCTCTCCTGAAAGAAAAACTAAGTTCTTTTAACAGATATGCATAGTTTAGCAAAGCAAATTCCCATATTGGCTGTGTCCCAAGATGTATGTCTCATTCTGCATCTTGAGTCTGTTGCCTCTGTCAGAAAGGGGGCAGCAGGTATCATTGTTAATACTCTGGAATCAGTTATTGGTCATTGCATTGATCAGTGTTCACAAGTCTTTCAAATTTAAATAATTATTTTTGATCACTAGGTGATAAGGTCAGCTGTTTCTTCACATGTGACATTCAAGAAGCCTGAAAATTGGAAGGTGGGATTCATGTGGTCACCCTTACCTCAGGTACTTTGGAGGAGGGATCTGAAATGGAGCTTGAAGTTGGTCCCTGCAAACTCTGAAGCTTTCTGGCAATAGAATGCAAGGTCTGAGGACTGATTCAGTTTCATTTGTGTCTTTTCATCCCCAATGCTTTGCATGTTGCCTTGCACATAGTAGGTGCTCGGTAAATGCATGTGATTGATTGAAAGTATCATGAGAGAGCTGGAAAGGTCTTTAGGGATGATGATTGCTTGTATTTATTTTCCCAGTCCTTGGCACAGTGGTTGGCACCAAATGCTCTATCTATCTATTCATCTATGTATCCAGTCATCTCTCTGTCTTTCCATCTATCCATCTATCTAGCTCAAGTCCTGCAGAGGTGGGAGTAGGGCCCAAGAGAGGAGAATGCTTTGTTCGAGGTCACAGTGGCAGGCAGGTTCATTCAGTACATTCTCACCCTGAGACTGAGTTAAGCCAGAGTCAAATGGAGCCCAGATCTCATAGACTTACAAATAGCCAGCCCTGCAAGGTACCTCTGAGACATCTTGTTCAACTCCTCCATTTACCAGAGGAAGAAACAAGTCTAGCATCAGGGTCATAGGACAGATTAGGACCCAGGTCTACAGTGTCCCAATCTATGGGGTTTTCAGCCTGGTGGTAAAGTTCATTCTCCCTATCCCATGCCCACCCCACCCTAGGGCTCTCCAGCTCTGTCAGCAATATACTTTCTGTTCTCAGCATTCAGGACAAGCAGTTGAGCAGGAAGTAGGGCCTTTGGTCCTTCCAGGCTCATTAGCCACACCCACTCCTAAGCCTCTGCTCTATAAGAAAATCTGAGTAGCTTAGGAGGGCTAAACTCTTAGGGAATGAAATGATGTCTGAGATGGGAAGGACTTCCAGCAGGAAGAGATGGGCTGAGGAGCTGTCTCCCTACCCTACCCTCATTGCCTGCCCCCAACAATCCTCAATTTCTTTCTCCACAGGGAAGGTGTTGAATGGGTATTCAGGCATAACTGAAGATATCTGGGCTTGGGGAAGTGTCTGCTTCTCTCCAGGTTCCTTAAGCATCCTCTCCACCCACAAGGTGAACCCCTACACTTTCAACATGGAAAGATTTTGAAGACAAGGAGGGTAAAATTTGAGAGAAACAAAAAAAATCTCAGAGAAAAGGGAAGCAGAATCACCCCAGGAAGGCATACACTCAAGCAGGGGTTAAGGTACCACCTTTGTCACCCATCCCCATTTTTTTCACATTGATTTATCTTATTTTTAATTTAATTCATGGAATAAAGCAAGCATTTCCTTACCATAGTATAGTAAAAATTTAATTGCATAGGAAAGTGCAGATCTGTTACGTACAATTTGCTATTCCATTTAAGTAGATAATAAAGTTGTTATATAAATTTCTTTTCTTCTTTCCTTCCCCCATCCCCCTAAAGATGGCTACCATTAGACACAAATAAGTATGTGCATGCATGCATATGTATATGTACATATATACATATATATGTAAAATTATTCTATACAAACTTCTATTTATTTGTTCTTTCTTTGGATGCAGAGAGCATCTTTATTCATATGCCCTTTATAGTCAGTTTGGATATTTGAAATTGTCAAAATGATTTATTTGCTAAAGGTCATTTTTAAAACAATGCTATTGTTTCCATATGCAGTATTCTCTTGGTTCTGATCATTTTGCTCTTCCTTATTTCGTGCAAGTTTTTTGATGTTTTTCTAAGATCATTCAGCTCATCTCTTCTTATGACATGGCATTCCATCACCATCATATACCACAGCTTGTTCAGCCATTCCCCAATTGATAGGCCTCTCTGTAATTTCCAATTCTTTGCCAACACAATGAAAGCTGCTATAAACATTTTAGAACATGTAGGTTGTTTTCCTTTTTCCCTAATCATCTTTGGAAGTAGATCAAGTAGTGGTATTACTGGATTAAAGAGCATAGGCAGTTTTATAACTCTTTGGGCATTATTTCAGATTGCTCTTCAAAATGGTTAGATCAATTCACAATTCCACCAACTATGAATTAGTGTCCAAATTTTTCCACATTCCCTCCAATGTTGGTTCCTTTCCCTTTCAATCATTTTAGCCAGTCTGGTAGGTATAAAATGATACTTCAAGGTTTTAAAATTTGCATTTCTCTAGTCAATAGGGATCTTGAACATTTTTTATATGATTAAAATTCTTATGCTTTCTTCATTGGAAAACTGCATGTTCATATTCTTTGAGCATTTATCAATTGAGGAATAACTCATATTTTTATAGATTTGACAAAGTTCTTTATATGTTGTGATATGAGATTTTTATCTAAGAATGTATCAGTCAATTTTCCCCTTAATTTTCTACTTTCCTTCTGATTTTGGTGACATTTGTTTTATTTGTACAAAGCCTTTTAAATTTACTGTAATTGAAATTATCTATTTTGCACAAAATTTTGCTTCTCTGTCTCTTATTTATTTATAAATCATTGCCCTATCCATAAGTCTGAAAAATAATCTGTTCCATGTTCTTCTAATTTTCTTGTAATATTTCTCTCTTTACATATATCATGTGTCCATCCATGGTGTAAGATATTTGTCCATGCCCAGTTTTTGTTTTACTGCTTTCCAATTTCCCCAACAATTTTTAAGCCAAACAATTAATTATGATTCCAAAATCTTGTTTTTAAACTTGTCAACTATAAGGCTATTACATTTATTTGCTGCTGTAATTATGTCTACTCTTTTCTATTGGTATTTCTATTTGTTAGTACCAGATAGTTTTTATAATTTTATAATTATATTTTTATAATAATTTATAATTATAATATGATATAATTTTTATATTTTGTAATTATAAGAATTAAAATTTTTATATTTTATAATTATAATTTTATAATTAATTTGTTAGTACCAGATAGTTTTTATAATTATAATTACCTTATAATATAATTTAAATCTGATACTGCTATACCTTCTTCACATTTTTTCTTTAATTCCTTGACCCTTCTTGACTTTTTATATTTCAAAATGAATTTTGTTGTTATTTTTTCAAATTCGGTAAAATTAATTTTTGGGTAATTTTACTGGCATGACATAGAATATAAATTAGTTTAGGTAAAATTGTCATTTTTGTTATATTATCCCTGCTTACCCATGAATAATTAATATTTCTCCAATTATTTAAATCTGCCAGGGGATACATTATCTTGACAATCCAAAAGCATCAAAGACTGGAATGGTCTATGTTATCTAGAAGAATCTACCTTTAGCCAAAAAAATTTCATGAGAAGGTATCTAGCGTTATTCAAGAACCCATCCTGAACCAAGAGAAAGGCTATACACTGTTTCTGACAAACTACTAATTATAAAAACATCCATAGAATAGGATCGCAGACTCAAAGCTAGAAAGGACCTTAGAGGACATGCCATCCTAACACTCTATCTACAGAGGACCTAGAACGGAACATTAGCGTTGAAAAGGACCTTAGAAAATGTTTACATTGAAGTCAGAGTGAGGAATGACATTAGAACTCAGTCATTCAGTCCTGCACACTTTTGATGCTTGAAGGCACTTTCGTCACAACCTTGCTCAGTAAGTTGTACAGGCAATTGATGTATCCATTTTAAAGTTGATGAAATAGGATTTTTAAAGAATTAGTAATTTATCTGTGATTACTCAGGAGGATTCAAAACCAGGTTTCCTGATTTCAAGTCCATTGCTCTATCCATGAATGATGTGACATTTCTTCACAGAAACATGCAATCTGAAATTGGAAGGAGCCTTGGAAATACAGAAAGTCAGAGATGAAGAGGACTTTAGAACATAGACTGTCAGGTGCCTTAGAATACTTCATGCCATGAGTGGGAGGGTACCTACAATCTAAGACAGAGAATGAAAGTAATTCAAAGGACTTTAGAACATAGATCATAGAATGTAAAAGTTTGAAATTTAAAGCATAGAATATAAAATGTTAGTTCTAGAATCACAGAAAGGGAGTTGAAGGAATAAAACCCAGAATTCTAGAGACTGAATAAATTGAAAAATGCAGATTATTAGAGCTGTAAGGAACCAAAGAGACCAATTTGTGAAAATCCCTGATTTTACACAGGAACAAATTGAGGCCTAGAGAATAAATGAATAACCAAGTAAGTAAGGAAGCACCTATCGAGACAGATAAATGGATAACTCACAATAAAAGAAAACCATTTATTAAGCACATGCTATATGCCAAACACTGAACACACAAATGAAAAGGGAGAGAGTTCCTGCCCTCAAGGAGCTCACATTTCAATAGGGAGAGACTATAGGAAAGCGGAGTGATGACTGGGAAGGGAGCTGTGATTTGGGGACTCAAAAGATGGTGAGTAAGGCAGTTCACTGACATGCTTTTCCCAAAGGCAATGCTTAGTGTTGACTCAGTTACAGAGCTCAGAGCAATTTAGAAAGGAAAGAAGAGTGGGAGAGAGTGGGGGAAGAGGTGACTGATGTGCCCACATCAGGGTAGAAAGTGGTCCAGTGAAGAGGAGGTTGCACGGCCTCAGGGAGGACCAAGGTCAATGGCATGGCCCTGCAGGTCATGTTTGGAGAGCGGGGCAGCATCAGGAGGCAGGGTGGAAGATGTCCAGGAAGAGGCTGAAAGAGATGGGGAAAAGACTTTTCACCATCTACACAGGGGATTGATGGCAGAGCCAGGACTAGAAGTGAGATCTCTCAACTCTCAAGGATTCTCTGCTCATTCCAATCCTAGGAGTGTCCTGCTAAGTGCAGACACTTGTGAGATGGGCTGCCCTATTAGGTCATACTCTGTCTTCCCACCTTAGAAATAATGAGTTGGTCAGATCCTTCCCAATACTACCCAGCAGAGATCTAGAAGAGAACACCAGACAGACCTCTCCATCTGTTCAAATGACCAGACTCTTAACACTCTCCAATGAGCTGAACTACCTCATCACACAGAGATCTTACCTGGCTCTCTGTCCAACCATTGTTTCTAAAATACTCAGCTACGCAGCTGCAGTATATGGCCCAGGTTAACACCAGAAGCTGAGTTCCATCTGCTCTTGTAAGATATCTCTGGATGTAGATGGACAGGGCAACTAGGAGATGCAATGAACAGACTGCTGAGCCTGGAGTCAGGAAAACTTGAGTTCAAATGCAGTCTCAGATACTGACTAGTTGTGTGACCCTGGGCAAGTCACTTAATCCTGTTTGTCTTAGTTTCTTCATCTGTCAAATGATGTGGAGAAGGAAATGGTAAAACACTTTGCTATTTGGCAATCCAGTATCTTTGCCAAGAAAACTCCAAATGGGGTCAGGAAGAGTCAGACAAAACTGAGACAACTGACCAAAAGCTACAGGGATAGAGCAGAGGCTGATGCCTCCCTTTAAAACACACACACACACACACACACACACACACACACACACGCATGCACATGTTCGAAGTTATCCCCCTCTTTCCCCCAAGTTGGCATATAATTTAATATAGGCTCTACATATCCATTCACATTAAACATATTTTCACATTAGTCATGTCGCAAAGAAGAATTATGACCTATGGAATGAACCACGAGAAAGAAGAAACAAAACACAAAAGAGAGAGAGCAAATAGTATTCTTTGATCTGCATTCAGACTCCATAATTCTTTCCCTGGAAGTGGATAGCATTTTCCATCATGACTCTTTTGGAGTTATCTTAGAACCTTGCATTGCTGAGAACAGCCAAGTCTATCAAAGTTAGTCATTGCCCAATGTGACAATAAATGTGTACAATGTTCACCTGCTTCTGCTCCCCTCACAAAGCATCAGTTCATATAAATCTTTCCAGGTTTTTTAGAAATTCTCCTGCTCATCATTTCTTATAGCACAACAGTATTCCATTATATTAATATACCACATCTTGTTCTGCTGTTCCCCAGTTGATGGGCATCTCTTCAGTTTCCAATTCTTTGCCATCACCAAGAGTTGCTATAAATATTTTTTGTATTTGTGGGTCCTTTTCCCATTTATATGATCTCTTTGGGATACAGCCCTAGAAGTGGTATTGTTGGGTCAAAAGGTATGCATATTTTTATAGCCCTTTGGGCATAGTTCCAAAATGATTGGATCAGTTCATAACTCCACCAACAATGTGTTCATGTTTCAATTTTCCCACATCTCCAGCATTTATAATTTTCCTGTTTTGTCATGTTAGCCAATCTGACGGGTGTAATGTGGTATTTAAGAGTTGTTTTAACTTGCATTTATCTAATCAATAGTGATTTAGAGCATTTTTTCATATGACTATAGATATCTTTAATTTGTTCCTCTGAAAACTTCCTGTTGCTACCCTTTGAGCATTTATCAACTGGGAATGATTTGTTTTCTTGTAAATTTGACTCAGTTCTCTCTATATTTTAGAAATGAAGCCTTTATCAGAGACACTGGTTGTAAAAATTCTTTTCCCTCCTAATCTTGTTTGCATTGGCTTTGCTTGTACAAAAACTTTTCAATTTAATGTAATCAAAATTATCCATTTTGCATTTCATAATGTTCTCTATCCTTGTTTGGTCATAAATTCTTCCATTCTCCATAAATCTGAAAGGTAAAATATTCTTTGCTCTCTCAGATTGCTTATAGTATCAGCCTTTATATCTAAATTGTGAACTCATTTTGACTTTATTTTGGTATATAGTGTAAGAACTGGTCTGTGCCCAGTTTTCCCAGCAGTTTTTGTCAAATAGTGAGATCTTATCCCAGAAGCTGGAGTCTTTCAGTTTATCAAATAGTAGATTACTATAGCCATTGACTACTACGTCTTGTATGCTTAACCTATTCAACTGATCCACCACTGTATTTCTTACCCAGTGCCAAGTAGTTTTGATGATTGCTGCTTTATAATGCAATTTAAATCTGGTATGGTAAGGCCACCTTCCCTAGCATTTCTTTTCATTAATCAATCTCCTTGATATTCTGGACATTTTTTCCTTCAAATGAATTTTGATATTATTTTTCCTAGCTCTATAAAATAATTTTTGGTAGTTTGATTGGTATGGCACTAAATAAGTAAATGAATTTGGGCAAAGTTGCCTTTTTTTTTTATTATTTTATCTCAGCCTATCCAAAAGCAACTGATGTTTCCCCAGTTATTTATATTTGACTTTATTTGTGTGAAAACTGTTTTGTAATTGTGTTCATTTAGTTCTTGGGTTTGTTTTGGCAGGTAGACTTCCAAATATTTTATAATGTCTACAGTAACATTACATGGAATTTGTCTTTCCAGCTCTTGCTGTTGGGCTTTGTTAGTAATATGTAGGCATATCAAGAATTTATGTAGGTTTATTTTAGAACCTGCAACTTTGCTAATATTATTTATTATTTCAAGTAGTTTTTTACTTGATTCTCTAGAATTCTCTAAGTATATCATCATATGATCTGCAAAAAGTGAAAGCTTTGTTCCCTCATTGCCTATTCTAGTTCCTTCAATTTCTTTTTCTTCTCTTATTGCTAAAGCTAACATTTCTAGTACCATATTGAATAACAGTGGTAATAATGGACATCCTTGTTTCACCCCTGATCTTATTGGAAATGCTTCTGGTTTATCCCCATTACATATAATGCTTGCAGATGGTTTTAGGTAGATGCTACTTATCATTTTAAGGAAGACTTCATTTACTCCTATGTTCTCTAGTGTTTTTAATAAGAATGGATGTTGTATGAAAATATTTTTCTGAATCTATTGAGATTATCATATGGTTTCTCCTAGTTTTGTTGTTGATATGATCAATTATGCTGATAGTTTTCTTAATATTGAACCTGACTTGCATTCCAGAATAAATCCTAGCTGGTCATAGTTTATTATACTTGTAATAATTTGCTCTAATCTTTTTGCTAATATTGTATTAAAATTTTTGATTCTTTATTCATTAGGGCAATTGGTCTGTAATTTTCTTTCTCTGTTTTGACTCTTTCTGGTTTAGGTATCAGTACCATATTTGTATCAAACAAAGAATTTGGTAGGACTCTTCTCTTATTTTCACAAACAGCCTATGTAGTGTTGGAATTAGTTGTTCTTTAAATGTTTGATAGAATTTGCTTGTAAATCCATTTTGCCCTGGAGATATTTTCCTAGGGAATTCATTGATGGCTTGTTCAATTTCTTTTTCTGAGATGGGGCTATTTAAGTATTTTACTTCCTCTTCTGTTAATCTGGGGAATTTATATTTTTGTAAATATTCATCCATTTCACTAAGCGTATCAACCAGGACCCCAATATACACAGGAGGGCCTACTATCACTGGTTCTTTTATCTACTTTTCTAAAAGAAAAGGCAACTTTTGAGGGGTCAACAATAATTTTAATCAAGAACATATATGATTCACTTAGTTCAGGGGGAAAAGTCAGTACACTGAACTTCAGAGAAAATACTAAGAAATAATAATCAATAGACAGGGCTTCCAACTGTCTGACCATAAGCAATACATACACATCAACAGAGAGATGCAACTGTCTGACCATACATCTGGGCTTTCAAAGCTGGGGAACTCCTTAGTGGCTGCCCAGAGTCTTGTCTGGCCAATGATTAAACCCCAAAGGAAAACCACGCCTCAGAGTATTTATAAAGCCAGAGCTAGAGGTCATCACAACCCTTGAGAACCCGTGCCTCATTATCAAAAGTTGTGGGCCATCCTACAAATCTCCCCTAATTAAACTCTCCTTAATGGGCATGTCCATTAAAATGGGTGGGGAAGAACTTTAATCTCATTAGCATTACACTGAGATTGTAGAATTTATAGGCATACAGTTGGGAAAAATATTTCCTGATTATTATTTTAATTTCCTCTTTATTAGTGGTGAACTTACCCTTTCATTTTTGATACTGATAATTTGCTTTTCTTCTTTTTAAATCAAATTAACCAAAGGTTTATCAATTTTATTGTTTTTTTTCATAAAACCAGTTCTTAGTTTTATTTATTAGCTCAATAGTTTTCTTAATTTCAATTGTATTAATCTCTCCTTTGGTTTTCAGTATTTCTAATTTGGTATTTAATTGGGTTTTTAAATTTCTTCTTTTTCTAGGTATTTTAGTTGTGTGTCCAATTCATTGATCTCCTCTTTCTCTATTTTATTCATGTAAGCATTTAGAGATACCAAACATCCCCTAAGAACTGCTTTTGCTGAATCCCATAAGATTAGATATGTTGTCTCATTATTGTCATTTTTTTGAAAGAAGTTATTGATGGTTTCTATGATTTGTTGTTTGACCCATGCATTCTTTAGGATTAGATTATTTAGTTTCCAATTGATTTTTAGTCTGTCTTTCCATGTCCCTTTATTACATGTAATTTTTTTTGAATCATGATTTGAAAAGGATGCGTTTAACCTTTCTGCCTTTCTGCACTGAATTGTGAGGTTTTTACATCATAGTACATGGTCAATTTTGGTGTATGTGCCAGATATCACTGAGAAAAACGTATATTCCTTTCTATTCCCATTCCATTTTCTCCAGAGGTCTACCATATCTACCTTTCCTAAAATTCTATTCACCTCCTCAACTTCTTTATTGTTTATTTTGTGGTTAGATATCTCTAATTCAGAAAGAGGGATATTGAGGTCCCTTACTTATATAGTTTTTCTGTCAAATTCTTCCTGTAATCCTTTAACTTCTCCTGTAAGAATATGGATGGTATAATATAGCTGTTGGTGAATATATGTTTAGTAATGATATTGCTTCCTTGTCTATGATGCCTTTTAGCAGGATAGAGTTTCCTTTCTTATCTCTTTCAATTAGATATATTTTTGCTTTTGATTTGTCCGAGATCAGGATTGCCACCCCTTCTTTTTTCACTCTAGCTGAAGCATAATATATTCTGCTGTATGCTTTTACCTTTACCCTGTGTGTATCCCTGTTTCAAATGTGTTTCTTGTAAACAATGTGTTGTAGGATTATGATTTTTAATCTGTTCTGCTATCTGCTTCTGTTTTATGGGAGAGTTCATCCCATTTACATTCACATTAATGATTACTATTTGTTTTGCTCTCTGTCCTATCCCCACTCCTGCTTATGCTTTTCTTTCTCCTTTCTCCATTTCTCTCCTCATTCAAGTTTTATTTTTGCCTCAATCTGCCCTCCCTTGTATCAGCCCCCTCCCTTTTCCCTACTTCTTCCTTCCCTTTATCCTTGCCTCCCTTTTCTTTTCCCTTTCTTCCTCAACTGCCTATAGGACAAGTTAGATAAGTGAGTATATTATTCCCTCCTGAGCCAAATTCAATATGCTCATCATCCTCCCTTCATTCCCTCTACTGTATTATATCTTGGTGCCTCTTCATGTGATGTAATTCACCCTCTTCTGCCTTCTCCTTTTTTCTTCTCTCGTTACACAATCGTTTTTTAAAGCACTTAATTAATTAGGCTTTTTATTAACACATTAAAATCAACTTAAACCCACCCACATCTATATATTTCCTTTCTATATGATGTAATAAAATCCAGTTGTCAAGAGTTACATCATCTTCCCACATGGGGATGTAAGCAGTTCATCCTTACTGAATAACTTGAACCTTCCCCCCCTTTCCAGTTTACCTTTTTATGCCTCTCTTGAGTGTTGTATTTGAAAATCAAATTTTGCATTGTGCTCTGGTCATTCATCAGGAAAGTCTGGAAATCTTGTATTTCATTGAATATCTATCTCTTCCCCTAAAAATATTATGCTCAATCTTCCTGGGTAGTTGATCCTTGGTTATAATCCAAGTTCCTTTGCCTTATGGAATATCACATTCCAAGTTCTTTGATCTTTTTTTAAATGTTTGTTTATTTATTTTTAGTTTTCAACATTCATTTCCACAAAATTTTGAGTTCCAAATTTTCTTCCCATCTCTCCCCTCCCCTACCCGATAATGCCTTGCTCTGATTACCCCCTTCCTTCAATATGCCCTCCCTTCCACCACACCCCACCCTTCCCTTATCCCCATCTTCTCTCTTTTCTTAGAGGGAAAGATAGATTTCTATATACTATTACCAGTATTTCTTATTTCCCAGTTTTATGCAAAAACAATTCTCAACATTCTTTTCTAATACTTTGAATTCTAACTTCTCTCTCTTCCTCCTTCCCCACCCATCCCCACTGAGATGGCAAGCAATTCAATGTATGTGTAGTTTTGCAAAAGACTTCCATAATAATAATTTTGTGTAAAACTAACTATATTTCCCTCCATCCTGTCCTGTCCCTCATTTATTCTATTCTTTCATTTGACCTTGTCCCTTCCCCAAAGTGTTTACTTCTAATTATTCCCTTCTCCCATTTGCCCTCCCCTCCATCATTCCCCCCCCACTTGCCCCCCTCTCCCCCACCCTTCTGCGGTGTAAGATAGATTTTCATACCAAATTGAGTGAGCATGTTATTCCCTCCTTAAGCCAAATGTGAAGAGAGTAAGCTTCACTTTTTCCCCTCACTTCCTCCCTTTTCTCCACCATTGAAGAAGATTTTTCTTAACTCTTTTATGAGTCACAATTTGCTGTACTCCATTTCTCCCTCTATCCTCCCAACACATTCCTCTTTTACCCCTCAATTTTATTTTTTTTAGATATTATCCCTTCCTACCCAACTCAATCCATCTCCCTGTCCACATGCGTGAGTGTGTGTGTGTGTGTGTGTATGTGTGTGTATGTGTGTATAATCCCTCCAACTACCCAAATACTGAGAAAAGTCTCAAGAGTTACAAATATCATCCCTCCATGTAGGAATGTAAACAGTTCAAACTCAGAAAGTCCTTTATGATTTCTCCTTTCATGCTTCTTTTGATTCCCATGTTTCAAAGTCAAATTGTCCATTCAGTTCTGGTCTTTTCTTCAAGAATGCCTGAAAGCCCTCCATATCATTGAATTAACCATTCCTTCCTCTGAAGTATTATACTCAGCTTTCCCAGGCAAGTGACTCTTGCTTGGTCCCAATCCCAGTTCCCTTGACTTCTGGAATATCGCATTCTAAGTCCCTTGATCCCTCAATATAGAAGCTGCCAGATCCCGTGTTATCCTGATTATACCTCCACAACACTCGAATTGTTTCCTTGTAGCTGCCTGCAACATTCTCTCCCTAACCTGGGAACTCTGAAACCTGGCTACAATATTCCTAGGAGTTTCTCCCCTTGGGTCTCCCTCAGGAGGTGATCGGTGGACTCCTTCAATATCTATTTTGCCCTCTGGTTCTAAAACATTAGGGCAGTTTTCCCTGATAGTTTCATGAAAGTTGATGTCTAGGCTCCTCCCTTGATCATGGCTTTCAGGTAGTCCCATGATTTCTAAATTGTCTATCCTGGATCTATTCTCCAGATCAGATATTTCTCCAATGAGATATCCCACACCATCTTCTATTTTTTCATTCTTTTGGTTTTGCTCTGCAATTTCTTGATTTCTCATAAAGTCATTAGCTTCCATTTGCTCCACTCTCACCTCTAAAGAACTATTTTCTTCTGTGAGCTCCTGAACCCCCCTTTCCATTTGGCCAATTCTGCTCTTCAAACCATTCCTCTCCCCATTGACTTCCTGGACTTCCCTTTCCAAATGAGTCAGTCCATTCCTAAAGGTGCTATCCTCTTCAGCATTCCCTTGGGTCTCCTCCACCAAGCTGTTGATTCGCTTTTCAAACTCTTCCATGGCATGAGCCCATGTCATATTTATTTTGGAGGTACTGGATTCAGAAGCTTTGACTTCCTCTGACAGTATGCATTGTAGCTCCTTAACAAAAATGAAAATTCCTGTTCACCAAGGAAGCAATCTTGTATAGTTTTATCCCTTTTCCCTTTCTTGGGCATCTTCCCGGTCAGTTACATGACCCTTGAGTCCCTTGTCAAGAGGAGGGCACACTCTGGGGATCTGAAAGTTCTCAGTTCCTCCAAGGTGGCACAATCAAGGGAGAGGAATTCAAAAACTTTTCTGTCCAGAATCTGCAAGGAGTAGAATTCCCTCTCCACAACCACCTCCATCTCTGCTACATTAGCTCAGCATACCTCTTCATCCCAGGACCATGCTCAAGGCTGAGATTCAAATCATCTGCTCAATTCCCCCAGGGGCATAGGTGGAGGAGTCCTCAAATGGACGCTGCAGTTGCTGCCACCACTGCTGTTGCCTGGGGCCGGAGCTAGGGGTGGACACTGCCGCCTTCTTGCCCATTTGGAAAAGTTCTCTCACTGACTCCTGAAGCTTTATTTGGCACTTGTCTGTTGAGGGGTCTGGGAACCTCTGCTGCTGCTGGAGATTCAACCCCTGAGGTCTGTTTCAGTCCTGTTCCTCCCGGAGCCAAGTGACCAAGGCTGCACTCCACCTCATGCTCTGCATGATAGATCTTTCCTGTCAGCCCTCCAGGTTACCTTTGGCTAGAAATCTCTTTCACTCTGTTGTTCCATGGCTTCTGCTCCTCTAGAGTTTGTTGAGAGTCATTTTTTACAGGTATTTTGTGGGCTGTGGTGGATGAGCTAGTGTATGTGCATCTTCCTACTCTGCCATCTTGGCTCTGCCCTCCCACCTTTGATCTTTTAATGTAGAAGCTGCAAGGTCCTGCATAATCCTGAATGTGGTTCCATAATATTTGAATTGTTTCTTTCTGGCTACTTGAGGTATATTCTCTTTAATCTGTTAATTCTGGCATTTAGCTACAATATTCCTTGGCATTGTCAATTTCTGATGTCTTTCAGGAGGTGATCAGTGGATTCTTTCAATGACTATTTTACCCTCTGGTTCTATGACCCCAGAGCAGTTTTTTTTTTGATGATTTCTTGAACGATGCTGTCCAGGCACTTTTTTCTCATCATGATTCTCAGGTACATCAGTAGTTCTTAAATTCTCTCTCCTTGATCTATTTTCCATATCAGTTGTTTTTCCAGTGAGGTATTTTACATTTTCTTCTATTTTTTCATTCTTTTGAGTTACCCAGTTCTAACTTTTAAAGAATTATTTTCTTCAGTTAGCCTTTGTACTTCCTTTTCCATTTGGTCAATTGTACTGCTGCCTTTAAGGGAATAAACTATATTTATTTAGCCTGTTGCCTTTTTCTTAACCAAACTTTCAGGTCGACGGGTAATATTCTCTGGGTTTTTCAACATCAACAAGGGAAGGTGAGAGAGAGTTACTGTTTTCTCCTCCATCTTGGCTCCAAGAAGTTTAAATAGGTGAGTTTCAAACATTCAGTCTGTGAGCTGTTGTTGCTCTGGCAGGCTCTGTGCAGGACTGTGCTTCTCCCTCACCCAGTCCTGACAGATCCCCCTTTTGCACTGAGAGGTCTGGAAATTGTCACTGCTGCCAATGATTCAGTCTATTGGGATCTGCTTCAGTTTTGCTATGGTTGAGTCTGTACTGGTGCAGGCAGCTTGCTAGACTGTGGTCCTCTCCCAGTTTGGTGCAACGGACCCCTCCTTTCCACCTTCCAGTTTGTTTTGAACTAGAAATCTTCCATACTCTGTCTCCCTGTGGATTCTGTCACTCTAGAATTTGTTCAGATTCACCTTTTGGAGGTATTTGAACTTCATAATGCTTTGTATCTCTTGTTTAGTCAAAAGTTCTTCCCTTCTCCATAAATCTGATAAATGCACTATTCCTTGCTTCACTAATTGTTCATAGTATCAATCTTTATACCTAGATCATGCATCCATTTGGACTTGATTCTTGTGTACGGTGTAAGGCATTGGCCTATGTCTAGTTACCACCACACTGTTATCCAGTTTTCTCAGCAATTTTTGTGGAACAGTGAGTTCTTATCCCAGATGCTGGGCTCCTTGGATTTATCAAACAGTAGATTGCTATATTCATTGATTACTATGTCTTGAGTACCTAGCCTGTTCCACTGGTCTACCCTTCTGTTTCTTAGCCAGTACCAAGTGGTTTTGATAATTGTTGCTTTATAATACAATTTGAGATCTGGTAGAGTGAGGCCACTTTCCCTAGAATTTCTTTTCATTAGTTCCCTTGCTATTCTGGACCTTCTGTTCTTCCAGATGAATTTTGGTATTATTTTTTTCTAGCTCTAGAAAATAATTATCTGATAGTTCAGTTGATATGACACTGAATAAGTAAATTAATTTAGGTAGAATTGTCATTTTTATTATATTGACTCGGCCTACCCACAAGCAACTGACGTTTTTCCATTTGCTTAGATCTGACTCTATTTGTTTGAAAAGTGTTTTGTAATTGTGTTCATATAGTTCCTGGATTTGTTTTGGCAGGTAGACTCCCAAATATTTTATAGTGCCTACCCTACCTTTGAATGGGATTTCTCTTTCTATCTCTTGCTGTTGGGCTTTGTTACTAATATATAGAAATGCAGAAGATTTGTGTGGGTTTATTTTGTAACCTGCAACTTTGCCAAAGTTGTTTATTATTTCAAATAGTTTTTTACTTGAATTTCTGGGCTTCTCTAAGTATATCATCATATCTTTAGCAAAGAGTGATACCAGTTTCTTCTTTGCCTATTCTTATTTCTCCAATTTCTTATAGTTCTCTTATTGCTACAGCTAACATTTCTGGTACCATAGTGAATAATAGTAGTGATAATGGGCATCTTTGTTCCACCCCGATCTTATTGCAAATGAATCTCGCTTATCTCCATTGCACATACTGCTTGCTGAAGGTTTTAGGTAGATATTGGTTATTATTTTATGGAAAGGTCCCTTTATTCCTATGCTCTCCAGTGTTTTTAATAAGAATAGGTGTTGTATTTTGTCAAAGGTTTTTCTGCATCTATTGGGATAGTCATGTGGTTTCCGTTAGGTTTGTTGTTGATATGATCAATAATGCTAATAGTTTTCCTAATATTGAACCAGCCCTGCATTCCTGGTATGAATCATATCTGATAATCATGTATTATTGTCATGATAAGTTTGTTGGAAATGTTTGAAATAGTTTGTGTGAAACTCAGGTGAGTCTCTGTTTTCACTTGACTGTCTTGGCTCTGCCTCCTGATGCCTCCTTTAAGGCCTCTGAGGGCAGTTATTGACTTCCTGTCCCCATTATCAACCTTCCAGCCCCTAAACAGCTTTCTTTCCTTTCTGAGTATACAAAGCAGTCAAGAAAGAGAATATCCTATCTACAAGGAGATCACAGGAGTGATTTATTTGAAAGTGTGGCAGTTGATCCAGGAACAGAAATCAGAGCTTCGGAGATCTGGGTTCCCCCCACCTCACCTGAAGCCACACAAAAGAAAAGAAAAAAGTAAGATCCAATATGCACCAAAAATATTAGTAAAATCTTTTTTATTTTTTTGTTGTTGTTGTAACCAGGAAGTGGAAAAAAATACATTCTCTTCACGTGGAGAAAGCCTAAACAACTTTTGGCTTATAGTTGTAGTGGAATATGATTATCCTGTATGAAGTGGTGAATATGATGTATAGATTTATATGGACTGATGCAAAGTGAAATTGGCAGCCCCAGGAAAACAAAACACACAAAGACTCCAACACAGTAATGGAAAGAACAGTGACAAAAAATGGAAACAACATTGTGATGGGGTACTTGGGTTCTTGTGCTTGGACTCCAGTTCTGAGATCATAGTTTTCCCTACCTTCAAAACACTATCCATGACAGTTTTCTCCTCAGCCCAATGACACTATGCCAAGCAATAACTCATGAGTGAGCCCCAGTAAGACAAACTGCCTTTCCCACAATTACTCATGAGTGAGCCCTAGAAAAATAAAAAATCTGTCCCCATCAAAATAATAAACTGACCTTTGAAAAAATTCTCTTGCAAAAACAAGAGTATCTTGTAACCACAGGATTATTATGTGTTGATTTCCAAAGTTATCACATTCATATCATATGCTACAGATGTAATAGACCTAAACTACAGCCCCAAGAAACTCCTTCCACTGGTTTCCAGTAGTGGATGTTGCCTGTGTCCAAGGTTGTAAGGTATCATCTAATTAGCATGTTGTAAAATCCAGCAAAGTGGGATTTTTGTTGTTTTCTTTTTGGAGTTCGGTCTCCCAGGCTCATTGCAAACCTCTGAAGGCTCAATCTCCTTTGAACACTAGTAGTTCACAGTTGTACTGACTTATGTGGGTTGTGATGTCTTATTGTTCTGAGCCTATTAGATGAAAACTAGATATACTGGGAAGTTGATATTTTACTTTGGGGACTTGCTTATAAGAAGGATCTTGTGATTCTGTGGTTGAGACTCTGAGTGTCTTATGTTCAGAACTCCCTCACTGCTCAGATATAAAAGCTCTCTCAATCCAGGGATGTATGTAAAGTGCACAGCAATATTGCTTTGATTCAAGCAGTAGAGCCCTGTCTATTGACCTTTATTTCTCCTCTTCTATTTTCTCTGTTTGTATTTTCTCTGAAGTTCAGGGTGCTGACTTTCCCCCTGAACTAGTGAATGTAATTTAAAAAGATTGTTGACCCCTTAAACAGCTATCTTTCCTAGTAAAGCAGGTCTAAGAACCTGTGCTAGCTGTTATCCTGGGTATGCCAGTGTGGTTGCCTTTATCCATATCTGCCAAATAATGCACTACTTTTCTGAAATAAGCTGTAGCCTCATTCTTATTAAGTTGCAAGTTCCTTAAGGAGTGCAAGTTCCCTAAGGTGCTTTGACCACAAGATTGGCATTACAATAAACCTTTGTCACCTTGACTTGAAGAATGCTTGAGTCTATGAATTCATTCCAGATGACCCTCCCCCTCAAAATTTTGGAAATTATAATGACCAAGCTAGGTCCCCCAAAAGAATGAAATACATCTGCCTTCCTTTTTAGCACACCTTTGGGATTGTGGGTGTGAAACACCGTATATCACATCAGATGTTTCATCTGTTAGTTTTGTGGTCTGTTTTTTTCCTCTTTTTCCTTTTTTTTTTTTGGTGAGAGTGGATAACTTCTTGGGAGAGTGTTCTGGGCTGAGCCTAATTCAGGCCACTCCTTTGTAGTTCATGCACGATGTTAGAACATAAAGAGACTCTTAGGGGTCATTCAACAGTTCACAAGAGGACACTTCCTTCGCCATAGCAGTAGAGGAACATTCAATAAGGGTTTACTGAGGGACATATCAAATTGATGCAGTTGAAGTAAGCTTCTCAGCCTCTGAGCTGCCCACAATGGTCTGCCAACCAAGTACCAAAGCCCACCTTGGAACTCCCTGTGACTGTTTCCTGTTCTGGAAACCAGGAAGTGTATTTCAACAGTCTGAAACTGGAGTTGCCTGGGGCAATTAAAGCTTGGGAGTTCTTTCAATACTTTGTAAGGAAAAACTAGCCTGACTTGCATGGGTCCTTGAGGGTTAGGATATTGCTTCTAACACAGAGAAGTTGGGGTGAAAGATTTATTCAGAAATGAAGTGACAGAGCTCCATTTCTTGAGAAGGCAATCTACATGAGGTGTCTCACTTCCTCTCTTCTCATTCACTTCTGAACCCTCTGCAATCTTGCTTTTAACCTCATCATTCATTTTTAATTGCAGCTGTTCCCTCCAAAGCTGCCTATGACTGACTGATCGCTAAATCTACTGATGTTTTCTTATTCTTTGTCTTCCCTGTCTTCTGAGCTATCTCTGACATCCTCTCCTTGACTTTCCCTGCTCTCTACATTTTAGTGACATTGCTCTCTCCTGGCTCTCCTTCTGAATGGCTGTACCTTCTCCAGTTCCTTTCCTGGATGTTCATCAAGGTCTCACTCACTAATTGTGGATGCCCCCAAGACTTTTTCCTGAGTCCTCTTCTCTTCTCCTTCTATGCTGTGTTACTTAGTGATCTGGACCACCATGGATTCATTTATCATTTCTGTGCAGATGATTCCCCACCTTACTGTCTCTCCTGAGTTCCAGTCCTGAAGCACCAAGTGCCTTTTAGACATCTTCAACTGGATGTCCCAAAAAGCATCTTAATCTCCCCAAATCCAAAAAGATTCATTGTCTTCAGACACCACTCCCAAAACTTTGGGAGTAACTTTCTTGTTACTGATCAGAAGCTATCCTTCTCCCACCCAGGTTTGTATCAGCCTTAGCTCTCAACTTGCCCTCACTTCAGACATCCAGCCTCTTGTCACACCTGATTTCACCTTAAATTCACCTCATTTCACCCCTCAAATGTGTCAAGTTCTCTCTATTCATACAGGAAGCTCCTCATTCCAAGCCCTTATGGTCTCTCTCTGGGAATATTTCTGTAGCTTTCTCATGAATCTCCCTGCCTAAGGGGTCTCCACCTCCCATCCATCCTCTATTCAGCTGCCAAATGAATTTCCTAAAGTGTATGTCTGACCGTCTTTATTCATTCAACTGCAGGAGCTGCACACTACCCACAGGATCAAATCCAAGCCCTTGTTAAACTTTTCCAGTCCTTCCTGCTCCCCCTCCCCCCAGGTCCCTTCTTCCCTTTCCAATCTTCTTCCCCTTCCCTCTCTTTCCTCAAGTGTATAGTCAAGCTCTCTTGGCCTTCTAGCTGCCCCTAATCCCTGATGCTCCATCTTCTGAGCTGAGGTTCTGAGGGAGTCACAGGGAGAAGCTTCTGCTAAGTCTCTGGCCCAGCTGAAAGAGCTTTTGACTGCATGGAGATGAAGTAAACTTTCTGAAAGAAAGGACAGCAAGGGCCTGGAGTCACCTTGGCAGGTCTGTCTCCTACAATTGTGTCCCATCCCCATTGTCCTTTGGGTTCCTGTCCGTTCTTTCACCTCCTGGACACTGAGTTTATTAGTGGGTAAGTGTGCCCCTGGTGCAGGGAGGGAAAATGATTTAAACTGTATTATTTCTGTGCAGTTTGAGTGAATACATTACTTATAACCTGAGTAGTCAGGTGACTGATTGTTAAGATTAAAAGGACGGGGTGTTTGGGTGCTTGTGCTTGAACCTCAACTCTAAAAATCACATTTCTCTCTCAAAATCACATTTCTCCCTAACCTCAACTATCCCAGGCAATTTCTCCCTATCCCAAGGACAACTTGCCCTAGATCTCACTTCCTGATACAGTAGCCAGCTGCACCTGTAGAATTAGTTCTGAACTGGGCGTATATTGGGTCATAAAGATATTTACTACTCACTGATCAATCATATGTATCCTAGACTTAGACGTGTATACTCCTTATGTTTATCTTGTTTAACAAGACATTGATGGGAGAACCCCTGTTAGTTGACATAGTGACATGTTTAAAACCACACCTCCAGGTAGTCCTCCCTCATGATATTTCCCAGTAAACTCTGGGTAAAACAACTGCGCAGTGGATACTAAAAATGCATGTTCTTTTAAGAACTAACCACTCTTTAACCACTCCCTAATTCCTCCCTGAATCACCTAGTTTGCATATTTGGCACATGTTTTACTGCAGAATATCCTATATAAACTTTAATTGTACCCTGCTAAATGTGTATGTGTGTGTGTTTGTGCATATATATGTGTAGGTTCCCTAAGAACTCTTGCCCACTGAATAGTGTAATAAATCTTTACCTCCTTGACTTCAAGAATGCTTGAGTACATGGATTCTTTTAGGATGACTCCCAGAGAGAAATCCAGTGTTGGGGTTGCTGTATCTTTCCAGCACTCATCAGAAGGACACAGGAGGAAACTTGTGGTCTAGGAGGACCCCTAGAATCCTAAGAATGAGGGAAGAGCTGGAGCAGTAGGGCCCAGAGGGTTGTTACAGACATTTTTTATTAATTAATTAATTTAATTTTAGTTTTCAACATTCACTTCCACAAGATTTTAAGTTCCAAATTTTCTCTTCATCTCTCCCCTCCACCCACCCCAAGACAGAGTACAATCTGATTATCCCTTCCCCCAATCTGTCCTCCATTCTATCACCTTCCCCCTTCTCTTGTCCTTATTTCTTCTATTTTCTGGTAGGGCAAGATAGATTTCTATACCCCATTGCCTGTATATGTCTTATTTCCTAGTTGCATGTAAAAACAATTTTTAACATTCATTTTTAAAAGTTTGAGTTCCAACTTCTCTTCCTTCCTTCCTCCCCACCTATCTCTATTGAGAAGGCAAGCAATTCAATATAGGTTATACTTGTGTAGTCATGCAAAACACTTTCATTACAGTCATGTTGTGAAAGACTAATTATATTTCCCTCCATCCTATCCTGACCCCCATTTATTCTATTCTCTCTCTTGACCCTGTCCCTCCTCAAAAATGTTTACTTCTAATTACCCCCTCCTCCCATTTACCCTCCCTTCTATCATCTGGCCTGCACCCCACTTATGCCCTTCCCCTCTACTTTCTTGTAGGGTAAGGTAGATTTTCATACCAGATTTGTATGCATATTATTCCCTCCTTAAGCCTAATCTGATGAGATTAAGGTTCACTCTTTCTCTCTCACCTCTCTCCTCTTCTCCACCATTGAAAAAGCTTTTTCTTGCCTTTTTTATGTGAGAAATAATTTACCCAATTCTATTTCTCCCTTTCTCCTTCTCCCAACATATTCCTCTCTCACCTTTTTACTTTATTTTTTTAGATATCATTCTTCATATTCCACTCACCCTGCATCCTCTGTCTATATGTATGTAATCCCTCCAACTACCCCAATACTGGAAAATTGTCTCAAGAGTTACAAATATTATCTTTCCATGTAGGAATGTAAACAGTTTGACTTTAGTAAGTGCCTTATGATTTCTCTTTCCTGTTTATGTTTCATGCTTCTCTTGATTCTTGTGTTTGAAAGTCAGATTGTCTATTCATCTCTAATCTTTTCATCAAGAATGCTTGAAAGTCCTCTATTTCATTGATTTTTTTCCCCTGAAGTATTATACTCAGGTAGGTGATTCTTGGTTCTAATTCTGCTCCTTTCACCTCTGGAGCATCACATTCCAAGTCCTCTTGTCTGTTAGTGTAGAAGCTGCTAAGTCCTGTGTTATCATGATTGTGTTTCCATAATACTTGAATTGTATCTTTCTGTCTGCTTACAATATTTTTGCTTTGACCTGGAAGCTCTGCAATTTGTGTTCAATATTCCTAGGAGTTTTCCTTTGGGGATCTCTCTCAGGAGATGATCAGCGGATTCATTGAATACCTATTTTATTCTCTGGTTCTAGAATATCTGGGCAGTTTTTCTTGATAATTTCTTGAAAGCTGCGGTCTAGGCTACTTTTTTTGATCATGGCTTTCAGGTAGTCCCTTAATTTTAAAATTGTCTCTCCTGGATCTGTTTTCCAGGTCTATTGTTTTTTTCACTGAGATATTTCATATTGTCTGCTGTTTTTTCATTCCTTTGGTTTTCTTTTATAATT
The DNA here is from genome assembly GCF_028372415.1 of Notamacropus eugenii. Taxonomy (NCBI): domain Eukaryota; kingdom Metazoa; phylum Chordata; class Mammalia; order Diprotodontia; family Macropodidae; genus Notamacropus; species Notamacropus eugenii. The sequence goes on from NC_092876.1 coordinate 97,631,659, forward strand.
TCTTGACTTTTCATGAAGTTATTGGTTTCCAACATACTCCATTCTAATTTTTAAGGAATTATTTTCTTCAGTGAGTTTTTGGACTTCCTTTCCCATGTGATCAGTTTTACTTTTTAAGGCATTCTTCTCCTTATTGGCTTTTTTTATCTCTTTTGCCATTTGCTATTTTTGAAGGTGTTATTTTCTTCAGCATTTTTTGGGTCACCTTTAGCAAGCAGTTGATTCAGTTTTCATAATTTTCTTACATCATGCTCATTTCACTTCCCAATTTTTCCTTTTCTTTTCTTCTTTGATTTTCAAAATCCTTTTTGAGGTCTTCCATGGCCTGAGACCAATAGATATTTCTCTTGGAGGCTTTGGATGTAGGAACTTTGACTTTGTTGTCTTCTTCTGTTTGTACATTTTGGTCTTCCTTGTCAATAAAGTAAGATTCTATAGTTTGATTCTTTTCCCACTTTTTCCTCATTTCCCCAGCCATTTACTTGACTTTTGAGCTCTTTGTCAAGGTAGTTCTCTGCTTCCAGTGAGGGGGGAAGTACACTGTCAGCTGTTTGATCGCTCCACAATCAGTGAGCCTAGAGCTCTAGAAACAGCCTCTGCCCCTGTTGCTGCCATGGCTGCAGTGCGCTGGGGCCAGACAACCCTATTTTCTCACACAGGTAGGACAGGTTTTTTTCCACTGACCTTCCAGTTTGTCCTTGGCATTTTGGGGTTGTAAAGTCTGTAACCTGACACAGGTGCCAGAGATTCAGTCCCCCTGAGGCCTGCTCAGGTTCCATTTGTGCTAGCGTAGCCTACACTGGACTGCACTCTGCTCCCAGCATGGCATGATAGATGCTTCCCATCAACCTTCCAGGCTGTCTTGTGCTGGAGGCTTGCTTCAATTTGTCATTCTGTGGGTTCTGAATCTCCAGAATTTGTCTACAGAGTCATCTTTGTATAGGTATTTGTCTGAATTTGGGGGGAGAGCACTAGGAAGTCCCTGCTTTTACTCTGCCATCTTGGCTCCTGTCCTACAGACATTTTAAAAATGGGTTATTATGGGTATTTGTTGTTTCACATTGGCTAGGTTTCCTCTATCTATACCTTCCTCCTAGGGACCCAGCCCTTCTCAAAAGAATTTAAAAAGAAGAAAGAAAAAGAGGAAGAAGAAGAGAGAAAACAGAGCAATCAATATTCAAAAAATTCACATTCTGTGCAGTGTTCCATATCTTGGACTCAGAGTTCTGAATCAATATGCACATCAAAGGGAGGGGGGAGGTGTCTTCTCGCATTTCCCCTTTGAAGATAGACTTTGTAAGTTTACTTTACCAACGTCCAGTTCTGGTTTTATGGCTGTGCATTGTTCCATTTTGCTGTGGGTCCCATAATAAACCTACCAGGTGAGAACCCAGGTCTGGTTATCTCCATTTTATATATAAGGGAATAGCTGTAGGGAGCCCTTGAAGGAATCTATACTTAGTCCAGCAACTATTAAGGGAGTAATTCAAGTTTGAACTTGGGTCTTCCTGACTCCCAGCCCAGCACTGTTTGCACCAAGCTGCTTAGCTACCTAGATCTATAACTGAAAGGGCCCTCAGAGGTCATCAGGTTCAGCTCCTTCTATTTGTAGCTATATAAATTAAGACCCATGAAGGGTAAAGGGACTTCTCAAGGTCCCACAGGAAGAAATTCTAAGGGAAAGGATTTGAACACAGGTCCTCTAACTCCAATGACAGTTTTTTTCTACTTGAGTTATTTAGAGGGGAGGATGTTAAGATTTGGATAGGGAAGGGTCTTATACAAGGTCACACAGCTCTGCCAGAGCCAGAAGTCTTTGGAGTCCAAGAGCAATGCTTGTTCCATTATGTTGGACACCTTGATTGTCCTGGGCTCAGTATTGGGAGGGATCTCAAAGGGCATCTCTTCCAACCTAGCCCTCAATAGAAATCCCCTTTCCAATGTTCCCAGCAAGTCATCCTCCAGCCTTCACTGAGAGAGTCTAACCCAGTTCTCCTAACTCTAAAACTGCTCTTCTGTCCATACCATGGTGCTTCTTAAGATCAACCCAAGAAACAGAAAATGAGTGGGAAAAAGCATGACCTCTGTATAAAATACCAGCTCAGATGCAGGAGTCAATTTTTTATGACAGATAACAATTCAAAGATTTACCTTTGGCAAGAAGGACCATGTATTTGTCAGAGATTTGAGCAAAAATGGAAAAAACAGGAGTATGTCTAGGGGATTTGAAGGTTCTAAAGGTCTGTTAATAACTTGCGGCTCAATGAGAGTCACTTGGCATGATGACAAGCCCATCTCAAATCTAATTATATGCTAACAGCCTTTTCCAACTTTGTACAGTAAGAACATGAATAGTGATAGAGTGGACCTTAGGAGAGCCAGTTCATGTGGAAAAAAAAAAAAAAAAAAAAAACAAGGAGTTTTCAAGGTGAGGTTTTCCAGGGCCTTCAGACAAATGAAACTAAAACTCTTTTGGGGTAATTGTAATTGTAATTCTTCTCCCAGGGGTGAGGTAAGATTGAGAGGCTCAAGGTTACTATGTTTTTAGAACAGAATAATTCCATATAAGGATATAAAACTATGTAGTACATTAGGGTCTCAATGATTGGATAACGTTTACCTAATTCTTCAATGTCTTCATTTCAAAAGGGATTGGTTAGATTTCATGTCTAGAATGTAAGATCATATTCTCAGCTAATGAGAATAATGGTCAGTGAGGGGGAGGGACTTGCATTAGGGTCTGTATAAATCAATGCCTTTTCTCTGTCTTCGGGTTTCCTACTCCAGGTGAACTGGTATAGGATTGTCCCGCTTCTTGAGAATCGAATAAATAAACTTTCTGTCATCACTTTGAGAGGCCTCTGAGTAATTAATTTAAGTAGAGATTTGAGCCATCCCACACAGAGCTCACTAGGAATTTCAAATGATTGCTACTCTGGGAGCAGCCTAGAAATGGAAGTCATTGTCACTTGGGGAGGGGAGAGAGGGAGGATGTGTGTGTGTGTGTGTGTGTGTGTGTGTGTGTGTGTGTGTGTGTGTCTTCTTTTCCCAATACCCTTTGAAACTACTGACTTTATGGTCGCTTCTATATCAAGATATTAGGGAGCTCCTGTGAATCTCCCCTTCCCAGGAGGAAAGAGAAGCCATAGAAGTTAAGAAGAGCAGCTATCAGCCACTTAGAAGTTCTACTTTCTTCCTCATTGCTTCTGAGTGAGGGATTTCTTCCTGTGCTGATACTCAGCAAGTAAAAGGCCTCAGACAAAGGAAAATTAATCTGATTTTCCCTGGCCAAACCCAGCCGTGGCTAACTTCCACCCTCTGTTTCCTCTGTTCCTATTCACTCACTTCTCCTATCCTGGTCTCCAAACTTTTTTGAACATAATCTTCATCAGCAAAAAACCAAACAAAACCAAACAAAACCAAAATTCAACATGTATTCCCAATGTATATATTTACATTTATGCAAATGATATACAATCATTACTGTACAAGCACTAATAATTCTTCAAATTGTCAGCTCACACAAAGCTAGACATTTAAAAGGATATTCAAAAAAACAAATAATGTTTCATTTTCAAGTCAATAGTGAACCCAAGTCACTGAGCAGGGCAGTGACATGGCCAGACTTCTGCTCTAGGAACATCACTTTGGGGGCAGTGTGGAGGATGGATTAGAGAGACTAGAGGTGGATGTACCATTCAGGAAAATGCAGATGCCCATGTCAGGGGTATTAAAGGTCTGAACTAGGGTAATGGCTAAGGAGTGGAGGGAAGGGGACATATGTGACCTGTGGTGGATCTGGAAAAGGATACGATCACAAATGTGGAGGAAGGAGAGGGAGGAGTCGAGAATGACAGAGTGGTTGTAGGCTGAAGGAGGAGGAGGAGGGTGGTGCCCTCAATAAAAAAGGGAGCTTTGGGGAAAAGATAATGTGTTCAGAACTATGATGAAGACCACAACCCCTCCATGACCTCTCATCTCATACAAGTCATTCTATCCCCCTCCCAGCCATGATGAAAGTGGGAGGAGGCAAGACTCTTACCAAGAACTTCTTATGGCAGTCCCCAGTGCTCCAGGGGACAGGGTGTGCTGCAGGATGGGGACAGTTTTTCCAATTACACCTGCAGTGCAGCTGCCCAGGTGTCTGTTAGTTTGCAACCGTCCCCACTTCCTCCTGTCTCCTTTTTAACCCCTTGTAATCTGACTCCCAACCTCATCTCTCCACTGAGACTATTCTCTCCAAGGTGAGCCACCATCTCTGTACTGAGAGATCTTAGAAAGAAAGCAGCAGTGTGTGTCCTTGGGCAAGTCCCTAGCTACTTTGTTTCCAAGGTTATTGGAAGGAGAGTCATATCATTATATATTACCAAGCATTCAAATTATGCTCTGACGATGAGGAAGGGAAGGGAGAAGACTCACACTCGTGCTCCTATTGGACTGTCTCACCAGGACTCAGCTTCCTCATAGAAACTCAGGTCTGGAAGGGCACTCAGAGAACAGCTAGTCCAGCCAGTGCCTGAAAGGAACTCACTGAAATATCTGAAACATCATCAGCCTCTGACTGAAGAGTGGGAGGAGGCTTTGGCCTCTTCTGAGGCAGCCCTTCCCCCCTGGGACTAGGACAGGTCCAGGCATACCCACAGAAGACCCTCAGTAGGCACATCTTGTCTTGATAGGAAAAATCCTCCTCTGGAATATTTTAGAAGAGTCCTGAGTCAGGGAGGGATCACTTTTGGACTAGAGACCAGGTCTAGCCCTGAGCTTTGCCATCATCCAACCTCAAAAGAATGTCCCTCTGGCCATGGCTACAACTCAGAGGATAATTAGCCCCTGACAAAACTGTTCCTTCATAGAACAGAGCAGTCCAAATCTGAGGTTTCAGAAAGAAAGAAATTTCATCATTTAATTCAAAGCTCTTATTTCACATTTGGAAAACTGGGGCCCAAAGTGGCAAAGGGATGGGATTTGACCCTAGTTCTCCTGACTCCAAGCCCATCTTTTTCTTTTGTTAAAAATGGGGGTTTCCATTTCCTTTTTTCACCAATTTGTCTTGCACAGACTGCCAGATTCATCTCCCTAAAACATAGCTGTGGTCATGTCACTTCAATTGCTCAAGAAACTTCCACGGCTCCCTATTGTCTTGGAGTCCTCCACCGTCTAGCCCCACCATAACTGTCCAATGTTATGGCCTCTCTTTCTACCCTATTGTCCATGTTACTGAGGAGGAAATTAAAAAATTAAAAAAAAAAAACTTGGCTCCTCAGTGATTAGGGGGAAGGAACTGGAAGAGATGCTGATAGAAACTATTTGGAATTAAAGTATTTCATCCCTGGAAAAGATCTTAGAGGTTATCCAAGCCTATTTACTGAGGAAGAGACTAGAGACCAGTGACCTATAGAAGTTCACTTAGCCTGTAAGTAACAGAGTCAAAATTTGAAACCAGATGTTCTGATTTTCCCAGTCTGGAGGAGTTTCTGCTCTGCAGTATCATTCTGCTGCCCCTAACCCACTCCTTTTATACATGGTCAAACCAAGGTCCAGAGAGGGTAATGGAGTGATGTGACCATTTAGTGGAAGACTGACCCCAGAGCTACTGGATTCCAGGTTGCTCAGCTAAGAGCCAGAGAGAGCTTTTCAATTGAAATGACAGGACCAAATTCAGAATGGACTTTAGCAGAGCGTGGCATCTATGAAATCCTGAGAACTAGGCTGGGTCTCTAGAGACCTGGAATCTAGCACCATCTCTGTCATTACCTCAGCTCTTGGACAAGTCTCTTCCCCTCTCTGTTCTCTTTTCCCCTGGGGTTAGACTAGATGTGATCTAACATCCCATCACCTCCAGAAAGTCTCTGAATCTATAAGGACCCAACTGTGAAGAAGTGGAAAGAGGCCTGAGTTGGGAATCAGAGCACCCAGGCTTCAGTCCTGGTTCTGTGACTCACAAGTTGAAGAATGGAGGGCCTCACTCTCTATTTTCATTTCTGTAAACTGAGGCAGCTGGACTCAATTCTTTCTCGGTTCCCTTCAAATTCTGACATTCTTCTCTCTGAAGCCATGGGGAAACTTGGTTTCAAGGGGATGTTTACAGGCTATTTGAGCGGAGGAGGACTGCCTCAGTTGTGCACAAAGGTACTATTCCTGCCCAATATTTCCTGAATTCTGATGCCCTTTATGCTCCTACCCAACCTGGTCTGTAGGGATTAGGGACCATGGTTTCTCCTTCTTTGATTTCTACAGTAATGGCATTTAAGGACCCATTTTCAGAGAATCTCCCCACATCTCAGAAGACACTTCATAAAAGGATTGTTTCTGTATTCACAGTGGTCTTCCTTGGTTTCTTAGTGATTTATTTCTTCTGCAAAGCAAAACTCCAGAGAACCAAAGGTAAGAGGAGGGCCCTGCCCTTAGCCCTTCAATCCTTCCATTACTCACTGGGTTCTGTGATGATTGCTGAGAGAAGGATTTGAGGATTCCCTGATTTGCTGAACTAAACCAGCATCCTTTGATCTGAACATATGGTCTGACCCTTGGATGAGAGACCTGAGTTTTTCTGGGATGACAGAGAAACTCCTGAATGGTCCCTGTGCTAGGTGGGTTTTGTCAAAGATAATTTTCTACTGGGATTCAGGAGAATGGACTGTTGGGGAGAAATCTCTTAGCCATAGTCTCAACTCTGCCTAATCCTCCACACACCTTTATCCAGGAACTGGTTCTTGAGTTACTTTCTAGGTCTAGGTTGAGGAATGGGGGTTGCTGGGGCTACCCTTTGCCAGGCAGCCTGTTCCCAGAGCTGTTTCTCTTCAATACTTGAGTGTGCATCTGGTCCCAGCAACCAGCCCCTGTCAACTCCTGGATATCCTAGTCTGCTCTTTCATACTTTTTGCCCTTACCCAGCTGCCCTGGTCCCATATCCTGTCCCCTTTCTTAGACCTACCAACCAATAGGCTGGCTCAAGGAATTAAGTAATTTTGACTTGAATAAACAATCTTTTAAAAAATTTTTCTCTTTAATTTTTGTGCGTATTTAATATTTTATTTTTCCCCAGTTACATGTAAAACAATATTTAACATTTGTTTTAAAAACTCTGAGTTCCAAATTCTCTCCCTCCCTCCCTCTACTTCCCTTTTAGTTAGACAGTAAGAAATTTAATATAGGTTTACTTATGCAATAATGCAAAACATATTTCCATCTTAGTCCCTATCTTCTCTCTTTTCTTATAGAGTAAAATAGATTTCTATACCCCATTACCCATATTTCTTATTTTTTAGTTGTATGCAAAAATGTTTCTCAACATTCATTCCTAATACTTTGAATTCTAACTTCTCTCCCTTCCTCCCTCCCTCCCCATGCCCACTGAGAAGGCAAGCAATCCAATATAGGCTATATATGTGTAGTTTTGCAAAAGACTTCCATAATAATAATGTTGTATAAGACTAACTGTATTTCCCTCCATCCTATCCTTCTCCCCATTTATTCTATTCTCTCTTTTGATCTTGTTCCTCCCCATAAGTGTTTACTTGTAATTATTCCCTTCTCCTGTTTGCCCTCCTTTCCATCCTCCCTCTCACCCTACTTGTCCCCTTCTCCCATACTTTCTTGTAGTGTAGTATAAATTTTCATACCAAATTGAGTGAGCGTGTTATTTTCTCCTTTAGCCAAATGTGAAGAGATTAAGCTTCACTTTTTCCTCTCACCTCCTCCCTTTTCTCCTCCATTGAATAAGCTTATTCTTGCCTCTTCTATGAGTGACAACTTGCTCCATTCCATTTCTCCCTTTCTCCTCCCAATACATTACTCTCTCACCCATTCATTTTATTTTTTTTTAGATATCATTCCTTCTTATTCAACTCACTGTGTCCTCTTTGTCTATCTGTCTATATGTGTGTGTGTGTGTATGTGTGTGTGTATAAAATCCCTCCAACTACCCAAATACTGAGAAAAGTCTCAAGAGTTACAAATATTATCTTTCCATGTAGGAATGTAAGCAGTTCAACTTTGGAAAATCCATTATGATTTCTCTTTCCTGTTTACATTTTCATGCTTCTCTTGATTCTTGTGTTTGAAAGTCAAATTTTTGGGGGGCAGAGCCAAGATAACAGAGTAGAAAGACACACATATTCTAACTCTTCCTCCACAGCCCATAAAATACCTGTAAAGAAAGACTCAACAAATTCTAGACCAGCAGAAGCCACAGAAAGATGGAGTAGAGGAAATTTCCAGACCAGGGTGACTTGGAAGGCCAATGGGAAAGGTCTGTCACACTGGATGTGGAGCTGAGCCCGGCCCAGCCTTGGTTGCACAGCTATGGAAGGAGCATTCTTTTGGTTTTGTTTTGTAATTTCTTGGTTTCTCATAAAGTTATTGGCTTCCATCTGCTTTGTTCTAATTTTTAAAGAACTATTTTCTTCAGTGAGCTTTTAAACCTCCTTTTCCATTTGGCTAATTCTGCTCTTTAAAGCACTCTTCTCCTCATTGGCTTTTTGGGCCTCTTTTGTCATTTGGGTTAATCTATTTTTTAACATTAATTTCTTCAGCAATTTTTGGGGTCTCCTTTAGCAAGCTGGTGACTTGCTTTTCATGGTTTTCTTACATCACTCTCATTTCTTTTCCCATTTTTTTCTCCACCTCTTACTTGATTTTCAAAATCCTTCTTGAGCTCTTCCATGGCCTGAGACCAGAGCATATTTATATTGGAGGTTTTGCATGCAGAAGCCTTGACTTTTAGGCCTTTGTCTGAAGAACTAAATTGTTCCTCCTCATCTGAAAGGATGGAAGAAAATACCTGCTTACCAAGAAAGTACCTTCTATTATCTTATTCTTTTTCCCTTTTGGGGGCATTTTTCCAGCTAGTTTCCCAGCCAAAATCAAAAGACTTTTGAGTTCTTTGTCAGAGCCGAGATCAGGGCTGAGATTCAGATCAGCTGCTCAATTCCCCCAGGACTTCCAGAATGAGGGCTCCAAAAATGGGAGCTGCAGCTGCAGTGGCTGCTGCCAAGGTCCAGATCAGGCTCCCCTCTCCTGCGTGACTGGGCCCTTCCACTCACCTTTGAAGCTGTCTATGGCATTTGTGCATTGAGAAATCTGGGAGCTGCTACTGCCAGTGGCTTCCTGAAATCTGTTCATGGCCCTGTCCCTGCCACTAGGTTGTACTGCATGCACTCTACACTTCCTCAGACTGTCCATGTTTTGCAAGCATACAACAATGAGGTCAGCGCAATGACTCTGTAGACCTTCAGTTTGGTAGTCAATCTAATACCTCTTCTCTCCCAAACTTTTCTTTGGAGACTCTCAAACACTGAGCTAGCTCTGGCAATGCATGTCAACCTCATTGTCAGTGTGTACATCTCTGGAAAGTACCCTATCAAAGTAAGTGAAATATCCACAGCATTCAAAACTTCTCCATTTGTTGTAACTGATGGTTCCATGTAAGAATGGTGTGGTGGTAGCTCATGGAACATCTATGTTTTCTTCGTGTTGATTATTAGGTCACAATTAGCACAGGCAGCAGAGAATTGATCCATACTTTGTTGCATCTCAGCTTCAGAGGCTACATTGAGTGCACAATCATCTGCAAACAGAAAATCATGCACCAACACTCCCTCCACTTTGGTCTTGGCTTGTAGCCTTTTCAAATTGAAGAATTTACCATCAGCATAGTAGTTGACC